>NC_092786.1:31136515-31442717 GCF_047496795.1 Chiloscyllium punctatum
TACTGCTTCTGTCTGTTTGTTGGTCAGTTGAATCTTGCTTTCCTTTTGCACCGCCTGCCATCAGTCAGTTTGGGTCTGCCGGTTGTTGGCAATTTAACTGCACTTTCCAGCTGAGGCCAGCTGCAGTTGGTCAGTCCATTTGTTGCCGTATGTCCTGGAGACTGAGTGCTGAATATGATTGTCAATCATTATGGCTTTAAATATATGTTAAAGCAATGCACAGAAATTTAAAAATATTATCTCTTCCTGAAAATGTGGTTACACTCCCTTAAAATTGACCATTCCCTGAGTTTTTAATAAGCTTGCTATGTTTGTAATTGAGAACATTGACTTGTGTAAATTCTGGAAGTTGGAGTCTGTTTGCTCATAGGTTTAATGTAATAAAATGATTACATCTTAAAATCTTTCATATTGTGCAGCATAAGCTCTAGTTTACAATTGTTATAATGAAGAAAACTTAAATGCTGGGAATGCACGGCATGGAGTCTATAAGAATCAGTAAAAAGATGTTAGTATGCAGCTAGGTCATTGACATGCCGTGTGCTGCAAGTCTTAAACAAAAATCTGGAAATTGTAATTTTAAAGTTAAGGATGTGATATTCAAAAATAGATTGTGGCCATGCACATCAGAATATATTTAAAATATTAAATTGTTTGATGTTCAACCCTGCATTTATTTTAAAACGTACTGTTACAGCCATTTATCAAATGCAAATGTGAATAAGTGTAGTGTTAAATTTCGAGCAAGGTGTTTTAATTTTTCACCTAGATTGCTGCATTGAAGTGATTAGGAAGCATCATGGAGCGCAGTAGCAATTTTTTGTTGTCTAATTGTAGTTAAGATTGTTTTGTTATTCATGTCAGTTGCTTTTGGCTGACTGAAACGTTCTTGGCTGCACTGTTTCCAAAGTTAATTTCTTGTCAGACAGATGCTTCCCCTTCTCCTCAGCCTGATAGTAATCTTCAAATGGTACCAAATATAACTTAGCCTTGTGATCCAGTTGGTTATGGCAGTGGGTAGCTGATCCAGAAAAGGGTTTGAAGTGCACAGTACTACAGTGATTTAATTAGTCCCAGCCAAGACGGCAGGCGGAACAGGGACAGTGTGTAATTGGTTGCGAGATTCCCAAGTTAAGGAAACAAATATAAGGAAGGTGACTTGTCCCTCCAATCACTTTACAATGGAAATACACGTGATTGGGGTCAACAATACTTCCACTCCCTTCCAATCCTCCTCTAAAGACAACTGTCACTCTTATTGCCTTAGTGGGCAGCCTGTGCATTGTAGCTACTCCTGCCAGGAGACCCGCTGCTATCATGATGTGCCATATTTGTCTGTCTTGCACCATCGTCACACATCCACTGTCAGTCTACTGCAACTGCTTTGTGATATCTGTCATTGCATTTTAGTTGACCCTGCTATTCTGCTGCCTGCCCCTTTGCCCTCTGGAAAGGTCTCTGTGGCTTTTCGGTTCCCACCCCAGTTCAAGGGATAAGTTATTTGAATGCATTTGGGACCCTGAAGTCACTTGTGAAGTGTTTATGCGTTTGGAAGAGAAGGGTAGAAAATTCACAGAACAAGAAGACAAAGTAGTGTGCCAAAAAGTTATCATTTTAAAGAAGAATAAAATTTTTGCAACACTACACTTTGCTACGCATTGGCTTGTTGCTGCCTACCACTTAGTACAATGTGAATGCAGTTATTCACTGAGTTGGTGTTGATTTTGCTTTCTATTGGCTATGCAAAACTTTATTGCTTTGAAAATATTCATATGATTGTGTTTTCTGTTTGTGTTACTTATTTGCAAGCTGTTTGACTGCAGAAGGCTTCACAACCAAGTCCTCGCCCAAAATGTAAACATTGTCCATATCTTTAGCTTTCTATTTTTATTCATTCATAGGATGTGAACATTGCTAGCAAGGCTAGAACTTATTGTCTGTCCTTAAGTACTCTTGAGAATGCAGTGGTGAGCCGCCACCTTGTGTTTATATGAATCAGGAACAAGAATAGCCTGGTAGGCCCATTTCACGGAGTGTAGCAAGTCCACTCAGTATCGAGAAATCAAGTCATGAAATCTGCTAAGGGAATCTGCAAAGAATTTGAACTGCTGCATTAGCAGTGATTTTTCCAATTTTTGAGGGTCAGTACTGTGTTGAGTGAGACAGTTACCTCTTTGCTATCGATAAAGGCTCACATAGATATTTGCAGTTGCTTGCATGACCAACATGGCCGTTTTGTATATGTTTTTTCGAAGCTTTCTCAGCAGGGCTTGCATATGTTTAACTTCTGGTCTCTGAACTGCTCTGACTGGTTTGTTTTGCTGAGTGCCAAAATGAATCTGAATTAATCAAATTATATTAAACATACAAAATTCTTTAATCAGTCACTGCTTTGCACAGGAGGTTGATGTAATATTAAATTTGTAGTAAATGTGTGTGTGAGAAAGAAAAGCATTAAATTTTGGTTTGGAAACTGATTGAGGTGCAAGTCAGGTACCTGAGACTTGAACATTTGTTGACCCTTTGGCTGCCAGTTTTTCTTGTGAAACTGGAATGTTTGCTTTCAAGCTGCAGGCAATCTTTTCAGAAGCTTAAACTATTTAATACGAAATAATATTCAATCTATAAATCGCAATTGAAAAGTATGTCAAGAATTCCCACCCTGATTTTTTTTTCTCTTTGTCATAAGAGTCATAGAGCTGTACAGCATGGAACCAGATCCTTTGCTCCACCTTATCCATGCTGACCAGATAACCTAAATTAATCTCGTCCCATTTGCCAGCATTTGTCTCATATCCCTCTAAGCCTTTTCTATTCATATATCCATCCAGATGCCTTTTAAATGTTGTAATTGTACCATCTCCACCACTTCCTCTGGCAGCTCATTCCAAATGTGCAGCACCCTCTGTGTGAGAAGTTGCCCCTGAAGTTCCTTATAAATCTTTCCCCTTCACCTTAAACCTAACCCCTCTAGTTTTCAACTCCCCTACCCCAAGGAAAAGAGCTTGGTTATTCATCCTATCCATGCCCATCATGATTTTATAAATCTCTATAAGGACACCCCCTCAGTCTCCGACACTCCAGGGCAAATATCATCAGCATATTCAGACTTGGTCTATAGGTCAAACTCTCCAACCCTGGCAACATCCTTGGAAATCTTTTCTGAACCCTTTCAAGTTTCACAATATCCTTCCTATAGCTGGAGACCAGAATTGAATGCAGTATTCCAACAATGGCCTAACCAATGTCCTGTACAGTTCCAATATGACCTCCCAACTCCTTTACTCAATGCACTGACCAATAAAGGTAAGCATACCAACCGCTATCTTATTCTCTGGATTTATACCTCTATATGTATCTGTAGGACAGTTTAATTGTAGTTTTAATCCACGTAATGGGCATTGTATCAGAAAATTTTCTATTGTTTGAGTCTGATTTTAATCTGTTCTTCCAGGTACATATTTTGCAGCAATGAATTTTGATTTATTTAATTGACTTGAATTGCACTGACCTTTAGATTTAGAAGGCAAGAAGCTAAAATTAACCATGCTTTATATTTTAAGGGGAAAACAATTCTCTGGACAGAATTCTTGATTAACTGCTTTGATGTATTTACTTGTACTCATAATGTTTGTTGAATCATTAATTTGTTTTAAATGTAAAAAATGGAATTTTGCTGAGCATTCAATATAGTTAATCCTGATTCTGACATTTCACACAAATAAGACATCGTTTTGGAGTGCAGTAACAGTGAACTAGAACTTAACATTGATTTGTGACAAGCTGGCAAGAGATGAATGACTGGTTAATTCTTTTGTGGTGTGAGTTACGGGAGGAATGTTGGCCAAGACTTGTGGGATGTTTTATTGGTAGTTAAGCAGGTGGATCTGCATGTGAAGGATGGATTAGAAGTACTGAACTAGTCTAATTTGTTTTACTGCCTGCAAGTACGGAAACATTGCCCAGAAAAGGCATCATTAAGCAATACTGGCTGAGCAATAACCTGCTCGCTGCTGCCAGCATCACTCAGTTCATGACCTCACTACAGCTTTGGTTTAAACATGGACTAAAGAGCTGGAGTCCAAAGGTGAGCTGAGAGTTACTGCCTTGATATCGCACAACATTTGACTGAGTTTAACATAGAGTCAAGGGAAATAAGGAGGAAGTCTCGATTTGGAGTCATAGCTGACACAAAGGAAGATGGTTGTGGCTGTTGAAGTTCAGTCACTTTGGGTCCAGGGCATCTGCAGGAGTTCCTCAGGATAGTGTCCGAAGCCAAACTGTCTTCAACTGCTTCATCAATGAGCTTCCCTCTGCACACCATTACTTCTGACTTTGATAATCTTCAGCGAACATGACTCCTGAGACACTGAAACATGTGCAAATGCTGCAACATCTAAACAATATCCAGGCTTGGGTTGACAAATAGCAAGTAACGTAGGACTAGTTGCACATAAGCAGTGGTTAAGAGCAGGTCAGAGGCTCGGAATCCTGCAGATAGAGATCTTGCAGCAAGTAATTTGCCTCATGTCACTGAAAAACCTGTTCACTATCTACACGGCATGTCAGGACTGAGGTGGAATAATCTCCACTTGCCTGGATGAGTGCAGCTCCGACAACACTCATGCTTTTGTATTTACAAATAAAAAACGCACTTATTCTTGAAACCATCCAGGACAAAGCAACCTGCTTTACTTGTGTCCCATCCCCCAGCATTTACTACACTGTCGTAGTATGTATCATCCCCAAGATACACTGCAGAAATTTACCAAGACTCCTTAGACATCATCGCTACAAACCCATGATCACTACCATTTTGAGGGACAAGGGCAGCAGGTACATGGGAACACGACCATCTGCATGTTCCCCTCAAAGCCACGCACCAATCTGACTTGGAAGTATATTATTGTTCCTTCACTGTTGTCCATAGTTTCATAGAGATGTACAGCACAGAAACAGACCCTTTGGTCCAACTTGTCCATGCTGACCAGATATCCTACATTAATCTAGACCCATTTGCTAGCATTTGGCTTATATCCCTTTAGACCCTTCCTATCCATATATCTATCCAAATGTTGTAATTGTACCAGTCTCCCCCATTTCCTCTGGCAGTTCATTCCATACACGCACCACCCTCTGTGTGAAAAAGTTTATGCTTGGGTCCCTTTTTTAAAGCTTTCCCCTCTCGCCTGGATCAAAATCCTGCAACTCTGTCCCCAGCAGCAGTGTGAGTGTACCAACATCAGTTGGAGTACAGTTCAATAAGGCAGCTCGCTACCATCTCATGGTCTTACATCCCATGAATGAATTTTAAAAACAAGCCCAATCAATCCCACTCCTTCCATTTAAAGAAATATACAAGGTGTCATGTGTCTCTTTGAAGAAATGTTGAAATGAAACCCCATCTCTGTCTGAAAAAGTGAACAACAATTCTTCAGAACAATATTTATGTTTCAGAGTCAACAGTGTGGTGCTAGAAAGGCACAGCAGGTCAGGCAGCATCCAAGGAGAAGGAGAATCGACGTTTCCAGCATGAGCCCTTCACACTTCTCACTTTCTCTACTATTAATGTTTCAGCCATGCACGTTATTTAAAGAGCAAGCAATAAAATAGCTCATTTTCTTAGATTGTTCTAAACATTGGTTGATACACATTAAACCTTGTAAATTGGCTTGAATTGAATATTTTAAACTGTCTTTATAATTTTTGTAAGATTGGAGTCTGAGAGTTGCACTTTAGCTTTAGAGTTCCAAATTGTTGGTTCAGGTCCCACTCCATGGCAAAAGTCAAGTTTGACTTTTTAGGAAAGCAAATCTTAGTAGGACTTTCTACTTAATGGTAAGGTCCTAGAATGTTGTTTAACAAAGGGACCTTGGAGTGCAGGTTCATAGCTCCTTGAAAGTGGAGTGGCAGGTAGATCGGATATTGAAGAAGGCGTTTGGTATGCTTTCTTTTATTGGTCAGAGTATTGAGTACAGGAGTTGGGAGGTCATGTTGCGGCTGTACAGGACATTGGTTAGGCCACTGTTGGAATATTGCATGCAATTCTGGTCTCCTTCCTATCGGAAAGATGTTGTGAAACTTGAAAGGGTTCAGAAAAGATTTACAAGGACGTTGCCAGGGTTGGAGGGTTTGAGCTACAGGGAGAGGCTGAACAGGCTGGGGCTGTTTTCCCTGGAGTGTCAAAGGCTGAGGGTTAGTTAGCCTTACAGAGGTTTACAAAATTGAGGGGCATAGATAGGGTAAATAGGCAAAGTCTTTCCCTTGGGTGGGAGAGTCCAGAACTAGAGGGTATAGGCTTAGGCTGAGAGGGGAACGATGTAAAAGGGACCTACGGGGCAACTTTTTTACGCAGAGGGTGGTGCGTATATGGAATGAGCTGCCAGAGGAAGTGGTGGAGGCTGGTACAATTGCAACATTTAAAAGATATTTGAATGGGTATTTGAATAGGAAGGGTTTGGAGGGATATGGGCTGGGTGCTGGCAGGTGGGACTAGATTGGGTTGGGATATCTGGTCGGCATGGACAGGTTGGACCAAAGGGTCTGTTTCCATGCTGTACATCTCTCTGACTCCGGTGCAGTACTGAGGGTTTGCTAGATTGTACAAAGTGCAGTTTTTGTGATTGAGATATTAAACAGAGGCTTTGTTTGCCCTCTTAAAGTGGATGTAAAAGATCCAATGGCACTATATTCAAACCATATTCTAAATGGGACCTAACTAGAGCTTTATTAAGTCTCAGAAGCACATTGCTGCTGTTACATTCCAACTCTCTTGAGATAAATGACAATATTGCATTTGTTTTCTTAACCACTGACCCAACTTGCAAATCAACCTTTAGAGAATCCTGGACAAGCACTCCGAGATCCCTTTGTACTTTGGTTTTATGAATTTTCTCACCATTTAGAAAATAGTCCATGCCTGTACTCTTCTTTTCAAAGTGCAAGACCTCGCATTTGCTCACGTTGAATTTTATCAGCCATTTTCTAGACCACTCTCCTGAACTGTCTAAATCTTCCTGCAGCCTCACCACCTCTTCAGTACTACCTGCCTGCCCATCTAACTTCGTATAATCACTGTACTCTGCCAGAATGCCCCCAGTACCTTCATCCAGATCGTTAATATATAAAGTGAACAGCTGCAGCCCCAACACTGATCCCTGCGGGACACCACTTGTCACCTTCTGAAAAAGAACCTTTTATTCCAACACTCTGCCAGACAGCCAATCCTCAATCCATGCCAGTAGCTCACCTCGAACACCATAGGCCCTCATCTTACTCAGCAGCCTCTCGTGAGGCACCTTATCAAAGGCCTTTTGGAAGTCTTGGTAGATAACATCCACCAGGTTTCTCTGGTCTAATCTACTTGTTACCTCTTCAAAGAATTCTAACAGGTTTGTCAGGCACGACTTCCCCATACTAAATCCATGCTGACTTGTTTTAATTCAACCGTGCACTTCCAAGGATTTAGAAATCTCATCCTTAACGATTTCTACTTTAGCCTCTCATTTGTTTCTTATGTATTGAAAGAAACTTTTATTATCATTTCTAATATTACTGGCTAGCTTACCTTCATTTTTGATCCTCTCCTTCCTTATTTCTTTCTTTGTTGTCCTCTGTTTGGGAAGCCTACAAAAACAATCTTCTGATTTCCCAGTGCTCCTGGCCACTTTATAGGCTTTCTCTTTTTCTTTTATACTTTTCCTGACTTCTTTTGTCAGCCATCGTTGTCTGAACTCCTGCCATTGTTGCTCTGCTGTCTTCCCCACTAGGCTCTGCTTCCAGTCGATTTTCGTCAGTTCCTCTCTCATGCCCCCTGTAATTACCCTTATTTAACTGTAACACCACTACATCTGATTTTGCCTTCACTCTTTCAAACTGCAGACTGAATTCTACCATATTATGATCACTGCCTCCAAAGTGTTCCCTTACTTTTAAGATCTTTTGTAAAGTCTGGCTCCTTAAATAGCACCAAGTCCAGAATAGCCTGCTCCCTTGTGGGGTCCATCACACGCTGTTCCAAAAAGCCATCCTGTAAGCATTCCATGAATTCCCTTTCTTTGGTTCCGTTGGCAACATTATTTACCTAGTCCATTTGCATATTGAAGTCCCCCAAGATCACTGTGACATTGCCTTTCTGACATGCCCTATTTATTTCCTGGTACATCTTGTGCCCCTGGTCCTGAGCATTGCTGGGAGGTCTGTACATAACTTCCATTGTGGTTCTTCAACTCCACCCACACGGACTCCACATCATCCAACCCTATGTCATTCAGTGCCATAGACTTAATCTTATTCTTAATTAACAAGACAACCCAGCTCCCCTGCCCACCTCCCTGTCTTTTTGATAAGTTGTACATCCTTGGCTGTTTAACTGCCAGTGCTGAAGCCCCAGCAACCACCTCTCTCTGATGCCTACCACATCATAATCATTCACATTGATTTGTGCCGTTCATTCATCTACCTGAATGCTCATAGTAGTCAAAATAAAGCGCCTTAATGCTAATTTTCTTACCTAGTCTGCCTTGAACTTAAACCCTCCACACATGCAAACCTGCTGCTTATATCTCTACTTGGCTCCTTACTCCTTGTTGCTTTCCCTCCTCAAGGCCGCCACCCCCCCCCCCCCCCCCCCCCCCCGCCAACTCACAAGTTTAAAGTCCTAGTGACCACCCTATTCATCCTTTTCACCAGAACACTGGTTCCAGATCTGCTCAGGTGGAGACCGTCCCACCAATATAGATCACCCTGGTTCCAAAACTGATGCCAATATCCCAAGAAATGGAACCCCTCTTTCCCAGACCAATCTCTTAGCCATGTGTTTTCTTCCCTAATTTTCTTATCCCTATGCCAATTAGCACGTGGCTCGGGCAGTAATCCAGATATTATGACCCTCGAGGACCTGTTCTTCGGTTTCCTTCCTGGTGCTTGATTATATAGTGAATCCTGTCATAACATCTCTTCCACATTGTTTTGGAGTTTACCTGCCCAACAAAAATCACAAACCTCAATTTTTATTCTGGCCATAATCACATTGTTATTTGAGAGTTTAGATTAGATTTTTAGATTAGGCCCTTCAGCCCAACAAGTCCACACCGACCCTCCAAAGAGCAATTCACCCACCCATTCCCCTACATTTACCCCTGGTTAATCCACCTAACACTGTGGGCAATTTAGCATGGCCAATTCACCTATCCTGCACATATTTGGACTGTGGGAGGAAACCGGAGCACCTGAAGGAAACCCACAGAGACACTGAGAGAATGTGCAAACTCCACACAGACATTTGCCTGAGGCGGCAACACGTAAATTGGTTATTCTATTTCATATATTATATCAGTGGTTAAACTTTAAAGAAAAAATATTTAATTGACTGCAAAATATTTTGATATATGTTGTGGAGATGAACTGTGCTTATGTAAATGGAAGTCTTATCTTTTTTTGCTGAATCATAGAATAGTTTTTGATGCTATGGATGTTGTGTATGTGCCTCAGTGGGTGTGGAGTGGAACTTTACCAATGTCCAACCCATTTTCATATCTGGTTATAATAAGGTAATGAGTGAAAAATAACTTCACTACTTACTTTTGAAACAGTTTCAAGTCTAAAATAATCCAAATTTTCATAACCTTCCAGAAATACCCAAGAATACATTGGAATGACTCATATCAAAACTATTAAATTTCTCATTATTGTTGCAACCTAACTTGTTTACTGACGATACTAAAGCCAATATTTTTAAAAATAACTTGCTAAGTTTATGGAGAATACTTCTATGCCGATAGAAAACTATAAGATTTTATCCATCAATATAATTGTACTGCTAGCCATTCATGTAACTGATATGTTTATAATTTAGCATGCAGTACCAAACCAGCAGCTAAATGTTCTACATTAGCATATTGAAAGTGCAAATGAATGTAAAAGTTTTGTTTGCAAATGATTTTTATATATAGTCATATTTACTAGATGCTCATATGTGGCAATGATTACATTTGTTCATTCGTGGGATTTGGGCATTGCTATTAAATTGTCGCCATTAGGTGAGCTTTTAATTCTGGATTTTCATTGAATTCAAATTTCACCATCTGCCATGGTGGAGTTTTAACCCTTGTCCCAGAGTTTACCGTGAGATTCTGGTTTACTAGTAAACTGACATTACGCTGCGCCCCCTTCCAGCATAGATTATTACCTGGTACAGTGGATGGAACGTTTTTCACACATCCGTAGTCTTAAAATATGTACTTTGTTAGTCTAGAGTAAAAGAATGAGAACCTTTTACTTTTGCTGTGGATAAAGCAATTAGGGATTTCAAGGTGGCTTGGTTAATTTTCAGCATAATAAAATGTTTTGGTTGAAGATCCAAATGCACAAGTTAAAAGCCAGTAGTATGAAGGATTGTCTTGTGCAGCATTTTTGATCAAAGATGCAGGTGGCAATAATTTATTTTTGGATTATGTTCAGCATGGATTGGTTGGACAGAAGTGTGTATGTATGACTATGAATCGGGCTGTAGAACCTAGATATTAGGGAAGGCTATTAAAGTGGAATGAAGAAATAGGTTGAAAAGAGAAGTGGATGGCTTTCTAAAAGGAGATTGGAGGAATGTGATTGGGGAGTGTTTGTGTCTTAAGTTTTTATTCTGTTAAACTGGTATTTTTGACCAGGCATTCGCGTCAAAATAAGGTCACATTTTTGTTACGTAGATAAAATTTTATTGCACAATTTTCCTAGGTGTTATACTAATCTATAAGCTTAAAAGTATAGATCACTCCTGTCTTATCAGCTTGCATTTGAAGCTAAAATTTATTTTGTTTTCTAGGCTTCCTTACCGAATCAACCAGTAATCTGCTTCCAGGGAAATCAGGGGGTAAGTACTTTTCTTTACCTTTTTCTTTAATGTACACTATAAACTTAAAGCTCTGCTAGATTTTTTAACGAATTAATTAACAGTGAACATAACATATATAACTTTGCGTGCAGCATACATGTGATATTTGACATCAACATAAAACAAGTGAAAGAGAAACTTCAATTTATGTCGTGACTCAAATACACCAGAACATAACACCATAGGACCATTATCTTGTATACATTATTTTATAAAATAAAATATAGCACAAGAACAGGCCCTTTGGCCCACCAAGCCTGTGCCGAATCATAATCCTTATTTAGACAAGCTATTTATTGCCCATATGTGGTTTCTATGACTCTGTTTGTCTCCCGTTCATGTGTCATTTGAGGTACTCCTTAAACATTGCTACTGTGTCTGCTTCCACCACCTCCACTGGTAGTGTATTTCAAGTACCCAATACCCTCGGTGCGAAAACTTTCCCCCACACTTCTCCCCTAAATATTCCTTCTCTGACTTTGAATCCGTATCCTCTTGTAATTGATCTTTCCACTCTGGGGAAAAGCCTGTGACTATTCATCCTGTCTATGCCCCTCATAATTTCTGTAGACCTCAATCAGATCACCCCTCAACCTCTATCTTTCCAGTGAAAACAATGAGTTTATCCAACCCCTCCTCATAAACCAGGCAACATCCTGGTAAATCTTCTCTATACCCTCTCCAAACCATCAACATCTTTTTGCTAGTGTGGCAACAAGCACTGCGTGCAAAATTCCAAATATGGCCTAACTAAAGCTTTATACAGCTTTAACATAACTTGTCAATTTCTATTTTATACCTTTGACCCACCTGTATTGCCACTTTCAAAGATCCCTGTGCCTGTAAGCCCAATCCCTCTATGTAAGTGCTCTTAAAGGTTCTGCCATTTGTTGTATAATTCACACCTGAATTTGATCTTCCAAGATGCAGCACCTCATATTTGTCCATATTAAATTTCATTTGCTATTTCTGTGCTCAAATCTGCAATCTATCCGTATCCTTTTGACAGTCCTCCTCACTTCTGCAGCTCCATCAGTTTTGGTGTCATCTGCAAGCATATTAATCTGACTACCTACAGTTTCCTCCAGATCATTAATATATATGCATATTACAAACAACTAAAGTCCCAAAACTGATCCCTGCGGAACACCGCTAGTTACTGATCTCAATTCTGAAAAGCACCCTTCTGCTGCTACCCTCAGTCTTCCATGACTAAACCAGTGCTGTATCCATCGAGCCAGCTCATCCCGGATCCCATGCAACCCTTCCTTTCGTACCGACCTGCCATGAGGTACCTTGCCAGATGCCTTACTGAAGTTCATGTAAACAACATTCACTGCACTTCCCTCATCAATCATTCTTGTCACCTCATCAAAAAAAACTCAATCAGTTGGTGAGACATGACCTTCCCTGCACAAATCCATGCCACTTATCACTAACAAGTCCATTCTAAATATGAGTAAATCCCATCTCTGTGCCTCTTCTCCAACAGCTTCACCACCACTGACATCAGGCTCACTGGCCTGTAGTTACCTGGATTGTCTCCCTTTCCTTTCTAAAACAAAGAAACAGCTTTGGCCATTCTTCAGTCCTTTGGAACCTTGCCTGGGGCCAAAGGGGACGCTAAGATATCTGTTAAGGCCCCAGCTGTTTCCTCCCTTGCTTCCCACAGTATCCTGGGACAGATCCCATCTGACCCTGGGGACTTGTCTACCTTAATACATTTCAAGACACTCAACGCTTCCTCTTTCATTATGTGACCGGCCCAAGAGTATTCATACACCTTCTCTAACCTCAGCATACGTCACATCCCTCTTTTTGGTGTATACTGATGTAAAGTACTCACTAAGGATGTCACCCATTTCCTCTGGTCTCTCACGTAACCTCCCTCCTTTGTTCTTAAGCAGGCCTGTCCTCCCTGGCCCCAATCTTGCTCCTAATATATGAATGTAATGCCATGGGATTCTCCTTACCTCTGCTGGCCAATGGTGTATAATAGCCTCTTTTAGCCCTCCTAACTCCCCTATATACTGCAGGTCAAGTTATGTAGGCTTGGATAGTATTTGCTTCAGTGCAGGAAGTATAACAGGTAAGGTGGTTCAGCTTGGATTATGCATGCACTTATTGTGTTGTTGCTATCATAGAGACATAGTTGGAAGAGGGACAGGATTGGCAATTTCATATTCCGGGATATCAGTGTTTTAGATGAGACAGAGGAGGAAGCAAAAGAGGTGGAGGAGTTGCGTTACTGGTTAGGGAGCATATCTCAGCTGTGTTGAGGGAGGACATCTTGGAGGGATCTTGTGTAAATAAGCACTACTGCAGCAAGATTCAATTAATGTAAACTGGCTGATTGGTTCATTTGACTTTAGTGACGCTTCAGATGGGAAAGTTGGGACACTACACAAACTTTTCTGAACAGTGCTGTGGGATTTGTGGCACCTGGCACTTGTGATTAAGCAACCTTTTCACCAAGATGGAGTCTTGAATTATTTGTACACTAAACTATAGTTGTAGCTTAGGATCCCAATATAAACAGAAAATGTTAAAAAGTGTCAACAGGCCTGATATTGGTGGAGAGAAAAGCAGAATTATCATTTTAAATCAATTACCTTTCATCACAACTGGAAAAAACTTTTAAGAAAGGAATGTAACAAATAGAAGCTGGTGTAGAAGCTCTTCAGAAAGACTAGCCTTTTGTAATAATTCCTACAGATTGTCTACCTTTGTGCCAGTTTGTTTTCCCATAATCCCTATACATTGAATATCCAGAAATCTAGTAGGTGTTGAGCAAGTGAAAGATTGGGGGTGCAAAAAGAGCAAAAGGCAAAGTAACCATCTTGGCCTCTCGAGATTCTCTTTAGCGTCTAAAATATTCAGAGAAATCCACTCTCATCCTTTCGGGGAAGCACTCTCATTTCTGACGCTGAGCTAAGGTTGACATCTAACATAAGGCTAGGATCTCCATAGTCCTCAACATCATTCTGTCATTGAATCTTGCCTCCTTTCAAAATTTATTTAGGGAGTTCTATTCCTTTTTAGTTATTAATTATTGGTCTCCAGCCTCCAACAGATTTTAACTGAAGGTAAATGGGAGAATATAACATCAAAGATGCAGCTCCTCATTTGAGCAATGCATTGAGAATGTTTGATATCAGAGTCCTTAAGTACAAGAAAAATGCCATTGGTTGTGACGAATGAGAAGGTTATTGGCCTTTCGACTTGTAAAAGTAGATCATGTGGAGAGACTTAAAAGAGAAATGCAAAATTCTGAGGATATAAAAATAAAAATTGCTGGAAAAGTTCAGCATGTCTGGCAGCATCAGTGGAGAGAAACCAGAGCTAATGTTTCGGTTCAAACTTTCCTCAGAACCAGTTTTTACTCTGAGGATATAGTTGATTCTAAGTAATTCAGAATAGCAGATAGATTTTTCACTACACCAAGGTTAATTAAAGTTCCTATAGTCTTCAAAATAATATTAGGGATAATATTGGGCAGCATGATGGCTCAGTGGTTAGGGCAGCTGCTTCACAGCACCAGGAACCTGGGTTTGATTCCACCTTCAGGCAACAGTCTGTATGGAGTTTGCACATTGTGTCTGCTTGTGTTTCTTCCCATAGTCCAAAAATGTGCAGGTTAGGTGGAAGTGGAAAATAGTGATACAGTAGAGGGTTGGGTCTGCATGGGATGCTCTTCGGAGGGTTGGTGTGGTCTTGATGGGCTGAATGGCCCGTCTCTATTCTCTAGCGATGCGGTTTCTATTTTTTTCTCCTAATATTTTGGTGCAGGTACTTTTTTTTAAATTTGGCTTTTCTCTCTTGGGAAATGTATAAAATGCATCCGTTACTCTTAGAAAGTTACCCGTAATGTCTACATCAGGAAAATCCATATACTGGTGGATAAGGTGTTATTTTTCATTGTCAAATGTGTGCTACTGAATTTGTGGGTTACCAAATATTAACTTTGGTATTGCTGCATACACAGAAATGTGTTCCAGGCTGTGGCATCGGGGATGCAAAATAGTTCAAACCATGTCAATTTAAGAGAGAAATTTTAATTTTAAAATAACTTGAATTAAGCAGTGCATATAGTGCAAATTCAGGACTTCAAATGAGTTATGTCATTTCAATTGAACAACTTGAATTAAAAGTAGTAGACTGCAGTACATTGTCAGATAATTGATCTTGTTCACATTTAATTTTGCTTAAATGTGCTATATTGTCTTTACTAAAATGCTGATCTATTCTAGAGTTTTTTTTTGCATTTCTCTTGTGAGGCTGTAAAATGTCAACGTTCACGTTTGTTGATTCCATGTTCACAATTAGGTTTTTAAATATTAAGCACTTTTAAATTTGAGAATGATGAATAGCTGTGATTTTGATCTGAATATGCTTTGACTTCGAGTTTTTCTCTTAAGGTCTGTAAAATAGTTTCTAATTTGTTCTGACCATGTTGATCTTGATTTAGGCAGGGGTTCAAAAGCTTTTTGTTCCTAGCAAGAAAGTGACTTGGAATTTAAAAGAGCTAAAAAATCTCTGTAGACCTTTTAAAAATAATAAGCAGTGCCTGGAACTTGAAGTCTCAACCCTATTTTCAACAGATCCATCTTCTGTCAGTATGGGAAAAAGGATGGAGTAAATACTCAGCAAGAGCATTTGAACAAGGTAAAGAGTTGAAATAGCTATTTTGGCTTTTGCAAGAGCCTCAACCCAAAAAGTCAGAAGCACAAATTAATAGAATGGACTTAGTCACTCTTGGTGGGTGAATATGCTCTGTGTAATTGCCATGATGTGAGGATATTTTTAAATCACTTATTCTTTAAATTAAAAAAAAGCTCCAGTTTAAAAATAAACTGATTTGATTTACCAGACTCTTTGCTGCAGGTTGAGAAAAAGAGTGTCTTGCCATGAAGTTTGAATAAACCTCTTGGTTGACATTTCCCCAAGTGCTACTTGGCTGAGTTTCAGAGCTACATTTGTCCGTGCAGGGGGATCTGAGTTCACAGCTTGATTAACAGTGAAAAAGGCTATTAAAGGTTTGGCTGTCCAATGTATAGTATGAGTAGATGCTTGTTTGTTTCCTAAGTGATTAACTACTTGAATGGGTCTAAAATAAAAAGGAATTTATTTTAGCTGTCACTTGTGTAGAAATGAGAATTGTTTGATTGTTAGAATGTTTTGTCTTGACTTAGCTCATAAGGTTTGGCTCTGTGGAGGTGGGTTAGAGGCTCCGAGAGTCCATGAGATGGGAAAGGTATGAATTGGCATAGAGGGTACGAAGCGCTATGAATAAGTGTGCAACATAAATTAATATGGAGGCTATGGGGAACCATGGAGAGGTTGGGTGTGAGGCATAAGGATTATAGGGCCTAACAGCTACTGAGTCAAGTAAGGCGAAAACTCAGAATACCCAGGCGTTCCTTCTAAACAGTCAACCTCAGCAGTTGTCCACCACCATGACTGGGAGAAAAGTGCATGCATTGCATTACTTTTCATTTGGGCAAGTGCAGCATTTGTCTTTGTAGGAGAAGTGGCAAGCATTTTCAGTAGACTTCAATCAGGCATTGAATGAGGCAAATCTCTTCTGTAACTGAAGATGAGGTTCAATTCTTTTTGAAACTAAAAATTATGAACTGAAGTGAAATTGTTGCACTCATTTGGACAATTTAAGTATCATGATGCTGGCAACTATATGCATAAGAATTGCTGACATACACTGACCCAGTGCCACTGTGCACGTGACGAGAAATCAACACCATGTATTCTTTTTTTACAAGTCATTTTAATAAATATGCTTACGTTTGAGTAGCATATGAAACATTGACTACCTTAGAAATGGCAGTGAGATGGGAGCATATTCTCTGTTTGATTTACCATTACTGCCTGCCCAAGTTGCTCTTGTTTATCAGCAAGCCGCTGATGAAGTTTGGCCCCAGGGTACTTGTTAATTAAACCTTAGTGATCTATTCCAAACAAAAAGTGCTTTCTTAACCTCTGAGGCATTTTTGGGATGCTTCCAACCATTCATTTTGTTGCTTTCCTGACCAAACCTTTGACTGTATTGTAGTCTCCATTTACTTTAGTTGTTAAACAGGAATAGCCATTTAATTCAGATCTGAAATATTTAGTTTATGTTGTACTTATGTGGAACATAATATTTACGCAAGCTGTCACTGAAGTTATGATCCTTTCCAGTGCAAAGTTAAATCTTGTCTGCTTGACAAAGGCATATTTCAAAACTGTCCCTTTTCATGACTGACTACTGTCAATGTTGGATAACAATGTGTTTGTCTCCATATGGCAATTCCTGATTTACTTTGGTTCTGTGAAACTTTGCCCTCCTACCATCAATATGAGGATAGAACATTCCTGGCAAAACAAAGTTTGGAGGAAATTCCCAAATTCTTGGGTCCTCTACTTTTTGTCATTTACATAAATGATTTGGATGCAAGCATAAGAGGTACAGTTAGTAAGTTTGCAGATGAAACCAAAATTGGAGGTTTAGTGGACAGCGAAAAGGGTTACCTCGGTATACAACAGGATCTTGACCAGATGGGCCAATGGGCTGAGGAGTGGCAGATGGAGTTTAATTCAGATAAATGCGAGGTGTTGCATTTTGGGAAAGCAAATCTTAGCAGAATTTATACACTTAATGGTAAGGTCCTAGGGAGTGTTGCTGAACAAAGAGACCCTGGAGTGCAGGTTCATCGCTCCTTGAAAGTGGAGTCGCAGGTAGATAGGATAGTGAAGAAGGCGTTTGGTATGCTTTCCTTTATTGGTCAGAGTATTGAGTACAGTTGGGAGGTCATGTTGCGGCTGTACAGGACATTGGTTAGGCCACTGTTGGAATATTGAGTGCAGTTCTGGTCTCCTTCCTATCAGAAAGTTGTTGTGAAACTTGAAAGGGTTCAGAAAATATTTACAAGGATGTTGCCAGGGTTGGAGGATTTGAGCTACAGGGAGAGGCTGAACAGGCTGGGGCTGTTTTCCCTGGATCGTGTGAGGCTGAGGGGTGACCTTACAGTGGTTTATAAAATTCTGAGGGGCATGGATAGGGTAAATATGCAAAGTCTTTTCCCTGGGGTCGGGGAGTCCAGAACTAGAGGACATAAGTTTAGGGTGAGAGGGGAAAGATATAAGAGACCTAAGGGGCAATGTTTTCACTCAGAGGGTGGTCCATGTATGAAATGAGCTGCCAGAGGAAGTGGTGGATGCTGGTACAATTGCAACATTTAAAAGGTTTTTGGATGGGTAATTGAATAGGAAGGTTTTGGCGGGAAATGGGCTGAGTGCTGGCAGGTGGGACTAGATTGAGTTGGGATATCTGGTTGGCATGGATGGGTTGGACCGAAGGGTCTGTTTCCATGCTGTACATCTCTAAGACTCGAAGCAGCAAAGGGTAAGATCCTGCTCCAACTGGCCTTATTTGTTTAATGGTATGACTCCGCTCTCACCCTTCCTCACAAGTTGTCAAATTGTCCTGGGTATATAAACAAGCATGGTAAGCATTTGCAAAGTGACAATTTGACAACTTGTGAGGAAGGGTGAGAGCGGAGTCATACTATTAAACAAATAAGGCCAGTTCTTATACCAGCACAAATGCTTAGATAATAAAACTTCAATCAGTTCACTTCTAATGTCCAAAATCTCTAGTCCTTATTGAACTCCCCCTTTATGTTTTGCTGTATGCAAATATGATTGCTAATGTTACTGGTTACAGTCCAGCATCTTTCAAGTGGAAGTTTGAAGCCATTTTCAGAATTCTCTTTTGCGCTATTCATGTGGTGAATTTTAAAAGGGTTCAAGAAAAAGGGACTTGGGAGGGAGTGGTGTGCTGCAGTGTTGCCGACAGCAGATAGTGTTGAGGAAATTACTTGGGAATGTCACCATCTCAAACAAAAATTTGAGTTATCTATTCAAACAATTCTGTCAACTACATTGTAAGTCAAAAGACTGTTCTTCTGTACATATTTGATATTTATTTTCATAACTATTAAAATACTTGAAAGGAAAACCTTAGTGCATTAAACAAAGATATTTGCCTGGTATTACTAAATGTTTTCTGTTGCAGTTGCAATGATGGTAATCCTAAAACTTAAAAATGGATTACTGTACTTCAGTGACAATACTGAAGTGTTAACACTCTCTTGCCTATAACACTGAAATTTTATGATTGGAAGTGAACAAACCTTGATTTACTCCAGCCTTTTAAAACTTGCGTTTGTTGCTTGACCAATGGCTTAGCAAGTGTATCCAGTGAACCATTGATTCATTTGACTAACAGGATCCCAATTCTCCAACCACTTAACACAAATTAATTTGTTCTGCAGCATGTTGGGAGTTGTAATATAGACAAAATAGTGTCTGTATAATTTTATTTACACCAGGAGTAAATCAGAGATTTGTGACTTATTATAATTTATCTGACCTCAGCAGGGCATTATCAGAGTACTGCAATTATCATCAACCACATTGAGTTAAGAAGGAGCAAGTTCATCCGATTCTTGATTATGATAAAGCAGTCACCACTGGGTGTGTTTGTGTGTGGTTGTTGAAGGAACAGAGAGCTAGAGTTGCTTGTGCCATTCCTGTGGGTGAATGTTCTACAGACATTCACTCTTGATTCTGGCAGTGGAATACAAGCTACACTGGTTTAATAACTGAGTGAGCTGTACCCATGGAACCAATGTTCACAGAACTAGAGCCTATGGAGGAATCAGCATCTCTGAAGAGGGAAAGAATATATAGTTTTCATTTTAGTTCTGTTTGGGATGGAATCCTTGATTCTTAAGAGCAGGTTTGAATAGGAGCAGAGGAGGATAATTTAGAACATAGAACAGCACAGCACAGAACAGGCCCTTCATCCCACGATGTTGTGCCGACCACTGATCCTTATGTATGCACCCTCAAATTTCTGTGACCATATGCATGTCCAGGAGTCTCTTAAATGTCCCCAGTGACCCTGCCTCCACAACTACTGAGGCAACGCATTCCATGCTCTCTCAACTCTGTGAAAAGAACCCGTCTCTGACATCCCCTCTATAATTTCCTCCAACCGCTTAAAACTATGACCCCTCGTGTTAGTCATTTCTGGGAAATAGTCTCTGGCTATCGACTCTATCTATGCCTCTCATTATCTTGTATACCTCAATTAGGTCCCCTCTTCTCCTTTTCTCCAGTGAAAAAGTCTGTTCTCAGTCAACCTCTCTTCATAAGATAAGCCCTCCAGTCCAGGCAGCATCCTGGTAAACCTCCTCTGAACCCTCTCCAAAGCATCCACATCTTTCTTATAATAGGGCGACCAGAACTGGACGCAGAATTCCAAGTGCGGTCTAACCAAAGTTTTAAGAGCTGAAACAAGATCTCACGACTCTTAAACTCAATCTCCCTGTTAATGAAAGCCAAAACACCATATGCTTTCTTAACAGCCTTGTCCACTTGGGTGGCCATTTTAAGGGATCTATGTACCTGCACCCCAAGATCCCTCTGTTCCTCCACACTGCCAAGAATCCTATCCTTATTCCTGTACTCAGCTTTCAAATTTGACCTTCCAAAATGCATCACGTCGCATTTATCCAGGTTGAACTCCATCTGCCACCTCTCAGCCCATCTCTGCATCCTGTCAATGTCCCGCTGCAACCTACAACAGCCCTCTATACTGCCAATGACACCTCCAACCTTTGTCATCTGTAAACTTGCTGACCTATCCTTCAATCCCCTCATCCAAGTCAGTAATAAACATTACAAACCATAGAGGCCCAAGGACAGAGCCCTGTGGAACACCACTCACCACAGACTTCCAGGCAGAATATTTTCCTTCTACTACCACTCGCTGTCTTCTGTTGGCCAGCCAATTCTGTATCCAGACAGCTATGTTCCCCTGAATCCCATTCCTCCTGACCTTCTGAATGAGCCTACCATGAGAACCTTATCAAATGCCTTGCTGAAATCCATATACACCACATCCACAGCTCGACCCTCATCAACTTTTCTAGTCACATCCTCAAAGAACTCGATAAGGTTTGTGAGGCATGACCTGCCCCTCTCAAAGCCGTGTTGACTGCATTTAATCGAGCCATGCTCTTCCAGATGGTCATAAATCCTATCCTTCAGAATCCTTTCTTACACCTTGCAGACGACAGACGTGAGACTTACTGGCCTGTAATTGCCGGGGATTTCTCTATTTCCTTTCTTGAAGAGAGGAATTACATTGCCTCTCTCCAGTCCTCGGGTACGACTCCAGTGGAGAGCGAGGATGAAAAGATCTTCGCAAGTGGTGAAGCAATTGCATTTCTCGTTTCCCAAAGCAGCTGAGGACAAATCTGGTCCAGACCTGGCAACTTGTCAATCTTAATGTTTGACAAAAGTTTCAGCACATCAGCTTCCTCTATCTCTGTCCATTTCAGCATGCACACCTGCTCTTCAAAGGTTTCATTCACTACAAAGTTAGTTTCTTACGTAAAGACAGAAGCAAAAAACTCATTTAGGGCTTCCCCTACCTCCTCAGACTCCACACACACGTTCCCTATGCTATCCCTGATCGGCCCTACTCTTTGTTTGACCATTCTCTTATTCCTCACATTAGTGTAAAGTGCCTTTGTGTTCTCCCTAATCCGTTCTGCCAAGCCTTTCTCGTGCCCCCTCCTGGCTCTCCTCAGACCATTTTTAAGCTCCTTCCTCGCCTGCCTGTAATCCTGTAGAGCTGAGCTTGACCCTAGCTTCCTCCACCTTATGTAAGCTACCTTTTTCCTTTTGACGAGAAGCTCTACCGCTCTCGTCATCCAAGGTTCCTTTATCTTACCACTTCTTGCCTGTCTCAGAGGGACATATTTATTCATCAGTTGCAACAACTGTTCCTTAAACAGTCTCCACATGTCTATAGTGCCTTTACCATGGAACAATTGCTCCCAATCCATGCTTCCTAACTCATGTCTAATCGCATCATAGTTTCCTCTTCCCCAATGAAATATCCTCCCTTTTTGCCTAATCCTCTCCTTCTCCATAGCTATGTAGAATGTGAGGCAGTTGTGGTCACTATCACCAAAATGCTCTCCCACCACAAGATCTGATACCTGCCCCGGCTCATTTCAGAGCACCAAGTCTAGAATGGCCTCCCCCCTTGTCGGCCTGTCAACGTACTGAGTTAGGAAACCCTCCTGAACACAAACAAAAACAGCTCCATTCAAATCTTCTGCTCGAAGGAGGTTCCAGTCAATATTGGGAAAGTTAGTCACCCATTACAACAACCCTACTACGTTCACACTTTTCCAAAATCTGCCGACCTATGCTTTCTTCCATCTCCCTGCTGCTATTGGGGGGCCTGTAGTAAACCCCTAAAGAGGTGACTGCTCCCTTGCTGTTCCTAATTTCCACCCATACTGACTCGGTAGGCAGATCTTCCTCGACAATGGAAGCTTCTGTAGCTGTGATACCCTCTCTGATTAGTAGTGCTACACCCCCTCCTCTTTCCCCCCCTCCCTATTCTTTTTAAATGCTCTAAACCCTGGAACATCCAGCAACCATTCCTGCCCCTGAGAAACCCATGTCTCTGTTATGGCCGCAACATCATAGCACCAGGTACTGATCCATGCTCTAAGTTTGTCACTTTTATTCCTGATACTCCTTGTGTTAAAGCAAACGCACTTTAACTGATACCTTGGTTCTTCCCAGGAAAATCCTTCCCACTAGCTGGTCTACCTCTTGCTATTGCCTCATCTGCATCAACTCTCACCTCCAGTGTACAGCTCAGGTTCCCACCCCCCTGCCATTCTAGTTTAAACCCACTCGAGCAAACTTTCCACCCAGGACATTGGTCCCTTTCCAGTTCAGATGCAATCCGTCCTCCTTGTACAGGTCCCACCTTCCCCAGAAAGCATCCCAATTATCTACATGTCTGAAGCCCTCCCTCCTACACCAGCTGCGCAGCCACGTGTTAAGCTGCGCCTGCTCCCTGTTCCTCGCCTCGCTATCTCGTGGCACTGGTAGTAAACTAGAGAACACTACTCTGTTTGTCCTGCTTTGCAGCTTCCATCCTAACTCCTCTCTGATTAATCCTACAAATTAGTGGTTGCACGTAAATCTTAATCTGTATTTCATAATCATAGATTTCTAATTAATCTTGAGTGTAAGGTTTTATGACTTGAGCTTGGTTAGTTTATTTCAAATCGCTTGTTCTTGAAAATATTACTTTTAATCTGCACCTGCTTATTTTGTCTTGTGACTATAGTAATTCCAAATTGCTTCATCAGTCGTTTTAACTGTGACATTATGAAGTCTATGCTAGGAATGTTTTCCTTCATTTTAAACTTTCTACAAACCAATTTGTTAACAGCAACAAGCGGACTTAATTCTGATTATAACCCATGTCTGACTTTTGATTCACAACGTGTGGGTATATGGTTCATTCTGAAATGTAAACTCAGTCCAGCTGAATCCAGTGCGATAGATGTAGTTTTTTTCCCCCAATATAATGAGCCAAATATTTTTCAGAAGTAATTCACATCGAAATGTGATAACAGGCTTGTGGAAGCCTTTCTTCCTCATGGCAGTAAGTATTTTGGATAAGAACTTTTCTGTTTTCATAGCATTGTTTAAAGTACAACAACAGCCAAGGTGTTGCCAGATCAAAATGGACACTGACCCGACGAAGAGCACGTTAGGAAAGGTGACCAAAGTTATGGGTATTAAAGAATGAGTTAGAGAGGCTACAGGTTTACAGAATGCTCTCCAGAAGCATGGAGCTGATATGACTGGTGGATGCTAAGGCTAGGGGCAAAGAGAGGAGAACAAATGAAGCTAAATCGCCAAAGATTTTTTACGTCCCGGAAGAGGTTACAGATATTGGGAGAAATGAGACACTGAGGCAGTAAAACATGATGTGAATGTTAATGTTGATTGGGCTGGAAGACCAGTAGCCAATGATGAGTTTGGATGGCAAAGTAAGGCTTTGTATAGGAAGTCAATAGAGTTTTGGATTAGGTGGAGGATTGAAGGCTGTTCAAATGAGCGCTAATTGGAGGTGATGGATGCTCGTGAATGATGGTTTTGAAAATAGATGAACTGAGGTGGATCATGTTCCTAATGTGAAAATAGGCAATTTATGCAATGGAGAGAGTATTGAGTTGGAAGCTTAATATCGTGACAACGTATTGACTGAGATTGAAAAATGCCCAGTTCAACCCGAGATGGTGGCATGGAGGAAGGTGAAGTCGATGCTGACCAAACAGAATTACAAGTGGGGACCGCACACAATGGCTTTGATTTTGCCAGTGGTTAATTGAAGGATATTACAGTGGGTTCTGCTTTTAATGTGTTTCTTCAATGTGAATTGGCTTTAGCGTGATTGAAGAATTTAGATTGTTATTTGTAGAACGCAAACTTTTCACATGTATTGGCTATAACTCTATTCTGGCCCCATTAGTTTAAATGATGTTGCTATTGCATAATTTTCTTAACTTGGATCAAAGGAGAACATAATTATTGTGTTCTATCTGAACCGACTATACGGTTTATTTTCTGACAGTGCAGACAAGGGAGTGGTTGAGAAACCTTGTTTGCAAGGTAGAGCTGGAGTCACCAGAGAATTTGTGGAACCTAAGCTCATGCCTTTAGGTTATATTACCGATAGGCAATCTTAGATAAAATTAGCTGCTTCGATTGATTGCGCAGCAGTGATCCCTTCAAACGTAATACATTGTGAAATATTTTGGTTTGGAGATGCTGGTGTTGGACTGGGATGTACACACTTAATAATCGCATAACACCAGATGATAGTCCACCAGGTTTATTTGGAAGAACATGCTTAATACATTTTCTGCCTATTGTATTTGTGTGTCTTGTTTAGAAAGTTCAGAGAGAGAAGGCAGATGGTAACTCATTCTGGGATTACCAGAGCCGTAAGGCTATGATCAAATCTTTCGCCAGTTGTCATCAACATTTTGATAGTCTGGAAAGCAATTTACCCTTGAATAATACACTTTGGTTGTGAATTTGGGCATGGTAAGGGATCAAAATGGCAACCAATATGGGTGCTCATTATTCTGCGCTGATTCTTTCGGAATGCCATGTGATTGACCGCACAGACGCAGACTATGTACAGTATATACAGAGTAGGGAGATTGGAATGTTAATGAGTATGCAGCAAGAAATTTATTCTTGTACCATTTTGGAGCTTGACAACATTGGTCAGCATCTTCCCTTAAACCTTTCACTGTCTCACCCAACCAACTCTCCACTACCTTCCCCCCCCAATACCCATTTCCCTACCCTATATTTACCCCTGGTTAAAGCACCTAGCATGACCTTTCACCTGACCTGCACATTTTTAGATTGTGGGAGGAAACTGGAGCACCCAGAGGAAACCCACGCAGGCACAGGGAGAATGTGCAAATTCCACACAGATAGTCGCCTGAGGCCGGAATTGAACCCGGATCCCTCGTGCTGTGAGGCAGCAGTGCTAAACACTGAACAACGTGCCGCTCCAAGTGATATGGCATATGCTAAAAGGATATTTCCTCGTTTGAAATGCTTCTGCAGAAACCAGCTGCTCTTGGGTGTATTTACGGTGGTGGTTCAGTGGCTAGGGACCTGGGTTCAGTTCCACCCTTGGACCACTGTCTGTGTGGAATTTGCATGTTCTCCTTATGTCTGCGTGGGTTTCCTCCGGGTGTTCCAGTTTCCTCCCACAATCCAAACGTGCAGGTTAGGTGAATTGATTATGCGAAGATGTGCAGGCTAAGTGGGTAGTCTTGTGAAATGCAGGATTATGGGATGGGATAAGTGTTGGGTCGAGATAGGATGCTTTTTGGAGGATCGATGTGGATTTGATGGATCAAATGACTTGCTTCCATACTGCAAGGATTCTATCCTATTCATGAATATCTTAACTGAGAGAATGACGAGGTAATGCAGAGTAGAACAAGTTGGAAGATGGGGTGAGAGATGAATGAAAGAATGATTTATTGTCACTGTACTCTAATGAACAGTGCAGTCAATTAAAGTGAAAAGATTTAACTGTTGCTACAATCTGGCACCATTCAAATACTCCCGGACTAAAAAGCTGAAAGCAAGTCCATGTTCACTGTGCCACCTTCGATATTAGTGCTGAGCCCTGAACCGGTCAACCAATGATACCCCTGCCGATGGGCCGCCATCCCAAAATGCAGCACCTCGCATTTATCTGAATTAAACTCCATCTGCCACTTCTCAGCCCATTGGCCCATCTGGTCCAGTTCCTGTTGTAATCTGAGGTAACCCTCTTTGCTGTCCATTACACCTCCAATTTTGGTGTCATCTGCAAACTTACTAACTGTGCCTGTTATGCTTGCATCCAAATCATTTATGTAAATGACAAAAAGTAGAGGACCCATCACCGATCCTTGTGACACTCCACTAGTCATGGGCCTCCAGTCTGAAAAATAACCCTCCACCACCACCCTCTGTCTTCTACCTTTGAACCAGTTCTGTATCCAAATGGCTAGTTCTCCCTGTATTCCATGAGATCTAACTTTGCTAATCCGTCTCCCATGGGGAGCCCTGCTCTCATCAATTTTCTTTGTTACCTCTTCAAAAAACTCAATCAAGTTTGTAGTCTGGTGAAAAAGTAGGCTTTTATTTTCTTGTTGGAATAGAGCTACGCAATCCTTTAAGTTCACCTAACCCTTCAGTCCAATGGATGTTCCAAGCAGAAGATCGGCATCCAATTTATGTGAATCCTCTGTTTTTGGGAATCCCAGAAGTTAAACTCTAAGGCAAGAAGGCTGATGTTGAGATATTCCATCTCTATTCTGGTTCCCAGAAATTCAATACAATCATGGCTTTTAGACTCAACGTTCTAGAGTTTTGTGACACCAAGGGTGTACAGTACATTTGCACAATAATTCCTTTTTTTTTGGTAAAAGAATATACTGCGAACAAGGGCCTGCACCTATTGTACATGCTGCTGAGTTGACTTCAGCTTCCAGGTGAGGAAGCTTCAGAAGTCGAGAAGGCTGAGAACTGAAGGGAGTCTGATTTTCCCTAACCTTTGTGACTGGGCCTATTCTGACAGGGGAGTTGGAGGAGGTTGGGAGGTGGAGGGTGCAATGAACAGGAAGATAGCTGCTCAGGGTGCTAAGATACAATGAACAATAAAATTGGTTCTTGTTTGGTATGGGACTCTGTCAGGAATGTAAAAAGCCCAGCAAAATGGGTAACATACAGTAGTTGAAGTGGATTCAGCTCTATTGGGAAATTTCTTGCAACATACACAAGGTGACTGTTAAAAGTTTCAAAATAATTCTTCCGCTTCTCCAATATAAATTTCGTTTTCATCGATAATTAGTCAGAAGCCAGAGAAAACCCAAAATATTTTTCCAGGTCTTTAGTCTGTCGATGGAGCACTGAAATGTACGTCTGAGTTCAACAAACAGTTTCTTTGACATCTACTGTTTCTGAAGTAGGTTTCCCACTGTAATGCAAATTTACTTGAACACTGAAGTTTCACACTACAGTGTGCAGTTGTTTTATGATATCTCTCCATTCAAATTGGCGTTTTAGAATGGTGTTCACGGAAAGCTGCTTATAGTCTAGACATCAATTTTTTTGAGGGGCTTTTTTTTTGGTTTTCAGGGCTCCTGCTTTGTTCTCATTCACTCATTCATGAGGTGGTGTAGTAATATTATCATTTGTCATTGTGCCTAGATGCAGATGCTGCTGTCTTTTGTGCAATTGCAATGGAGTTGCTCCCATAGTGGTGTCGTGGCTCAGTGGTTCACACTGCTGCCTCACTGTGCCAGGGATCTGGGTTCTATTCCACTCTAGAGTGATTGTGTGGAGCTTACACATCCTCTCTTTGTCTGTGTGGGTTTTCTCTGGGTGCTCCAGATTCCTCCCACAGTCTCAAGATATGCAGGCTAGGTGGATTAGCCACGGGAAATGTGGGATTATAGGGATATGGTACGTCTGTGGCATTCTGTAAGGAGGGTCAATGAGCACTCGATGGGCTGAGTGGCCTCCTTCCACATTGGGGTTCTTTGATCCTGATCCTCTAATTGATTGTCACCTCAGCGAACCACACCAACTCAAAAGTGAGCATGTCCTAACTGCTAATGAGAGACAAAAGCATAATCCAATTCACATCTGTCTCTACGACATTTTATCCATGGCAATTGCATAATTTTGATTTATCCGATTTTTAAATTGTGATTCAGAAAGGCAAAAGGGGCTTCGCTTTGCTGGTGTCGTGTCTCACTTCTTGCATCCCAGTGGCCTGAGTACTGTGATCATTCAGCTCGTCATCAGCTACTACCTTTTCTGCTATTCCAATCAGGCTGTTTCTCTCTCATGCTCACTGCTAATAGGTTCACTAGTGCAATGCAAACAAAATCTATTGGCAGCAAGCACCAAAAAGGTAACAGCTTCAGATCGGAAGGGTAACTTCTTCCTGATTCTGTAACTTTGACATTAAGGACTGCTTTTCTCTTGTTGGTTACCTGTGTGATTGAATTCTCCCAGCCTTTTATGGAAACTTTTATGAGAGAATTCATGCATAATCCCTGTGTATTTTGAACCATTTTGCAATGAGTGGGAATGAGCAGTTGTATTTTCTTTCTTAGAAAGGCTTTGACTTTCATTGAGGTACATCTGATCAGAATGAAGTGAACAATGATACTTCTATTTGTGTCCATCCCTTTGCCTTCATCATCCAGATATACATGGTCATTAATTGGCATGTATCCTTTTAGAACCGCACATCAATAAGTGTGAGGAACAGATGAAAATCTCAGTTCAGAGTTCATTAATTCTTAATTTGTCATTTTTACACAATTTAAGGAGTAGTAATTGCACAGTAGGCCCCAAACTCTCTCTTCCATGCCATAATGCTTTCATCAACTGTGCAGAAAGTCAAATCTTTCACTAATATTAGAACAAATGCTTCTTGGATTGTACAGCGCTTCCCAAAAGACCATGATACTTGTCTAATTATAGACCCTGGACTGCTTTCTGTTTCTAACAAAGGAGTAGTTCTCAAAAATATTATTAGTGTAACAATTGAGTAATCATAAGTGATAATCTTGAGCGTTTTGTTAAAAAAAAGCTGGGTCAGGACTGAATTGAATGAAGTGATCTGAAATGTTTCGTTACCTGCACTAGTGTAGCTCAGTAATGGTAAAGATTGATTACAAGTTTTTAGAACCAAATGCTCGTTTCAAATTGCATAGTTAGTGCTATATTTGATAAATATGCTTATCATGCATTTTTTGTTAAGCTGACAGCAGTGGTCCCTCCATAGTGCTCTATATCTATCTGTGTACCATACTAAAGATAATACAACCATCCTTAAGGCTATCAACACTGCCAAATGAACTGCATTAGAGAGCCTTTCGTGACTAGGTTTACTACGATAGTCCTGTAGATCTGGAATGATTATATAGCTTTTGAGCAGTTAAGAATATAAAATTCATTTTGGGGATACTAATGTTCATTATTGCTGCCATTAGAATGTACTGCATACTCCATTTCACGGTGGCTTTGACATGATGCAGCTGATTGTTCACTCCAGAATCTGTCTGCTTTTTCAAAAACCAACTACATCTGATTATGCCAGTGCTGACCTCAGCTAATTAAAAGGATTTTGTTGCAGACCATCAAAAGGGGAGACACACCCAATGTCCATAAGATAGCTGTCATTAATTTTATTGTGTAAGGTATCTTGCATTTTTTCACTTGCAGTGTTTGGATAGCCTGCTGTTTCATATTTATGCAAAATATTCTTTCTAATAATGAAAAGACTTAAATACTATTCAGTAGTCAATATTTAAAGGTTATGGCATGTTCTATAATCAGTGTGTATGTAGTTGTTTTGAACATTGCGTTCACAGGGAGTCATGGCTATTAGAGGTTAGCATGGAGATAGCATTCAGGCCACAGTATGATGTAGAGCGGGCTGAATGGCATATCATGCTTTTTTAAAATAGAATGTTGTGGTTCTGTTCACCGAGCTGGGAATTTGTGTTGCAAACGTTTCGTCCCCTGTCTAGGTGACAGCCTCAGTGCTTGGGAGCCTCCTGTGAAGCGCTTCTGTGATGTTTCCTCCGGCATTTATAATGGCTTGTCTCTGCCGCTTCCGGTTGTCAGTTCCAGCTGTCCGCTGCAGTGGCCGATATATTGGGTCCAGGTCGATGTGTTTGTTGATAGAATCTGTGGATGAGTGCCATCAACAAACACATCGACCTGGACCCAATATATCGGCCACTGCAGCGGACAGCTGGAACTGACAACTGGAAGGGGCAGAGACAAGCCATTATAAATGCCGGAGGAAACATCACAGAAGCGCTTCACAGGAGGCTCCCAAGCACTGAGGATGTCACCTAGACAGGGGACGAAACGTTTGCAACACAAATTCCCAGCTCGGCGAACACAACCACAACAATGAGCACCCGAGCTACAAATCTTCTTCCAAACTTTTAAAATAGAATCCCTACAGTGTGGAATTAGCCATTGGACCTAACAAGTCGACATCAGCTCCCGAACAGCCTCCCACCCAAACTCAACCCGCTACCCTATTCCTGTAACCCTCCATTTTCACATGGCTAATCCACCTAACCTACACATCCCTGGACACTATGGGCAATTAACATGACTAAACCACCTAACCTGCACATCTTTGGACTGTGGGAAGAAACTGGAGTGCCCAGAGAAAACCACACAGACACTGAGAGAATTTGCAAACTCTATACAGGTAGTTGCCCAAGGGCAGAATTGAACCTGGGTCACTGGCACTGCGAGGCAACAGTGCTAACCACTGAGCCACCATGGTTTGTTTCTGAAATTTAGCTTAAGGTTAATGGTGAGGTGAATTTGTAAATTGTGCTAATTATTGGATTTCCATGCTAGTTTTAACAGCTGAGTTTAAATTTCACACTTTCAGGATGTTGTTAGTTTTTGTTTATTTTGTTACATCTAGTGTTTATCTCTGGATTGAAAAAATAGATGATTCCTATTCTTGTTCAAATTCCTTCAAATGCGTTCTCATTCTGTATGTAATTTGTGCAGCTGCTAAGATTTTGCAGTTCAGACATACATTAGTAAATGCAAGCTAATTAATTTGGCCAAGAGCTAGTCACTTTGGCTCACTTGGGTCTGAGTTAGAAAGTTGTGGTTTAACTCCAATGCAGAGACTGAACATGTAATCCTGCTTTCATTCCTGGAAATTGTTATATTATTTTATGATCAGACTGATCTGCCAGTTTACGAGGGTGTAAAAAAGACACCAGGCAATATTTGAAGAAAAGCAAGGCACTTTCCCCTGATAAATTGGCAAGCACTTGTCCTCCACCAACACAGTTGAAACTTTATCTGGTCACTTGTATCATTGCTGCTTGTGTTACCATCCTATGTGTAAATTGGCTGCTGTGTTTGCCTGCATTACAATTGTAGTCCACTAAAAATGCTTTTGAATGCTCCTTAGGAGAGGCGCTCTATAAATGCAAGTTGTCACAGGGTGTTAGTTCACTGGTTGATGTGAACTGTTGGAGGTTTACCTACTGTACCTGCTACAAAGCAATAGCGTGCCCAATATTGACACAATCACTTATCAAAATATTCCAAATGCAGCAGTATATGATATCACAACAGATGTCATTTTTTTCAAATTTGGCTTAATGTTTTTTTTTCTCTTCCATATGAAGTCACCAGTAAGTGTTAAGAAACTGTGACCATATTGATTAAAAGTTTAACTTTTTAGAATAAAAAACCTGAAAGTAATCTTGTGCAAAATGTATTTTCACTGAGCCTGTGGAGAATTATGTTTGCAAAATGTTGGCTAATGTAATAACATCGTACTTAAGTTTTGTACTGTATATAAAGCAGTGTTTTAAGGGACTTGAAGTGAAATAGATCTTAAGTTTGGATACGGTAAGATGTACGCAGATACCCTAATAGTCAGATACAAAACATTTCATCTTATCTGGATCTTAAAACTCACTGGTGTAACATTCTAACTGTATGTGTTAATTTTGTCTCCTCCATTATATACAGTAGTTCAGTTGCTTTTCACTTGAGTAAGCATAGCATGCTTGTATTTTGAAGAGATAATGGCTTACGTTAATTCGAAAATTCACAGGCCTTTTGCTGTAAGTTGGGAGCTAGAATTATTTTAAAACTTCCTAACAACTCTTCAAATGTGAAGCAGGCCATTGATGTACTAAAACAAATGGAACTAATAGGTTCACATTAAGTTGTATGGTAATGTGTCATAACTGTAAACGGCCAAGACATCCCAGATTATGATGGGAATAGCTAGCCTGTTCAAATATTGCGAACATGTATGAGCTGGATGTTTCTTGGTAAAAGCTGTTTGGCAGACTTTTCCTTTTGCACTGTAATTTCCTTTGAGCTTAATTATTTTAATCAACTTATTCAGACATGTTATGACAGGTGAGGGCAAGTGGGACTTAACTCTGGACCAAAAGATCCAGATTCAGGATGCTACCACTGTGCTGCAAGACCTATCTTCAAGCAAGTGTAAGCTGATAAGTGTGGTGATTGTAATGGGGGATCTTAAACCTCCGTGAATGAATGGGCAGGTCATCAGCATATTTCCTTAACTATTAAGGAAAGAAGAATAGAAATATAATGGCAAAGACAGTTGACTTAATTAAATTCAAATTGAGAGATGGAGAAAGATCTCATTAAACAATAAGGAAAGAAAAACAAGCAAAATGCAAGAATAAAATTAAAATTTTGACAGTGAAATCTCCAAAAGTTGATTTACGTGATGGAATGGCATTCCATGGTTTGTATTGTGCTTTTGTTACCAGAGAGATTGATTGGCAAACATTGATAACTATTAACAATAAAATGAAAATGCTCAAAACTCTGATAGCATCTGTGGAGAGAGAAACAAAGGCAATATTTCAGCGTTCTGATCTTTCATTAGATTGCCAGCATTCACTGTATTTTGTTTTGGTATGAACAATTATCACATTGTTTTTGTATTATTAATTAGTCAAAATATTTATTCATTTACTGGACACTTAGTATACAAATCCACAACTACTTAAAAATGAGAACAAAGATGAATGCTGTTTGCATAAAGCAAACAATGTAATAGATAATTTCAGGAGAATCTGAACTCTTGCCACATTGCATGTTTGCTGTCTATGGTGACGTGCATCACTAAAAGAAAAATAGCATATTTAATGACACCTAGTCCAATAAAATCCAAGTTAGTTTTTGTATTTGATCACCACAGTGTTGTAACCGATGGATTGAATATTGATATCAAAATATGAAGCAAAATCAGAATTTGCAAATAGTATGTTTAAGAAATGTATCAAATTGTATAAATGACAGTTATAGCTGTGTTGTAATGCATCTATTATTTGTGCTTTAGAGGTTTGACTTAGAGCAGAAGTTGGTGCTTCAGAAATGAAGATGATCTTTAACCCTTCTAATCATTACTTCCATCACTTCATGCTTCCATTATCTTTGTACAGGTGCAGCCTTTGCTTCTGAATCTTTTCTTGCCTCAACTGACAGTGGCTACATTTTAATTAGTCTTCCCTGTTTTTGTATCAGTTGATTGTCCACTGCCCACAGCTTTCCTTAGAGTCTGCAAAGGTCTAAGGAAGTTGAATATGTGTTTGTTTGAGCATTTTGCTTGTCTCAGTTCATCTGCTGGACCAATGATTTTACAGTTTCCTGTTACTTGTTCCCACATGGCAAGTTTAGGACATAGTGAGCAGGTAGGCAAACATGAGCCTTCCCTTTTGGCTTGATCTTGATTTTCAGCCATGTCTGCACACTTGGTGTATACTTGAATAAACAAAAACCTTTGACGGTCTTTGGCATCTTGGATCACTGGTCAGGTTGAATCTGACATGCATTTGAAATGTGACGCAATGTCCTCAGACAACAAAGCCTATATGTTTCCATGGATGTGTAGGAAGATTTGAATCCTGGTGAGAGTGATGGTTCACTTGATAAATGCAGTTACAGCCAGGTCCTTGGCTCCACAGCGGGCTCAGGTATGCAAGGAGACAGGAGAAGAGTGGAAAATCAGTAGTGTATGGGAATTAGATAGTTGGGGGAACAAACAGACTATTGTGGCCGCAGGCATGAGTCCAGAATGATGATGCATTCGTAGTACCAAGATCAATGATGTCAATAAGAGTCTGAAAGAAGAAGACGAGGTGAGCTAATGGACGTAGTCCACTTCAGCTTCAATGTGCGGAAAAGGAGGGATGTGGTTCCTGCAACAGTTGGGAGAGCTAGGGAGAAACATGATCTCAAAGTAAGCTCTGGATTACTCCTGATACAAAGCACCAGTGAGTGAAGAAATAGGAGAATACAGATGAATGTGTGGCTGAACAGATGGTAGGATGGATTTTGATGAAATTCGGGGACATAATGAATAGTACATGACAAAGGGGAGTCGCTGGGACCAATTTCCTGATGTCATGTTTTATTCATGGTTCTGGAGAGGATATAAATTAACTTGGCAGGGGTATGGGAACAACAAGGTAATGTTAGAGTAGAAAACCAAGAGGTACAGAGAATTTGGAAAGGCAGATCTCACTTGACAGAAATAGTGATGTGTGAGGGAAGGTAAAGTCTAGATCAGGATTATTATGCATGTGTGAATGGAGAAAGTGAGGACTGCAGATGCTGGAGATCAGTTATGTGTGGGGTTCTGGAAAAGCATAGCAGGTCAGGCAACATCTGAGGAGCAGGAAAATCAACATTGTGTGAATGTGCTTAATAAATATTTCAGGATACGTACTAGATTAGATTAGATTAGATTAGATTACTTACAGTGTGGAAACAGGCCCTTCAGCCCAACAAGTCCACACCGCCCCGCCGAAGCGTAACCCACCCATACCCCTACATCTACATTTACCCCTTACCTAACACTATGGGCAATTTAGCATGGCCAATTCACCTGGCCTGCACATCTTTGGACTGTGGGAGGAAACCAGAGCACCCGGAGGAAACCCACGCAGACACGGGGAGAACGTGCAAACTCCACACAGTCAGTCGCCTGAGGCGGGAATTGAACCCGGGTCTCAGGCGCTGTGAGGCAGCAGTGCTAACCACTGTGCCACCGTGCCGCCCACTGTTGAGGAAAGATGGGGGGGGGGACGGCTGGGTAATGGTGGAGAGTAAAGGAGTAAAACGTTAGTGCTGGAGCAAATGTTCCGGAGGAATCGAGGACAGAATATTTTACTTTGAGCTAAAAAAGACAATAGGTCATTTCAATGTTGGATGTATTCTGTAGAACACTAGTTAGTGAGAGAGATGTAGAGGAATAAATAGGCAAGGAAATTGCAGAGAATTACAAAAGCTGTACAGTAGTTGAGGAATTCTGTTATCCTAACAGACTGAGACAGTTGGACAGGCTGTCCTCTGTCAGGGTTGCATTCCTGAAAATAGTGAAACTAAATGGGGAAGAAAAAAATATTCGTTGAGAAGTTAGGTTATGTAGGGCTTAAGAAAATATTTAAAATGTTGTGTTCAAGTTAAAATATGATACTTTAAATGACAAGTCCTATATTGATAAATAAAATAACCATTAAAAACAATAAATATTACTGTATTGAAGATAAATGCAACATTTGATGTACTGTACCTCCTGTGGTGGCGCTCCAACTGCAGATCCAAGAGCTCACTGTCCAGTCTCTGTGTCAGAGGCCTTCTCTAAACTGGGTAGTGGGCCACCTGCTGAGGCCCTTGCTTGTTCCCAGCTGCCTGGTAGTTTCTTTTTGGGGGGCATACTGCCCCTTGCTGACTGCTATTGTTGCCTTTGGGACCCATCCCAACAAAGGGTCGAGATAGCTTTCAATAGCCTTCCTGCTTTGCTCTCCTGGCTGTGAATTGAAATCTGACGTAGAGGTCCTTTCATTTCAAAATGCATTTGATAAAATGTCACATAATGGGTTTCTGAGTGAAGTTAGAGCTCGTAGGATCAAAGGGCTGTGAACAGCATGGGTACAAGATTGCCAGGCGGAACAATGGTGAATGGTACTTTCTTGGATTGGAGTAAGGTTTATTGCAGGGTTCCCTGGCGTTGGTGTTAGAACTCATTTATTTCTTGATTTATAAATTAAAGAACTCGTCAAACATCTTTATTTTTCGACAGTGCTTCACAGAAGAGAGTAGTGTTTGAAAATCCGTCTTATTCAATGAGTAAGCCTTATTTGTAGTGTAAGTGATCTGTGATCTTTTTAATTTTGATAACTTTGTGTTGAGCCCAAATGCTTGAATATTTACCCATCTGCACCTTGTCCAGCTTTGGTTCACATGTCTGAACATGTTGAGTTCTGCAAGTATTTGCCCTTAACATGGTTCACTAGGGTACTGCAAATGTGCATAACTATATGCTTGATTGAGAGTATCATATCACTTGGAATAGAACCTCAACTGAAATAGTGGTTGATGCTATTTCTAGCGGGGTCTCTTCCTGTGACAGCATCATTTTTTTAAACCATCTGCTATCCCGATTGAGAAATGCTTTTTTTCAGTTTGTTTTTTCTGGGTCATGTTGAGTTACAATGAGTATCTGTACACACTTTTCTGGAAGTATGTGCATGTGTCAGAGTTTACCACTTATACAGGAGTCTTTGTCATTCTACTTCGTACCTACCTGGCTGACTGCACCTGGTCTTTGACCCTCGGCTCCCACCTATGGCTCTCGTAGCCCTGAACACGCCCCAGTAACTGTCAGTTTGCAAGCCAAGTTGTGAGGGTAACACATAAGGTAGTGTTCATGTGAGAGATTGCCTGTCTAACTGCTCTTATTTTACAAGTGCACAAAATAAAGCTGTATTGATGGATGTTACAGAGGAAATGGTTATCCCGTTCTGTCAGCGTAGCTTTGTGGATAGCTATAAACATCACTGATGCAGGCACAGAAGATGCTGCAAATCATCCATTGCTGTTAACCACATCTCCACTCCTCTTGATTTGTGAACAGATGTGTAAAGCATGGAGAGTAGGGCTAGCCAAGCACAACTGATCTTCACTGTAACACTGCAAGTGCAGGTGTTTCTTGTGTACATATTTTACAGACTTCCTTACAGACATCCTCTTGTAACCTATACTGTGACATCTGGGTCAGAATCCCAAAGTACCATGAACATTTTTAACTTGTAATTCCAAAATGTTTTTTTTAAAAAGTGGACTGATACATTCTTCCCCTCTCTCTTTAGTCTGTAATAGCTAAAGTTTTTAAAGAAACTCTAATCATATTGGACTGTGGTCACTTGTAACTCTAAAGATAATGAGGGGTTGGTGATCCCTAATGAACAGCAAGCCACCCCACTATGAATGGTGTCTCAATTTTTTTTTTCCTTTCTGAAGAATGTACACAAATAGGGCTGAAAAATCCAGTTTCAACTCTCCCAGATTGGACTAGTAGGACTAAGTAGTATCCTGTGTACAGCCTGAGTACAAGTATTTGTGGGCTGTGAAGGTCACAGTTGAAGCACCTCGTTACCGATAAAACCTTGTCCATCTTCAAGCACCAGAACCAAGTAAAAGGAAACCAGAGCTACAAGATCTCAACTAATCTGCAAAATTATGGATCGTGAAACTGGTTGGTTGTTTACTACCAGTTGTGTCCACTGCTACAGCCGCAATGTTCAACTATCTGCTCACTGTGAGCAAGTCAGAGACTCGAGCAGTTTTTAAAATCTTTTTGGACTTGCCTCTTATTTCTAATCTGTGGGTGTTCTATATACTTTTACTAATATTTCTTGTGCTTGTAATTATTAAGTTCATTATTTTTGTTAGTTCAAGAAAGCTTGGTTAAATTGGCTTCTCTTAAAATGAGTTCATTTGGATCTGAGGGACACGCCCACAAGGGAAGAGATTCTTTTCAAATTAATCTTGTTGCAGCCGACTAATGGGAGTAAGTGAGTAAAGAAGGGAAATTAGTTCATTCTTCCTTACCTCAAACTCAAGCTCTCAGGTATCCTGCCAGGAACTGTAAAGATTGAGATACCTCACCCAGGATCTTCTAGCAGCCCAAATGTATTCCTTTAGCATTCATTCACAAACTGTAGTATAGTGTGAGTGAGACAAGAATAAAAAGCAGGAACTTTACTTCACTTCTTGGAAGATGTGGACTGTATAAAATAAAGACGACAACTCCTAATGCCTGTGCAGAACTTTGTCAAGTTTGGTGTCACAAAAAGCCTAGATGTTCTGCCCAGGGGCATAAGTAATCATCTAAGGACTCTTTGATTACTACTTGTGAACAACATGTATGTGGCAATCTGTGTAATGTACAACACGCTCAACAAGGACAAGTCCTGAAAAATGTGTTGCTGGAAAAGCGCAGCAGGTCAGGCAGCATCCAAGGAGCAGGGGAATCGACATAAGCCCTTCAGGAATGAGAAGGGTGTGCCAAACAGGCTAAGATAAAAGGTAGAGGGGAGGGGCGTTGGGAATGCGATAGGTGGAAGGAGGTTAAGGTGAGGGTGATAGGCCGGAGAGGGGGTGGGGGTGGAGAGGTTGGGAAGAAGATTGCAGGTCAAGAAGTCTGTGCTGAGTCCGAGGGTTGGGACTGAGATAAGGTGAGGGGAGGGGAAATGAGGAAGCTGGAGAAATCTGCATTCATCCCTTGTGGTTGGAGGGTTCCTAGGCGGAAGATGAGGCACTCTTCCTCCAGGCATTGTGTTGCCATGGTCTGGCGATGGAGGAGGCCAAGGACCTGCATGTCCTTGGTGGAGTGGGAGGGGGAATTAAAGTGTTCAGCCACGGGGCGGTTGGGTTGGTTGGCGCGGGTGTCCCAGAGGTGTTCTCTGAAATGTTCTGCAAGGAGGCAGCCTGTCTCCCCAATGTAAAGGAGGCCACATTGGGTGCAGTGAATGCAGTAAATGATGTGTGTAGAGGTGCAGGTGAAGTTTTGACGGATATGGAAGGATCCCTTGGGGCCCTAAAGGGAAGTGAGGGGGGAGGTGTGGGCGCAAGGTTTGCATTTCTTGCAGTTGCAGGGGAAGGTGCTGGGAGTGGAGGTTGGGTTGGTGGAGGGAGTGGTCTTTCTGGAATGCTCATAGGGGAGGGGAGGGAAATATATCCTTGGGTGGGGTCTGTTTGGAGGTGGCGGAAATGACGAAGGATGATACGGTGTATCTGGAGGTTGGTGGGGTGGTAGGTGAGGACCAGTGGGGTTCTGTCCTGGTGGTGATTGGAGGGGCGGGGTTCAAGGATGGAGGAGTAGGAAGTGGAGGAGATGTGGTGGAGAGCATCCTCAACCATGTCTGCGGGGAAATTGCGGCCTTTGAAAAAGGAGGCCATCTGGGTTGTTCGGTATTGGAATTGGTCCTCCTTGGGAGCAGATGCGGCGGAGGCGAAGGAATTGGGAATATGGGATGCCGTTTTTACAGGGGCAGGGTGGGAGGAGGTGTAATCTCGGTAGCTGTGGGAGTTGGTCGGTTTAAAGTAAATGTCCGTGTTGATTCGGTCGCCCGAGATAGAAATGGAGAGGTCTAGGAAGGGGAGGGAGGAGTCTGAGACAGTCCAGGTAAATTTGAGGTCGGGGTAGAAGGTGTTAGGAAAGATGATGAACTGTTCAATCTCCTCGTGGGAGCACGAGGTAGCGCCGATACAGTCATCGATGTAGAGGAGAAAAAGGTGGGGGGTGGTGCCAGTGTAGCTGCGGAAGATGGACTGTTCCTCATATCCAACGAAGAGGATAGGGCTGGGGCCCATGCGGGTGGCAATGCCTACTCCTTTGGTTTGGAGGAAGTGGGAGGATTGGAAAGAGAAGTTGTTCAGAGTGAGGACCAGTTCAGTCAGTCGAGGGAGGATGTCAGTGGAAGGGTACTGGTTGGGTCGGAGAGAAAGGAAGAAGCGAAGGGCTTTGAGGCTTTCGTGATGGAGGTGAATAGGGACTGGATGTCCATGGTGAAGATAAGGCGTTGGGGGCCGGGGAAGCAAAAATCATGGAGGAGGTGGAGGGTGTGGGTGGTGTCCCAAACGTAGGTGGGGAGTTCTTGGACTAAGGGGGACAGGACCGTGTCGAGGTATGCAGAGATGAGTTCGGTGAGGCAGAAGCAGGCTGAGACAATGGGTCGGCCGGGGCAGTTAGGTTTGTGGATTTTGGGCAGGAGGTAGAAACGGGCGGTGCGGGGTTGTGGGGCGATGAGGTCCTGCGAATATTAAGGCCAACATCTATGAGGAGCTGTAAGTATTACAAATACTCAGAAGGACAATCCCATTGTGATGGGGACTTAAACGATGCAAAGGTAGGGACTGAAAAACAGACTGGATTCAGTGTAGATACCCCTCTCAACTTTCAATAATAGGTAAAGTGCAAAAACACTTGGATGCACCCATGATCCAAGTACTTGCACCAGGTTGGCTTTGTCACCCTGGCAGAGCAGCATAAACTATTGGGGGCAGTACGGTGGCTCAGTGGTTAGCACCGTTGCCTCAGCACCAGGAACCTGAGTTTGATTCCAGCCTCGGGCCACTGTCTGTGTGGAATTTGCACATTCTCCCCGTGTCTGCGTGGGTTTCCTCCGGGTGCTCCGGTTTCCTCCCACAATCCAAAGATGTGCAAGTTAGGTGAATTGGCCACGCTAAATTGCCCATAATGTTCAGGGGTGTATAGGTTGGGTGTATGAATCAAGAGTAAATTTGGGGAATGGGTCTGGGTGGGATACTCGGAGGGTCGGTGTGGGCTTGTTAGACCGAAGGGCCTGTTTCCCCACAGTAGGAATTCTAATTCTATATTATAATCAACAGGATCGTGAGTGCAGTAGAGTGCTCTACAGACCTGTGAATGCCACACTCCAGAAATGAAATACAGTAATGACCAACATACACCAAGCTTGCAAAAAAATTGATATACAGAAACTGGCACCTGCAGGGAGCAGTGAATAGTTTGGGCTCTGATCTGATAGGCAGCATTGTGTCTTCCAGAGGAAACTCCATGATATTGAAGTGGCATGGTTAATATCTAATAAATGGCTCTGGAAACTGCTAACAATTTGAAAATGTTGATCAAATTAAGGAACTGAATTAAAGAGAAAAATATGGTATGACTAGAAAACAAAGACACAGCTGCTGCCTGCCAAGAAATCACTCCAGATGAAATAAAAAGGACTTGGGCCAGAAGCTGTTTAGGATCTGCATCACGCAGTAGATAAAACAGTCACAGGTCTTCAAGTCTATGTTGATCAGAGCTTTACGAAAATGTTTTGTCATGCTGAAGGCTGTGAATGGTCCTCCAAGTGGCTACCCTCCTGTTCTCAGTGCTGATAGGGAAATCTCTCCTGATGGGCTAGACAATTATTAGTGTGTGCTGGGCTGAACATTTTAGGGATATACTTAATCATCATTCACTGTGAATTGGTCAGTGACAGACCAGCTTTCAGACTGGCCAGTGTGAAAACCTGGACAGAGAAAGTTTGTTGTGAAGAATGATAAAGTTACATGATCCTCACTGTGAAAGAGAGCCTCAGGCAGGGTCCCTGGAGAAATTTGTGAATCTGGGGGTACCCAGCTAAACTTCTATTTGTGTTTATAGAATCACTAAACCATTCCTCAGGAGCTTAGATGTACCACTGTTGTTCAGTAGTTCAGCAGAAAAAGACAAAAATCTGCGCATGACTAACAGCGGACTCTTGCTGTTTGTAATGGCTGGTAAAATTTGAGAAAAATATTCTACTTGACAGATAGTCAGCAACATAGTACATGTACTGCCAGAAAAATTGTCAGGAAAGGGAGAGATATTTTCAACATAACTTCATTCTTCAGCAAATGCAAGAGAAATGCTATATGGAAAGATGCAACTTTTACTGGGTCTTTGATCGAATGAAGGCCTTTGACAGAGTAAACAGAGAGACCTTGTGAAAATTCTCATCCAAATCTGGATGTCCTGATAGAGCTGTAAATTTGATACAACAGTTTCACAATAAAATGACAGCCAGATTCACTGGTTAAAGTGAAAAGACTGACCATTTTGCTATGTGAATCAGTAATGTGTCATGGCTCCTGTATTCTTCAGCATTTTTGTTGGAGTCAAACTTTCTGGGCCATGTTGATGGAATATGCATCCAATTCCAAACGAATGTCAATCTTTTTCAAACTGAGATGACAGAATTCCTCAACAAAGCTGACCTAGGAATTTCTCTTTGCTAGTGACTCTGTCCTCGTCTCTTGTAGCGAGCAGGGTCCTCAAAGGATCTTGGACTGTTTTTCAAAAGCGGTTCATTGTCGTGGACTGACCATCAGTGTATGGAAGACAAAGGTACTTCACAAGTAGTCATCAAATCCTGGCTATATCAATCTCCTGAACTGATCAATGAGAACTTTGAAGCCTCCAGCTATGCCAAAAGTACATCTTTGACAAAAAGGTTGCAAATAGAATCGACACAGCAAGCACAGAATTTTCCCTCTTATGCAATATACTATGGAAGAAACAAGGTATCAAACTTCAAAGAAACCTGTTGTGTTCAAAGCTATGATGATGCCTTGTTAAAAATCTCACAACACCAGGTTATAGTCCAACAGGTTTAATTGGAAGCACTAGCTTTCGGAGTGCCGCTCCTTCAGGTCGTTGTGGAGGACACAGTTGTAAGACACAGAATTTATAGCAAAACTTTACAGTGTGACGTAACTGAAATTACACATTGAAAAATACCTTGATTGTTTGTTTGTTTGTTTGTTTGTTGCGTCTCTCATCTGTTAGAATGACCATGATTGTTTTACTACTTTCATATGTAAAGGGTTCCATTCTCAGACAGAGTGCACAAAGCTGAAGTGCTCCAAGGAGCAGAAATGTCTGGGACTGAAGCATCCAGATGGTTTGGCCATTTGGAGGTGCTGGTGTTGGATTGGGGTGTACAAAATTAAAAATCACACTTCACCAGGTTATAGTTCAACAGGTTTATCTGGAAGCACTAGCTTTGAGTGCTGCTCCTTCATCAGGTGGGCATTTTGTCGGTATGATTGACAGAGAACCTGTAAAAGGATCAATTCACAGCTCCAGTTTCAATACCAACATGTGAGTTAAGCCAAGATCAAGGATTTAGGACTCCTTGAAGGCAGCCCTCTATAACTGTAGCATGTCCACCACAAACTGGAAGAAAAATAGTCAAGGAAGAACTACCTGGTAAGTAATTTCAAGTAATGGTGTTTCCATACAGGCAGTGAAGGACAAAAGATATGAGAGATTAGACTGTACCATTGAATCAAAATCCTGGAACTTTTTCCCTAATGGCATTTTGGGTGTATATACGCCAAACAGACTGTGTAATTTGTTTGTTGTTCACATCTCTGAAGAAAATAAAGATCCCTCTGATCATGGCTGAGAGCAGGCAGCTGAACGCAGGCAGGGAACCTGGGACCTCCCTGATCTGTGTGACTCAGCTGTTCATAAACTTAATCAGCTGAACCTTTGGTGGAGCAGCATTCTTCATTTTAACATGAGACCAAGTATAAAATTGCCACACTTTTTAGAAAACTTCTGTAAAACCTTAAAAAGAAAGATCAAAGTGTTTCAAAAGCACAGTAATTATTGCAGTCCAAATTGTGGCATTGTGTTTACTTATTAATTTGAATAGGTTTAAAACCCTCAATGATAGAATTATAATTTGTTTAATCTGTTTAATAAAAAGCCCATGGGTGTGCTTTCAGATGCTATTTAAAGCAAAGGTCTGTCTAGGGAATTGTGCTGATAACAGCAACCAGTCATGCAAGTCAATCGCCTCGAGGTATGACACTGTACCTGACATGCAGGAACAGAACAGAGAACAAGCTGTAACAACAAGAATGAAGATACTGAAGTTCTTCTTGCTTCAAAATAAAAGAACTGAAAAGCATTTTATAATATTGCCACTAAAAGTCCAATGACTTTTTAAAAATAAAACTGCTAGTAGATTTCATGTTTCGAGTTAGCTTATTGTTTAAACATTTTCAACAAGTTGTATTCATTTTTTGGGCTTGCAAGGATCCTGATTTTTAAGAGACTTAAAATTCCTTGCAAGCCATAGACTACAATGTTTAAAAAAAGTGAATGTGTCTTTCATATATGTAGAAAGAAAAAGTGTTTCCCATTTCTGTGAATGTTCATAATGAAGTAGTACTGTGCAGGTATGAAAGCTACTTGTGGAATTATCAGTAGAAAATATTTTGAGTGCAAAATATTGTACTGTGAGGGTTGTGAAAATCTGTTGTACGTTACCATGGGCAACATTGAACAGCCAAGTACAGACCTTGGAGGCAGTGAAAACAAGGTACGATGTTGAAAGATTGGCATCAATGGCAAAATCATTTCAGCACTATTTCTGTGGACAAATGTTCTGATAATATACACTCCAGCCCTCCCAAACTACACGGCTTTCTTCCTATTGAAGGCACTATGCTTAGGTGGGCTTTTCAAACAAAGAAGCACCTTGATCTTTGTAAACCTAAACCACCCATCAAACTGTTAGTCTTAAGCTAATGTGGGGGTTTGTTCACGTTTGAATGTAAATTAGCCTCAGTAGGTGGTAGGGTGGGAAAGTGTCAGTTAGCTCATTTGGCTGGATGACTGGTTTGTGATGGAGTGACAACAATGGTGTGGGTTAACCCACACCAGCTAGGGTTACCATGAAGGTCTCTCCGTCTCTCCCTTTCCCCCTCTTCTTCCCCCCTCCCCCTCTGTTTCTGTTTGCTTGGCTGTCTGTCTCTGTCTTTCTCTGTGTGTCATCCAGCCAAATGAGCTACCCCACCACCTACTGAGGCTAATTTACATTCAAACATGATGAGAGTGTTGCCCAATGAGCTCGTAAGACAACTTTATCTTGCGTTACCTTTTAAGTTGACCTCACCTTGGATCCATATACATAGTTTTTTTTTATTCAGCTTATCCTGGACACACTTGAGTGTGGGAACCATGACTGTTTCTTCTCTTCCTGTGAACGCAGCTGAAGCACCCAATTATGGCTTCAGCTGATAGCAGCCAAACACCTGACAGAAAACAATCCAGCTCATTAATATTAACAGGAAATTTCAAAAAGTGGCCAGGCAGCAGGAAACTGGTAATTTTTAAAACTTCTAAACTGACAACCCAGTGCTTGTTCCTACTTTCAAATGCTTTCAGAGCCACAGCATGTCCTATCTGGTGACTGACTTCAGCTCTGCGTGTCTGCTTGCACCTTTCTCTGACGCTGTTTCTCAGTAGCATCATTCCCCATTGGTGGCTTTTTTTTTTAACCAACACTATCATCTCTCCACCATACCATCTTTTTGACCTTGTCACCAACTCTACCTGTCCTTTCTATCCTGGTGTTTATTTTTTACATTTAATGTTTCCTATACACTTGAGTTGTGTGTACTTTATTATTTTTAAAAAGGTGTTTGAAATGCTGAGCTGGTCTGGCTGCACTTATTGAGTGACTCGCAATATTTACCCTTGTTTTTCTCTCTCCTCAGCTTCTGTTAGACCTGCCAAGTATCTCCAGTACTTCCTGCAGAGTATTAGTACAATAACTGAAAAATGCTGGCTATTTTGGGATTTTCCCTTTACGAACATGGAGTAACATTTCTTGAAAAGGCCACTGTCTTTCCCATTTACAATTTATTTTAGAAACCCTTGTTTTACAGAGATTAATTAGTTGCCGCTACCAGTGTCTTGACTTGAGTTGTCCTGTTCCGTTTAAGAGAGTGTCTGTATAAGGAGCATTTTGCTCCCTTTACTCTACCTTTGCTAGAAGTATGTACAGCCACTATAAAGGTTGGGCTTGTAAAGATTTTGGTTTTGGTTTCAGTGGCGAGGCATATCTTTCAATTATCAGAATTCAACTAGGGCAATTAGATTTCTGGGCAATTAGATTTCTGGACATGATCAAATAACTAGGAGAAAGTGAGGACTGCAGATGCTGGAGATCAGAGCTGAAAATGTGTTGCTGGAAAAGCGCAGCAGGTCAGGCAGCATCCAAGGAGCAGGAGAATCGACGTTTCGGGCATAAGCTCTTCAGGAATTCCTGAAGAAGGGCTTATGCCCGAAATGTCGATTCTCCTGCTCCTTGGATGCTGCCTGACCTGCGCTTTTCATGATCAAATAACTGCAAAGGTTCATCAAGAAAAACAAAATCAGTTTAATTGCTTAACTTACTTATTTACTGTCTGTGAAATAATGGTAGGAAAGAAAAGGTGATGGGTAACATTGTTAATTCTGGATAGATTAAGTATGATAGCAAGAAACTATCTTGGATCAGAAAATGTAGAATTTATATGGGTGGAGGTAAGAAATAAAAAAGGGAAGAGGCCATTGGTAGGAGCAGCTCATAAGCCCCCTAACAGTAGTTATTTGGTGGGACTGAGCTATAAATCAAAAGTAATGCAGACATTAAAAAGGCAGAATGTTAATTATGGATGATTTTAATCTTGTAAATTGAGATAGATTGGCAGATATGGCCACAAGGAAAAATTCATAATGTGTATTTGTGAAAGTTTCATAGAGCAGCTTGTTGTGGATTCCACCATAGATCATGTTATATAATGAGACAGCTTTAATAAATTATGTCAGAGTAAAAGATAGCCTCGGAAACAGTGACCATAATATGGTAGAATTTGGCACTTAGTTTGAGATGAAAAACTCAAATCAGAAACAACTATGCTAAACCTACATCAGTCTAATTATGGAGAAAAGAGGACAGATCTGGTTAGAGGGGACGGGGACTGGGAAAGGGGCTTAGCAGACAGGACAGTTGAGGAAAAATGGCAGAAATTTAAGAAATAGCTCATGGTTCACAGCAAAAATATATCCCAGTGAGAAAGGATTCTCGGAGGGAACTAACCAAGCATTGTTAACCAGGGAAATTGAGGTTGGCATCGTATTGAAAGAAAACACATAGTATGGCAAAGCTTTGTGGTAAGATGACCAAACAATGATAGATGGAGAAGATTAACTTTTGAGGGCAAACTTTTTTTTTCTCCTTCATGAGATGTGGACATCACTGTTGCCTATCTCTTGCCTATCCCAGAAGGCACTTTTATGGAGTTCAGAGTTACATGTAGGCCGACCTGGATAATGAGCGCAGTTCTTTCTCTGAAGGGCATTAATGAACCATTAGGGTTTCTAAACAATCAAGGTCACCATTTGGCTACCTTTTTTAAAATTCCAGATTTTATTGAAGCACGTTACTCCATTTGTCAAGTAGGATTCAACTCCTGTCCACAGATTATCTTGTGTTACTGAATTACTCATCCTGTGACGTTACCCCAAGGCTACCGTCTCCACTGTTGTACGTCATATTAAGACAGATGGCAAGCTTCTTCAAATGTATAAAGCCAAGTTAGAGCCCTAAAATCATGTGCAGCCCTTAGAGAATGAGGCTGTGGGAATGATGGGGAACCAGGCAATGGCAGAGGAGTCAAATAAATACTTTGCATCTATCTTCACAGTAGAAGATATTAATAGCATTCCAAAATTACTAAATAATATAGAGCAAAATGAGGTGGTTAGTTTGTCTCTTATTGGTGATGGTCATAGCCTGGCTAGTTGTCAACCCAAGCCTCGATATTGTCCAGATCTTGTTGCATTTGTACATGAACTGCTTCAGTATCTGAGTCGTCATGAATGGTGCTGAACATTATACAATCATTGCACATCCCCACTTCTGACCTTATGGAGGGAAGGACATTACTAAAGCAGCTGAAGTTAGTTGGGCTTAGGATACAATGCTGAGGAACTCCTGCAGAGATGTCCTGGAGCTGAGATAACTGACCTCCAATAAAAATGTATCAGGTGTGATTGTAACCACCAGAGAGTTTGCCCCCCAGATTCCCACACTTGGTTGAATACAGCCTTGATGTCAAGGGCTATTGCTGTCACCTCATCTCTGGAGTTTAGCTCTTTTTTTTTCCATGTTTGAACCAAAGCTGTATGAGGTCAGGAGAGGAGTGATCCTGATGGAAATCAAACTAGATATCACTGAGCAAGTGCTGTTTGATAGCAATGTTCATGACACCTTCATCACCTTACTGATGATCGACTGTAGACTGATGGGATGGTAATTGGCCATGTTGAATTGGTCCTGCTTTTTATATACAGGACATACTTGGGTCATTTTCCACATTGTCGGGTAGACGCTAATGTTCCTGTACTAAAACCGCTTACCTAGGGGAGCACAAGTCTTCAGTGTTATTGCTGGAATGTTGTCAGGGTATGTAGCCTTTGCAATATCCAGAGTCTCCAAGTAAATCAAATTGGTTGAAGACTAGTATCTGCAATGCTGGTGACTACTGGAAGAGGCTGAAATGGATCATCCACTCTGCACTTCTGGCTGAAGATTGTTGTGAATGTTTCAGCTTTACCTTTTGGACTGATGTGTTGGGCTCCTCTGTCATCCTGTTGTCTGCCCCCCATTTCTTCTCCCACCCCCCAAGTCAAAGCACGTCAGAGTCTCAGTATATTTTTACCTCCTTCATTTTTATTCTGGGCCCTGGAGGGAGAGAGAACGATCTCCCATGTGCAGAGACGTGAGTTCACAGTTTTCTCTGGAACAGCAGTTTCTCAATTAAATATATAGTCATTTTACAGGGAGGAACATCCAGATAATTGTTCATCCAGATAAGGCAACATGCATATTAATTGGGTGACCATTACAGTCAATGAGTATCAGTGGTAAAGATTGAGCCATCTGCTGTTACACAATGAATAACTGGCTTCACATAATGAATACTTTTCACCTTGTTAACTGACCTTGCATACTAAATGCTTCCAATATTGTTAGATGGCTCAAAATAATGACTGCTTTTCCACCTTGTTATTCCATTATGCTTGCCTCCAGCACCCCATTGTTGATTGTAACTTCTTATCTGATCTGAGTCATGCTCAGCTGAACCTCTTGTTTCACAAAACTCAGAACGTAACTCTTCCCCTGCTTGCTTATACCCTATACACATTCTTGCTTCCACTATTGAGGATGGGGATATTTGTGGAGGCTTCTCCTCCAGTTATTTAATTGACCACCATTCGCAACTGGATGTTGCATGGCTGCAGACCTTAGATCTGATCCATTGTTTTTGGGATCGCCTGACTCTAATTATTTGCTTCTGCTTTTAGGGTGTAGGTTTGCTCACTGAGCTGTAGGTTTGGATATCAAACTTACAGCTCAGAGAGCAAACCTTGCATTTGCTTCTGCTGTTTGGTAGCTTCACTAGGTTGACATCTCATCTGCAGGTATGCCTCATGCTGCTCCTGGCATGCCCTCCTGCACTCTTCTTTGAACAAGGTTTGATCCCTGGGTGGCTAGTAACAATGGAGTGGGGATAAGCTGGGCCATGAGGTGACAGGTTATGCTGGAGTACAGTTCTGCTGTTGATGGCTCACAGTGCCTCATGGATGCTCAGTCTTGAGTAGCCAGATTTGTTCAAAGTCTGTCCCATTTAGCACTGTGATATTGCCATGCAACACAATGGAGGCTATTCTTAATGTGAGGATGAGACTTTGTCTCCACAAGGACTGTGCAGTGGTCACTCTTACCGACGTAGTCATGAACAGATGCATCTGCAGCTGGCAGATTTGATAAGGATTGGTGTTGTGATTTTTAACTCTTATCAGAAGTAGTTGAGTAGGTTGGGCTGTACTCATTGAAATTTTAAAAGAATGAGTGAGGACCTTTTTGAAAGACAAGACTTTTGGGAACATGACAGGTTAGGTGCAGAAAGGTTGTTTCTACTTGTAGGAAAATCAAGGACTCAGAATAAGAGGTCACCCTTTTAAGGTAGAGGTAACGTGGAATTTCTAGTGGAACTCTTCAGTGCAGAGGCTGGATTGAAGGTCAAGATAGGCAGAATTTTAATCAGTAAGGAAAGCAAGGGTTATGGGGAGAAGGCAGGAAAGTAGGGTTGAGGATTAAAATATGAGCCATGGTCTCATTGGTGGAGGAGACTCTATGGGCTGAATGACCTGCTTCAGTTCTTGCATGTTATGGTCTTAGAATTTACTGCCTACTTGTTTCAACAGCCAGCAGTTGTACCTAAACGTAAGAAAAGAAAGTAGTCACTAAATGTTGCTAATAGACCGAAGAGCTAATGTTCACAACTTTATCGAGTGCACATAAATTGTCTCAAGGTGTGGGAAAGGTAATGTGTTGGAAATATCTTGCACCTGAGTAGTTAACTTTTAAAAATTAGTTGAGATGTGCAATATAGATAGAAGTTTGAATTTCTGAGAGAGCATGCGACTGTTATACATTCAAAACATATATGCTGATAATCAATAAAAAATGATACAGCATCCTTTGAGTCTAGCACTTAAAAGATCCCAGTTTGGCTCAGTTCTTTGTCTATTCAGCTTAGCCTGAGGTCAGACAAGAGGCACTTATGATTCTCCTATTTTTTTTTGTGAACAATTCCAAATTTTCTTGTAACGTTCAGCTTATACTGTACTTACATTTTAATCTTCGGGCAAATGAAAGAATAGCATTATGGACAGTTCACCAAAATCTCTAACAACTGTATGTGCTGAACTGTGCGACATAGAATAAATAGATTATGATGCAAAAAATCATGTTCATTCAAGTGGTTAGAAATAACTACTAGAACATTTAAGATATAAGCATTGCAATTTGGAAGAAGCATATTGTGAATCAGAGCTGTTAGAGTTGGCTAGTTCAGCCTTGATTTATGAAGACCCGGTACACGAGATTGTAGCATGTTAACACATGTGGAAACATGCCTACAAAAGATGTATGGAGGTTTGAAGACATTTCTGCCCAAAGTTAATGTAAACTGGTTCAGCTATTTTGCTAATTTAGTAAACCTTTCTTATTAAATTATTAATAACAACAAATGGTGAAAGAAAAACAAATTGTTTTGTTAGGTATTTCTGGAATTGTGGTCTTCTCATTGTGGATCAGAATGCATACAGATTAGCTAATTGCTCGATTTTCTTATTTGTACAGAACATAGGTGTCTCTTTAATTATGCCTGATCAAAATTGAACTGTAGTAACACCACTGTATTAACTGTACGTATTGTCTGGTGTTTCAGACCAAGTACTACAAATTTTGTACAGTCTATATATTTACAATAACAAGTCTTACATTATCATATCAGAGTCAGGGATCTCTCTTCAGAACGTCAGTGAGGTCTTCTTTTGTATAGTGCTACAGGCTTAACTGTTTGAACTTAACACTAGCCTGACAATCAGCTTAGTGGTTCCAATGTGTTCCAAATTGAGAGTTTGCTCCATAACAATAAAATATTAGAAATATTTTTGTGTCCATCACAAAACCTTTCCATAAGCTTAATTTTTTTTTCTCAGAGTGAAAATGAGAATTTTTGTACACAGCCAATTGTGATCTGGAATACAGTGCCTGCAAAGGTGATGTAAGCAGTTTCAGTAGCAACTTTCAGAAGGGAATTGAAGGGAAAAAAAATTTGCAGAACTATGGGAAAGGGTAAGGGTATGAGATTGACTAGATAATGTTTTCAGAAGGGCCAGCACATGAATGGTGGGCAGAATGGCTGCCTTTTGTGCAGTACAATTCCACATTTCAACCATCTTCCAGAGTTGAGCAATGGTTTTACATTTACTATATTACTTATTTGTAACTGTAAAGTATGCTGTATTGTTTGACAAAAAATTTAAGCCATTGAAGCATGTCTTTTTTTAATAGCAGTACATCAAAATTCCTGCACCTAAATCAGACTACCATGATGGTGTGCGATGTTTTTCATTCTACTTGTCAACTGACAGCAAGGACAAGCCGCAAGCCAGTTTTGACTGTATTCACCAGTATGTTTCAAGGTAAAAACAAGGCATAGCTGTCAAAGCATTATTTTAAGTGCCACTATTGTCAAGCATGTACCTTCTACGTATTGGGCTGAGACAGATCACTTGAGTAAGCACCAATTGACTGAAGACTTCTGTTGCTGTTTTGAAAGCTTGTTTTATAAAGCGTGAAATCTCTTGAAGTTGGATTTTGCAGGCTAACTGTTAGTTTTTACTTCCTTTACATTCTTGTTGTTCAGTTGTCCACTTGTATCTTCCTCCTCAGTCTTAGATTAGATTAGATTCTCTACAGTATGGAAACAGGCCCTTCGGCCCAACAAGTCCACACCGACCCTCCAAAGAGCAACCCACCCAGACCCACTCCCCTACATTCACCCCTGACTAATGCACCTAACACTATGGGCAATTTAGCATGGCCAATTCACCTAGCCTGCACATCTTTGGACTGTGGGAGGAAACCGGAGCACCCGGAGGAAACCCACACAGACACAGGGAGAATGTGCAAACTCCATACAGACAGTTGCCTGAGGCGGGAATTGAACCCAGGCCCCTGGCGCCATGAGGCAGCAGTGCTAACCACTGAGCCACCGTGCCACCCAAATTGTCCCCATTCTTTCCAGTGAAATCTGGAACACGGAGATCTTATACTTTTTGCCTGTTGCTTTCATGCAGATTTCTGCGGCTAGAAATTTTGATTTGTCACTTTTGACTGAGTTCTCATACTTTGTTTAGTCCGTGCTGGGTATTTAGAAAGAATGATGTTCCAAGTACCCACACAAATATCAAGTATTTCATTGATGGATTCCTCCAGTTTGATTATTTAGAGATAAAGCTTTTGTGGTGTCATGGAATCCTTAGTGTAATTGCCACTGCAAATTTCCATTGAGGCTTCTGATTTGAAGTAAGGAAACAATTGAACTAATTAGAAGCATAATATCAAGAACCTTCCAATATTCATATATTATGGTTGACTGTTATTAAGTTGTGTTGCTGCTCAGAATTTATATTTTTTCTTCAAAACAGTTGTTTAAACTGGAACAAAGGAGCTTTATAGGGCATTTTTCACATCCTTCACATGTCCTCAAGTGATTCACAGTCAATGTATTATTTTTGGAAGGGAGGTTACTGGCTACTGTCTTCGCCAAGAAAATCACACTGTGCAAGGTCCCATAATGAGAGAAATGGCCAGGTAAATCAGTTTGGTGTTGATCCTTCTCTTTTGCACCTACCAAAATAGGCCTCAATTTAATATTTTGCCCAAAAGATGGTACCCATGACAGTAGAGCACATTTTCAGTACTGTATTGCTGTGCTCAAGTCCTGGAATGAAGCTTGAGATCATGGCCTTCTGGTTCTGAGGCAGGAAATCTATGAATGAACTCAGCTGAAACTTTGTTTTTAAAACTCTGAATACAGTGCAAGCATCTTCAATAATTTGCTACCAGATCTGCCACTTTGGTGTTAATGGTGTGCTAAATTTGTCTCTATATAAAAGCTGTTTTGTTTAAGTACACAATCTTCCTTATTCACTGCTAGAATTGAATGAGGTCTGGAAAACATTCTAGGGAAATAGAGTGGTGGGCTATTCCCCCACTAGCCATGTGTTGAGAGCAGAAGCTTAGTTCCCAGCCAAGAATAACGTTCTGCTCCCCTTAGTATTGCCTTCATAACAGATCTTTCTTTTGTTAATATTCTTGGTTTTTAAAATTAGAAAATGAGATTCAAGTAAATGAACGATTAACTTTTGTTTTACATGTTAATGAAAATATAAGTCTCTTTAATTTAATTTTTTGATATTGCTAATATTGCCTTTTGGGTTTGCTAGCTGTTGTGGTTCCTTGTTTCTGTTCAATTTCCATTGACATTTTATTAATATTTTAATTTTTAACAAAATTAAATTAAAAAGTGTACAAGTTCACAGTTGCCTTGTTCTTGGTTAATGTCATTTTAATGTGCTTTTCTATCTGCACATCAAAAGGGCAAGTTAAGTTATGATGTTGCTCATGGATAAAAATGTCAAAAACTGTATTAATTAAGCAACCCACTGGAGGAGGAGGCTCCACAAATATCACCATACTCCAGAACTTGCCGCTGCCCAAGGCAAGTTCTTCCAGTACAACTACAACACTGGCGTCTACCCAACAGTGTGGAAAATTGCCTAGGTGTATCTGAAATTAAATGGTGGAGCAGTCTGGAAAGGCTGAATGGCCTATTGCTGCTCCTGTTTTCAATGCTTCTAAGGGAAGATTGCTACTTTCAATAATGGTTTGCAGTTTAGTTCTATGGAAACCACACTTCAGCTATATGGCCATTCAAAATGAAAGGCAAATCAAGAACACTTCTTTGCACACACTTGGATTTCCTTCTAAAAATAGTCCATTTCTATTTTGACCATGTAAATTGTAATTCCTTCATTTTATCCGTTACCTCTTAAAGCCTCACACGAATGTCATTTCCACAATGTGCAGCCCTTTAGACCTTGTGTCTGACTGCAGAATCTGCCAATTAATTTTGTCCAGGAGCCAATTGAAACCAGCTTCTAAACAAAGGTTATAGAATGGACAGTGGATGGTAATGAACACTCTGGCAGAAGGCTGCATCTCTCAGGAGATGGAAAGATGGTCCATGGAATTTTGTTTCGCCCATTCAGTAGTGCTCTACAGCATTTGAGTTAGCTTCTGTTAACAACTTTTCAAAGTCATTTGCGTAGAATAATTTCTGAATGTTGGTAAAACCTACCAGGAATAGACCTGTCTGGATAGCTCCACAAGAGAGTTGACGTGGACTTGATGGTCTATCTAACTTGTCTCTTACTGACTATAATTTCTGCCCATTTGGCACAGAATTTTGATTGGATAGAATATGCAGCTTGTGGCATTTATATAGTGCATGATTAAGATACTTTGTGGCTTGGCATAATACCAATGTCATAGAGGGCATTGACCATTATTGGAAATCATCAGTGTGACACTGCAAAGTGTGTACAGGATTGTGTATGTTTTGAGTCAATCCTTGAGTTACAGACAGAAAAACTGCAGATGCTAGAATCTAAAGAAGACAAACAGGAGGAAAGAACACAGCAAGTCAGGCAGCATCAGGAGGTGGAGTAGTCAATGCTTCATATATAGAGTCATAGAGATGTACAGCATGGAAACAGACCCTTTGGTCCAACCCGTCCATGCCGACCAGATATCCCAATCTAATCTAGTCCCACTTGCCAGCACCCGGCCCATATCCCTCCAAACCCTTCCTATTCATATACCCATCCAAATGCCTCTTAAATGTTGCAATTATACCAGCCTCCACGACATCCTCTGGCAGCTCATTCCATGCACGTACCACCCTCTGTGTGAAAAAGTTGCCCCTTAGGTCTCTTTTATATCTTTCCCCTCTCACCCTAAACCAATGCCCTCTAGTTCATCTGCCACTTCTCAGCCCATTGGCCCATCTGGTCAAGATACTGTTGTAATCTGAGGTAACCCTCTTCACTGTCCGCTACACCTCCAATTTTGCTGTCATCCGCAAACGTACTAACTGTACCTCTTATGCCCACGTTCAAATCATTTATGTAAATGACAAAAAGTAGAGGAGCCAGCACCGATCCTTGTGACACTCGACTGGTCACAGGCGTACATTCTAAAAAACAACACTCCTCCACCATCCTCTGCCTATGAGCCAGTTCTGTGGGGTGGGTGTAAGGGGAGCTGCAGATAAAGGGTGTAGAGGGATGGGGGGGTGGTTTTAGTGGGGAGAGGGGTGGAGTTTTGGGATAGAGATAGGTGAACAAGGGAAGATGGTATGACCTGGTTGGTTGGTTGTGGGAATGAATCTGGTAGGTAGCTGGAAGCAAGGATCGATCAGCGGAATGGAAGGGAGGTGGAGGGAGAGGGACTGGAAAAGGAGTCGGGGATGGAAAAGGAGGTTATTTGAAATTGGAGGCCTCAATGTTGAGCTCTGTAGGTTGCCCAGGCAGAAGATAAGGTGGTGTTCCTTCAACTTGCAGTCTGATTCGCTGTAGCAATGGAGGAGGCCAAAAATGGTCATGTCGGAAAGGGAGTGCAAGTGGGCCTGGCTGTGATGCTTGGCGAAATGTGCCCTGAGCTTATATTTGGTCTCACCGCTGTAGAGAGCACCACATCGGGAGCACCGGATATGGTAAATTATGTTGGAGGAGAGGCAGATGTCTCACATGGAAGTACTGTTTAGGGCCCTGGATGGAGGTGACAGGGGTGGTGTGCTGACAGGTTTTGCGTCTTTACGGTGCAGAGGAAGGTACCTGGGGGTCGGGGCAGTTGGTGGGGATAGTGGCACGAGCTAAGGATTGGCAAAAGGAACAGTGCTTGTGGAAGGCAGAGGCGGGATGGGGAGGGGAGGGAAAGATATTCTTGATTGGAAGGTCTAATTGAAGTTGGTACAAGTGTTTGAGGATGATGCTTTGGATATGGAGACTGGTGGGGTGGTATGTGAGGACAAGGGCGACCCTGTCTTTATTGCGTTTGTGGGGTGGGGCGGGGGTTTTAGAGCAGTGGAGCGGGGAATGGAGGTGGTGTGATGGAGTGCTGTCTGAGTGACAGAGGGACGGCGAGGCGGGAGGAAGCACGTTTTTCAAAATAAGTGAATGGTTGGGAGTGGAATGTCTCCTCGTCCAAGCAAGAACTCCATCCCCTTTCCCAAATTCTTCCACACTGGAAGAATTTGGGAAAGGGGGTGGAGTTCTTGCACAATACTTGGCAGGAAGAGGTGTAGTCCAGGTCGTTGTGGGAGTCTGGGTTTATAGTAAACGTCCATATGTACTGTCGCCTGAGATGGAAATTAAAAGGTCAAGAAAAGGGAGGGAGGTGTCAGAGAGATCAAGTGAGTTTAAGGGGAGGGTGGAAGTTGTGGGCTAAGTCGATGAACTGCTCCAGTTTAGCCTAGGTGCAGGATGCAGCACCAATGCAATCAACGATGTAACGGCAGAAGAGTTGGGACACCGTGCCTGTGTAGGTACTGAAGAGGGACTGTTCAATGTAGCTGATGGAGACAGGTGTAGCTTGAGCCAATCTGAGTGCCGTGGCCACCCTCTGGTTTTGGAGAAAATCGTAAGACATGCCATAAGACATCATCCCATTCTCCCCATTTAGAAAATAGTCCATTCCTGTACTCTTCCTACCAAAGTGCATGACCTCTTACCTTCCTACGTCGTACTTCATCTGCTATTTCTTTACCCACTCTCCTAACTTATCTACATCCTTGTGCAGCCTCCCATCTCCTCAATGCTACCTGTCTGCAAACTTAGCCAGAATGCCCTCCATTCCTTCATCCAGATTGTTAATGTGTAAAGTGAAAAGTTGTGGTCCCAGTATTGAGCCTAGCAGAACACCACTTGTTATTATTTACTATCCTGAGAAGAACCCTGTTATCCCCACTCTCTGCTTTCTGCCCGACATCCAAGCTTCTATCTATGCTAGCACCTTGCCTCTAATGCCATGGGCCCTTATCTTAGCAGTTTCCTGTATGACACCTTGTCTTGAAATCCAGATAGGTAACATCTGTTGGCTTTCCTTGATGTTTGTTACTTCCTCAAAGAATTCTAGGATATTTGTCCAGGATGACCTCCCCTTGATGAAACCATGTTGACTTTGCCCTGTGAAGGAAATCTCATCCTTCATGTGGATTCTAGGATCTTACCCATGACTGAGGTTAGGCTAATCAGTCAGTAATTTCCTGTCTTTTGCCTTACTTTCTTTTTAAACAGGTGTATCTCACTGACGATTTTCCAGTCCTGTGGGACCCTTCCTGTTTCTAGCAGTTTTAGATTAGATTGGAATAGTGTGGAAACAGGCCCTTCAGCCCAACAAGTCCACACCGACCCGCCGAAGCGCAACCCACCCAGACCCATTCCCCTACATTTACCCATTCACCTAACACTATGAGCAATTTAGCATGGCCAATTCACCTAACCTGCACATTGTTGGATTGCCGGAGGAAACCAGAGCACCCGGAGCAGTTCCTGAAAGATCACCACTAACACCTCTATTATCACTTTAGTTATCTCCCTTAGGATTCTGGGATGTATTCCATCTGGTCCAGGTGATTTATTCACCTTCCGGTCATTCAATTTTTCGAGCACCTTCTCTTTAGTGATGACTACCCTACTCAGCTCTGACCCCTCAATGCCTTGAATTTTTGGGATATTACTTGTGTCTTCTACCTTGAAGGCAGTTGCAAAGTAATTATTCAGTTCCTCAACCATTTCCTTGTTCCCCATCACTATCCCTACAGTGTCATTTTCCAGCAGCGCAATGTCCAGGTTTGGCGCTCTTTTTTTTCCCTTTATCTAAAGAAACTGTTATAGTCTTCCTTTATATTACTGCTAGCTTACCCTCATTTGTTCCTCTTGCCCCTTATTTAATTTTTTTTGTTGTCCTCTGTTAGTTTTTGTAAGCTTCCCAAACCTCTGGTTTCCTGCTCCCCTTCGCCACGTTATATGCTTTTGTGCTATCCTTGAATTCCCCAGTCAGCCATGGTTGCCTCATCCTCCCTGTACCATGCTTTTTATTTTCCTCACGATGAATCTTTGCTGTGTCTCCTGAGTTACTCACAGAAACTCCTGCCATTACTGTTCCGCCATCTTCCATGCTTAAGTTACATCTGTTTCTACCTTCTCCCCCTCAAATTGCACATATTGGATCAAGCTGAAATTGTTTTATGCAAAAGGATTTGTTTAATTTGTGTAAGGGTGCCATTAAATAAGCATTTACCATTTATGCTCCAGTATCTTTGCAATAATGGTGATGCTGTAAAAATGTTATCACTTGTAAGCAATCCATAGTCCCCTGAATCCAAAACCTGATCAATATTCCATGTTATCAAACCAAAGGCTGCAGTGCCATTCTCATTGACTGCAATCATCAGGAGACTGGAGAAGCAAAGAACTGAGCCCGTTGTTTCTGAACCACAGGCTTATGGGCCCTCGAGGTCTAGTCCTTCTAATTTGTATGTTCATAATTGCCATGAGTGGATGAAGCACTTCAACAAGATACAAAGAGAAAGATGTGATTCACAAATCTTAACTCCTTTATCAAACTACTTTTTGAAAACCAACAAGCCTTAATAGTGTTGAATTTCCATACACTTAATTGTAAGTTTTCATGTTTCCTGTGCAGCTACAATAAGACGTTCTAACTCTTATAGGCAATGCACTATCATGCAGGACCTGATCAGGTGTACCGTAGAGCTCTGTGGGAAGTTAGGGAAGTGATTGCTGGGCCACTTGCTGAGAGATTTGTGTCATCAAGTCAGGTGAGGTGCCAGAAGATGGAGGTTGGCTAATGTGGTACAACTATTCAAAAAGGTGGTCAGGAAAAGCCAGGAAACTATAGAATGGTGAGCCTGACAGCGGTGGTAGGCAGGTTGTTGGAGGGCATCTTGAGGGACAGGATTTGCATATATTTGGAAAGGCAAGGACTGATTTAGGGATCGTCAACATGGCTTTGTGCGTGGGAAATCATGTCCTTCAAAACACACAATCAAGTTTGAGAAAATAACAGAGGATTGATGAGGACAGAGTGGTAGATATGATATTTATGGACTTTAGTAAGGCATTTGACAAGGTTGCTTGTGGGAGACTGGTCAGCAAGGTTAGATCTCTCTGAATACAGGGAGAGCTAGCCATTTGGATACAGAACTGGCTCAAAGGGAAAGAAAGGATGGTGGCGAAGGGTTGTTTTTCCTGACTGGAGGCATATGACCAATGGAGTATCACAAGGATCGATGCTAGGTCCATTACTGTTAGTCATTTATATAAATGATTTGAATGTGAACATAGGTAAGGTTAGTACGTTTGCACATGACACCAACATTGAGATGTAGTGGAAAGAAAGAAAGTTACCTCAGATTACAACGGGATCTTGATCAAATGGACTGAGGAACGGCAGATGGAGTTTAATTTAGATAAATGTGAGGTGTTGCATTTTGGAAAAACAAATCAGAGCAGGATTTATACATTTAATGGTAAGGTCCTGGGAAGTGTTGCTGAACAAAGAGACCTTGGAGTGCAGGTTCATAGCTCCTTGAAAGTGTAGTCGCACGTAGATAGGGTAGTGAATAATCCATTTGGTACGCTTTCTTTTATTGGTCAGAGTATTGAGTACAGGAGTTGGGAGGTCATGTTGCGGCTGTACAGGACATTGGTTAGGCCACTGTTGGAATATTGCATGCAATTCTGGTCTCCTTCCTATCAGAACCATGTTGTGAAATTTGAAAGGGTTCAGAAAAGACTTACAAGGATGTTGCCAGGGTTGGAGGGTTTGAGCTATGGGGAGAGGCTGAACAGGCTGGGGCTGTTTTCCCTGGAGCATCCGACACTGAGGGGTGACCTTATAGAGGTTTACAGAATCATGAGGGGCGTGGATAGGATAAATAGACAAGGTCTTTTCCCTTGGGTGTGGGAGTCCAATACTAGAGGGTGTAGGTTTCGGGTGAGAGGGGAAAGATCGAAGAGAGACCTAAGGGACAGCATTTTGTTGGAGTGTGGTGTGTGCATGAAATGAGCTGCCAGAGGAAGTGGTGGAGGCTGGTACAATGACAACATTTAAAAGATATCTGGATGGGTATATGAATAGAAAGGGTTTGGAGGGATATGGGCCAAATACTGATAAATGGGACTAGATCAGGTTAAGCCATCTGGTTGGCATGGACGGGTTGGACCGAAGGGTATGTTTCTGCACTGTGTAACTGACTGACACGTTTCTAAATCCCATTCACCCCCACCCCACCTCCCCGTTGACGCCCTTACTAATCAATAACATGCATTGCAGTGCAAAAGATTGGAAGGGACAGGGAGCTGTGGGAAGCTGGCCCACTTGCACCAGCTCCTCAAAAATTGTCATTACCTATAGTCAAAATCTCCTGACGTTTGCCCTTGTACACACGCCCAATTTCTAACTAACTAACTAACAAACTTGAATGCCTCAACTGAACTTGCCCCCACCCACCCCATCTCCAGGCTGTACATTCCCACACCCTAAATTCTGTCTCTATCTTAAGGGACATACTTCAAGATAGGTCCCGTATAAAATTAAGGTGCAGTCACATTTCTTTGAGATATTTCTATATTCTGGTTTTGTGTGTGTGTGTGCATGTCTCAAATTATTATTTGAAAAATAGTTTAGAAATTACCTCCATTTTTTCTTTCTTACAGGAAGAACATAATAGTATATTTTGCATAAGTTCAAAGGAAATGTTTTTGAGTCTTCAATTTGTTTTGCTTTTATCTAAACCAGTTTCAAAAAGGATCATCTTGACTGCTTGGGAAGTATTCAGGATAAAATCACAGTTTGTGCCACTGATGACTCTTACCAGATGACTCGAGAACGTGTGTCACAAGTAGAAAAGGAGTCATGGAGTCGAACAACTATAGAAATTAAGCCAGGCTCATCATGTCAAGGTATAGAAACCACACGAATGAAATCACTGTGTAAATCCCTTCCTAAGGGCATTGAGTTGATCTACAGCAGGTGGACTTGTAGCAGTTCAAGAAGGCAGATCATCACCACCTTGTCAAGGGCAACTAAGCACAAGCAATAAAGGTTGGCCAGCCAACGATTCCCACCTCCTGTGAATAAATATAAAGAAACTGTTTAAGTTCTTAATTCAACAAAATGTGCCTGTTGTAACCACACATTCAGCTGGTCTAATAATTTGTTTCCAGTTGAAATGAACCCTTGTGATTTGTTGCAAACTGTTGGAAAACTAAATTGTGCCTGGTCACAAAATTTCAGTTGTGGCATGATTTTAGAAATATATATTTCTGTTGTGATCACAGATACATTTTTGATAAATATTTCCTATTTTGTTATCATTGTAGTACATTTGTAAATGTATGAATTTCCATATTATGAAATATTGTTAGTATCTTTCCAAATAAATTAGTCACTAAAATGTGTAGAATAAAAATGTACTAATCACACTTTATTTACTCAACCTGCACATCAGAGCTTCTGCATCCTTATTCTGGAAACTGAAGACCTGTGGCAAAGTAGTCGCTTAATAAGCTATATCCAAGTTACAGAATACAATAATGATAAAGTCATTGTTCTACTTTTTACTGTTTTTACTGCTTTGGCAGTGCTGTCCAGTTAATTTGCTGAGCAGTTGCTATATAAATTAACCTGTTTCTGTTGGTTAATGTGAGAGCTGGGCTGCTGGATTTAATTTTCTAACTAACTGTATCATACTTGGCATTTCCAAAGTATCAATTAATCGTGAGGTTTTGACCAAAGAATATTTTTCATGTACTTTGTGTACATGGCAACCTTAGTTTTACAGGAGGTAAGCTCAAAACGTTTAGAGCTGGAGGGTATTTGAGCCTGAAAAGAAAGAAGTGTTACTTTAATTACTTGGACTGCAATGAAAAAGGCAACTGTGAAACCAACCAAATACTTCTCAATGTGGGTAAAAATAACAAACAATAGTAATCTTAGTTGTTGTAGAAAGTACACCAAAGTAATTGTAGTGATGAGTTAGTATAAATGCTGATTTAGTTTTCATTTTCAAGAAGGGGCTGCTCAGTGGCTAGCACTGCTGCCTTAGTGCCAGGGACCTGGGTTCATTTCCACTCTTGGGCACCTGTTTATGTGAAATTTGCACATTCTCCCAGTACCTGCGTGAGTTTTCTCCTGGGGCTCTGGTTTCTGCCCCCAGTCTGAAGATGTGTAGATTAGGTGGATTGCTAAATTGCCTGTAGTGTCTAGGGAAGTGTAGATAGATAATCATTGGAAAAGCAGAATTACAGGATAGGGTAGGGGTGTGTCAGCATGGGCTGCTGTTTGAAGGGTTGGTGTGGACTCAGTGGGCTGAATGGCCTGTTTCCACACTGTAGGGATTTGAGTGAATGTTGTCTGGACTTTTGCATAACGTGGCTCAGTGGTTAGCACTGCTGCCTCACAGCACCAGGGTCACTTCCAGCCTCGGGCGACTGGCTGTGTGGAGTTTGCACATTCTCCCTGTGTCTGCGTGGGTTTCCTCCGGGTACTCTGGTTTCCTCCCACGTTCCAAAGATGTACAGGTTAGGTGAATTGGCCATGCTAAATTGCCCATAATGTTAGGTGCATTAGTCAGAGGGAAATGGGTTTGGGTGGGTTACTCTTCGGAGGGTTGGTGTGGACTTGTTGGGCTGAAGGGCCTGTTTCCACACTGTAGGGAATCTAATCTAAGAGTAGAAGTTGGGCTCACTGATCTATTGCTCCAGGACTAGCAATGGAACAAAATTTTTGTAAAATGTACTAGAGCTGTAATTATAGGCTGATTGTCCTTGGCAGCAGCGTATGGTTAAGAATATTGAATAGAGGATTAAGTTGAAAAGTTTATTTACTAAACTTCAGCTCCTTTTTATAAAGAGTTGATAACTATTTCAATTAACTATTTCAGCAATATCTCCGCTTTCTAATCATGTCCATTCTAACCTTGTCTATTCAGTGTAACCCAAAACAAACGCACCTGTTGCTCTTGTAAAGATTGACCCTATGATATTTGGCCTAAAATGTTGGTTTTTACTTACAGTATACAGAATAGATTTTATATGATAATACTTAAGGTAAATGAGTCAATTCAATAACAATTTTTCAGGTATATTTACAGCTTTTAAAATCCAGTTTTGTTTTCTAGGTGTTCGAAAGCCGGTCCATTTTCGAAAGCAAACTGCAAGCCCTGCTGGTGATGGCATTCCACTTCGAAAACACTCTCCTACCATGAATTCAAGCTTTGGTGTGAAGAAAACCTATGCTAGTACAGTTACCCAAAGACCTCTTAAAGATCGTGTCATCCATCTTTTAGCTTTGAAACCCTATAAAAAGCCTGAGCTGCTTCTATGGTTGGAAAAAGAGAAAGCAAATCCAAAGGACAAAACTGAACTGTCTTCTGTATTGGAGCAGGTGAGAAAAACAAAATAGAACTTGAATTTCTGTGGTGCCTTTCCTGGCTTTAAGATGAATAACTTTTGTGTAGCAGTATTCTGTTTGTCACTGTGTATGCCATTACTGAATTTATTTCATAAGATTGTCACAAATCTGAATGTTCTTCTCAATTTCCTTATACACTTCAGTCTTCGCTAATTTTGTGGAAAAGATTGCTTTGATCAACCTTGTATGCAACATTATTTTAAAATGTCATACAACCTTTTGACCTTTTACAATTGTTTAGTAAATTCAATCTTTGAAACCCTTCAGTTTATAAAACGTATAGTTAACATTAAATATTTAAAATACACTGTTACTAACTCTTATTGCTGGACCAATTAGCATGTTCTTCCGATGCTGTGCTTACATAGTTCTTTTAGATGCTTTACAGTGTTACAAAGCTGCTTGTGTCACCTCTTGAGAGAATGGGGCAGGTGCTCTGGTGAAACTGAGTAAGGGTTTAGTTGAAATCTATTTTCAGAAGTTAGACGTGCTGACATGCTATTAAGAAGCCTTAAGTGAAAAAAAAATATGTTGCTAATTGGTAGATCATATAATTAATTAACACAAATTAATTTCAATGGGAATATAACCTGGAGGAAGAAACTCCTTGCCAGTCGGAATATTTCAGTAACATTCAGTACTTCGCTGCAAATGTCATATGTTACCTGATAAGAGTCACTATGGACACACTTTTTGCTATGCCACTTTTTTTAACAGATCTCTGCCAATTGTTTCTCGTCAATCTGTTCCAAATCCGATTCAGATTCTGTTTTGTTGACATCTTCACAGTAAGAATGTTTGTGCATGTAAAATAACACTCCATGTCCCAACTGTAGTGCCTACTTAAAGAAATATTACTTACCTTGCTTGATCTGAATTAAAATCATCAAAATTTGATGTAGTCCTCTCCTGTGCCGATTCCTTTCTCATGTTTCTTAATGTTACAGTTTATTAGCATTTTTGTAATCGTGGTAATCCCAAAACGTATCTGATTTTCACAAAAGGCAAAGTGCCTTGGGCCATCTAAATATTTGAAAAAGGCTATTGATATTGTCACCTCTATTACTCCCCCTCTACTCTCTATTCAATAGTTCAATTGGCCAATTGCTCATTTCTGTCAGTGATATGTTTCTGTTGTCCAAGATTGATATTAACTTCAAGTTTTTGAACTTCCATTACTGTTCCAATTCAACAATTCCAACTGATTCCTTGTGTAGTTTTAGAAAAATTCCTTTTCTCAGTCTGTGAAAACCCCATTGACACTCAACCCGTTCACAAACCTGCTCCCTGATGTGAACCCTTTCTTAGATTTTTAGCTTCAGTCAATGGATTTATTGCTACTGTCAAAGCAGTGAATTCTTTCTGTTGGCAGCCCTGCTCAAGGAAATCGATTTGATGTCTCAGCTGTGGGCTGGACCCACTGCTTTAAGAACTGTCCCCGTTCTGGGGAAACCCTTCTACCAGAACGAGTGGCAGGCTCTGCTTACTGCCAAAACATTGCTTTTCAGCACTGAATTCAGATCTTAACGTTGACAGTTCATCACTGTGCCTTGTCTCCAAATCAGCTCTGCAAGCCCCAGTGTCAGTTGCTAATTCCTGCCTCCTTTTTTCTTCTCTCCTTGTTTCCAAGATTGTCCCTTTCACTGCAAGAAGTACCTTTATTGTTATTTGCTTATATTTAAAGAGGAAAAAAAACTGCCACCAGTCATGTTAAAAGATTGATTCGTGTAGAGTATAAGTTACTGAGGAAGATGCTTTATAAAGTCATAGAGAACAGAAACAGCCTTCGGTCCAATTCATCTGCGCTGGCCATGTATCCTGCAGAATAACAGACATGTCATAAGTGTATGCACCCTATTCAACAACTAAAATCAATAGATATTTGTTTTGAGTGATTATTGGAGATGATTTCAGTCAGATTTATCTTTGTACAAGTCGTTCTTTGTTATCAGGTCCTGCGACTGTGCATATTGTCTTTTTATATGTTGCATTGAGTGTATTGGTCACATTCAAGCAGTGTTTTGCTTGCATAGTCAGCATTACATTAGCATCAGATTGACCTTAGTACATCCTCAGAATAACAAAATTATTCAGAACACTGAGAACCTATCCTTAATAAAAAAAAATTGAAAAGTTTTGAGACAAATAATATAAATAGTTTGCTTCTAATTAGTGTCCACCTATCAGATATCCAATCACTATTTCCATGTCACAGAAAGGTAATAGAATATGCAGGACATTTGTATAAAAGCCTAATATTTTAAAAAAGCGTATTATCCCATTAGTGTGATTGATATACTTGGTTGGTTTGTTTTTGCACAAGGATATATACCAAAGTACTACTTAATTGTTTTTTAAGTCTGAAAGCACAATTGCATACTACAGTATTTGCAGTAATTTGAAATTGCTTAAATTGAATCATTTGAACAACTGAACACGTTAAGGAACGAGCCGAATAAGCTGTATTGTTTGTGTTCTGGTGGAACCCATTTCTCATGCAGATTTTGCTAATATGAAGTTGTTTATTATAGAGCATCTGCTAACTGTAAAATGACAATTATGCCATATGGAGTGTCTAAATTCAAATACATAGTAAACAGTTTGTACAAAGCATGCACTTCTAACTACAAGATTTACTTCCTGCTACACAGCTTGTGTCAACATTTGGCGTTGATAATCCTAGTTAAAAATTTAAAATCTACATCTGTTTGTATTATAATTCGAATAGCATTCTAAGCACTTAATGATTTTTGTGCCCTGATTTGTTATCAGTGTTGTTAGAAAAATTTGCTTCGGTACTATTTTTTCACGAAAGTTGATGTCTATTGTCAGACTAGGGTATTTTTAAAAATTTGATAAAAGATATTACATAATGGTACGGAAGAACAATTTAGATTTATATAATGCATCTTGGGACGTTAGAAAATGTTTTACAGCTGTTTAATTACTTTGGAATATAGTCTGTGTTTTGTAGGCAAATACCATAGTTGATTTGTGCAGAATGCCACAAACAACCATGAGATAAATGGCCAGTTAATAGGTAGTTGAAAGAGCAGAAAATACATAACATTGAAGCATAAAAGCAATCAAGATGTAGCATAATTGGCTGATAATGCATTGTAGCCCCCTTTATTTTGAAAATCTGTTTTTAACTCTTTTTACAATGTTTAAAATCAACCAAATGCAGTAATTACTACGTAAGCTTGTGCTCTCAAGTCATTTATCGCATGCTTTAGGGTATTAGTGAGTAATAACTTGATAGCTTGCTTTCAGATTAAGACCTGCTATGGAAGTGTTTCAGCTAGTCTAAATAATGTAGTACGTTCCATTATAAAGCCTTAAGTGTGCGTGATCAACCCGATGCAATGTAGCTGAATTTTAGCTGAACTATGGCAGTAAAATTTACTCTTTTTAAATATTGCATTTAAAAATTAGTGATTACTATGTCTTATCAGAACTTTGGACTGTGCTGACAATGTGTCACTGGTTGAGTCAAGCAATCTTGCGAAGTGTACCATAAAACTCTTTAACTTTCTTTTAAATGTTTAAGTTGTGCTAAAATTTGTTGACTCTTAAATGGATGTTGTGTCAAGTTGACCATGAGTGCTAAGGGTTTACAATGGGTTATGGAGTATATTACATCTGACAGCTGAAATTCTGGCTTCTGTAGCAAGATATGAGCAAGCCACGCTAAGCTGTCATAGATTTTGTTTTTTCTTTTTATCTGATCAAAGATGTCATTGCACACTTCTGGAGCAGGTAGGACTAGGTTTCCTGACTCAGAAATAGTGGCATTTGAATTGCACCACCAGACGTTTTTAAAAATTATTCATTGCTGACACCTGGATTTGAACCAGAGATATTTCATTTCCAGCCTGAGGGTCTTCCAACAAAGTTATTTCAATGGTGTGGTCAGGCGTGCAGACGGTTACTGTGTTCCTGAATTAGCACTTCATGTCCTAAATAACAATGTAAAAAGTAACTCTTGACCTTGGTATTTGATGTTTTGTGACCTTAAATGTATACCCATAACTGACTCAAATAAATCACATTGCTCATATATAGAAATATCCAAATTCAATGATCAGGACTGCAGAATGAGTAGTTTGCTGCAGTACGTTTTTACTTTGGAAAAATTGATTTCAGCATGAAGTAAGTTTTATTCCAATGTTGCAATTACTTTATATAGCATGGGAATTTTTTTTGTGTTTGAAGAATGTGCTAGTTTATTTTTAATAAAATAAAATTGAAACACAACTGTTGTAACACCTATTCTGTTGGAACTGACAATATAGTACCCTGGAAGTTCACTATGTAGCAGTAAAAAAAAATCTATTTTGCATGACTTTTTTTCTGCAATCATCCATGCGTGCACAGACTTTCAAATAAGATGACGTTAAAGTGTCAAATCCTGGTTTGGTACCAACTTGTTATTTGGTTACTTAGTTCTGACCATGCAGTATTTTCTCCGTCCAGGTAGCAAAGGTGAACGTGAAGGACAACAACAGCTATACGTTAAAAGATGAGCTCTACAAAGAAATCCAACAGGATTGGCCTGGTTATAGTGATGAAGAAAAACAATTGATTCGAAGACAGCTAATAAGGTAGACATTTGTAATTATTACATAAATCTGCATAGCTATGCTTTTCTCATATCTCTGATTGCAAATTATTGAAAGATTTTTCGGGGGAAAGGGAGAAGCACTGTCAATTTAGGCAAGGTTTTCAGACTTCACTTTCACCCCTCACCTAGACCAAGAGTCTGGGATTTATAAGCAAGTGCCGATCTGGATATATTCCAACAGCAATTAGGCTGTAGTTAATCTCCAAATATATCTGTTTAAAATGCACCAGTGTAGGCCTGAGCAGTGAAGTGGTTTATATAGATGTATATGGAGAGATGAATTAGAGGCATTGGCCAGACTAGCCAGTTCCACCTTCACAAACAGATGTCATATCCAGACTACGCTTGGGTAATCTGGGAACTCAATGACTATATCTCCCATTAAATTGTTTACTCTAACTGATACAAAATGCTCATTTACAATATTATATCAGTCATTTTAACTCCGTGTTCTACACTGCTGTGGTGAAGCTGTGTTTAAACTGCTCTGTGTCGTGATGTCAACAAGCTCATTATCATTGTACTTTATTTCAGCTATTTTATCAAACAGATTTGTCACATCCGTGTATGATTCATATTGACAAAATAGCAATGAACAGCAATTAATCAGGTTAAAAAATAACATCATAAAGAAAAGCTCAAAATTCATTCAAATGTCTAAACTAACAGTGAGCAGTCAGAAAACACTGTCATTACCAAGGAAAATAGCAATCTCACTGCAAATTATTTTCAACAGTACATTTGCCTTCCATCTCCAGTTTTGTCACAGATTCTCACCCGCAATGCACTTTATAAGCCTTAAACCTACAAAATTCATGTAATTATTAATTACATGATAGTATTTTGTTCAGTGAATACCCTGAATTCTGACTTCAGGTTAAGCATCACCACCTCACATGCTCTCGCATGTGCACTTACGCTCACTCCCTCTCCACCTCCCATTCACTTGCTCCCATTCTCTCTCCCTCATGCACACTCGTGCTCTATCTCTCCCACACGCTGGCTGTTTTTCAATCCGATTGAATCAATACTGTAGGTACTTTTCCGAGCTGCATAGTGCCAGATAGCTGACTGAGATAACCAGCTTCACCATTTTGATGGTATACCTTACAAAGTAACAACACAACTGATGAAACTGCACAAATATAATACATAGATCTGCCTTAATCATTGAAATCTAAATGCCTTTGTTTTGGTCAATTGACAAACTACAAGTTAGGGAATGCATGAAACTGAAACTGTCTGGATTTTAAGCCAATTTAAATTGGGTTAAATTAATATGTCAAGCAATAATACTTCCTTTTGAAGATCCAGATTCACTCTGGAAGGTTTTCTGTCTTTTGTCCTTCTCTAATATTGGTACAATAATCAAATGTATTGTTGAAGTACTGTAAATTTCTTACTTTATTTCCTTAAATTTTTTAATTAATATCTTTTTGATCGCCAGAAATTTAGTATACTGAGTTGGGAAAGAAACTTGTAATACTTCTGCTACTAGTTCTAGTACTACTAGTTTTAGGGCCAGCTGTATAACTGTCTTTCTTGTTGTCCAACATCCGCAATAAAAACACCGGAAAACCAGAAACTATGCCAAAATATGAGTCATCAAGAATATGAAGTTATAGTTCACATGTTTTTGTCTGTCTGCTGTTTTTGCAGATGAAAGCCTTTTATATCTATCAGTGGGCTCTGTGGTTGAATTACAGTCCATAAAATCTCCTGCCTGGGACTTTCCAGTATCCATGGTTAGCAAACTGTGCTTTATTTATCGTAAAAGTCCCCTTTACCAGAAAACCTGCAATGCTTTATACCCGGAAGACATTTCTGTAGTAATTTGTGTTTGTCTGGATCTGGCGAGAATACTGAAGTCTGTCTGCTTTCTTAGATCTCAGGAAATTCAGTAGAGATGTGTTGTTGGAATAATGCAGTGAACACCCAAAATTGTTATTGAACATGTGTGAAGAGTCATAGAGATGTACAACATGGAAACAGACCCTCCGGTCCAACCCATCCATGCCGACCAGATATCCCAACCCAATCTAGTCTAACCTGCCAGCACCCAGCCCATATCCCTCCAAACCCTTCCTATTCATATACACATCCAAATGCCTCTCAAATGTTGCAATTGTACCAGCCTCCACCACTTCCTGTGGCAGCTCATTCCGTGCACGTTCCACCCTCTGTGTGAAAATGTTGCCCCTTAGGTCTCTTTTATATCTTTCCCCTCTCACCCTAAACCTATGCCCTCTCGTTCTGGACTGCCTGACCCCAGGGAAAAGACTTTGCCTATTTACCCTATCCATGCCCCTCATAATTTGTAAACCTCCATAAGGTCACCCCTCAGCCTCCGATGCTCCAGGGAAAACAGCCCCAGCCTGTTCAGCCTCTCCCTATAACTCAAATCCTCCAACCCTGACAACATCCTTGTAAATCTTTTCTGAACCCTTTCAAGTTTCACAACATCTTTCTGATAGGAAGGAGACCAGAATTGCACGCAATAGTCCAACAATGGCCTAACCAATGTCCTGTACAGCTGCAACATGACCTCCCAACTCCTGTACTCAATGCTAGAAAATTGTTTCTGTTAGGCGAGGAGACTAGGACCCGTGGACACAGCCTTAGAATTAGAGGGGGTCATTTCAGAACGGAAATGCGGAGACATTTCTTCAGCCAGAGAGTGGTGGGCCTGTGGAATTCATTGCCACGGAGTGCAGTGGAAGCCGGGACGCTAAATGTCTTCAAGGCCGAGATTGATAGGTTCTTGTTGTCTAGAGGAATTAAGGGCTACGGGGAGAATGCTGGCAAGTGGAACTGAAATGCGCATCAGCCATGATTGAATGGCGGAGTGGACTCGATGGGCCGAATGGCCTTACTTCCACTCCTATGTCTTATGGTCTTATGGTCAATAAAGGAAAGCGTACCAAACGCCACCTTCGCTATCCTATCTACCTGCGACTCCACTTTCAAGGGCCTATGAATCTGCACTCCAAGGTCTCTTTGTTCAGCAACACTCCCTAGACCTTACCATTAAGTGTATGAGTCCTGCTAAGATTTGCTTTCCCAAAATGCAGCACCTCGCATTTATCTGAATTAAACTCCATCTGGCACTTCTCAGCCCAGTGGCCCATCTGGTCAAAATCCCATTATAATCTGAGGTAACCTCCTTTGCTGTCCACTACACCTCCCAATTTTGGTGTCATCTGCAAACTTACTAACTGTACCTTTTATGCTCGCATCCAAATCATTTGTATAAATGATGAAAAGTAGTGGACTCCGCACTGATCATTGTGGCACTCCACTCGTCCCAGGCCTCCAGTCTGGAAAAACAACCCTCCACTACCACCCTCTGTCTTCTGCCTCTGAGCCAGTTCTGTATCTAAATGGCTAGTTTTCCCTGTATTCCATGAGATCGAACCTTGCTAATCAGCTTCCCATGGGGAACCTTGTTGCACACCTAACTGAAGTCCATATAGATCACATCTTCCGCTGTGCCCTCATCAATCTTCTTTCCCACGCGCAAAGCCATGTTGACTGTTCCTAATCAGTCCTTGCCTTTCCAAATACATGTACATCCTGTACCTCAGGATTCCCTCCAATAACTTGCGCACCACTGAGATCAGGCTCACTGGTCTATAGTTCCCAGGCTTGTCCTTACCACCTTTCTTAAACGGTGGCACATGTTTTCCGGCGTCCAGTCTTCCGGCACCTCATGTGACTATCGATGATACAAATATTTCAGCAAAAGGCCCAGCAATCACTTCTCTAGCTTCCCACCTGATCAGGTCCTGGGGATTTATCCACCTAACCTTCAAAGTAGTGCACCCTATCTGGACTTCCTCAAATTCTCTATAAATTCTTAACAATGTTTATTGGAATGTGTCAATTTATTTAGCCAGTAAAAACCCAAATGCAGACATTTACAATTCAACGATGGAGTAAATCTATGTATCCTCACAGTAGTTGTTTTAGTTGTCCTGTTGCTTTATAAGACATTCCACCGAAACAAGCAATTAGTGTACATTTCCCACAGTCACACTCCCAGATTCACCTTTTGTTTATTTGATAATTAAATAATTTGTTTCCATTAGTTATTGAGAAACTTTGTATTAGCATCTGGCGTAAGTTGTTTGTTACCTGCTTTCGTGCTTGCTAACTCTAATACGAAGTACGCAGTTAACCTTTTTCAAATATTTTTGAGAGTGTAACTAAGCAGATTCTGAGATTTCATTGCTTTTTTTTAACTGTTTAGTAGAGTTTATGTATATGAAAGTGAGCGTTACTAGCATTAGGAAATGGAACATTTTTCTATTTTGGTTACCCAGTGTCAACACTAAGCACTCAGTGTGGGTTCAGCATGCCTGAATACAGAATGAGCTTTTCTCCATGGTGGTAGACCTGAGTTGAAACCTAAGAGCATTCCTTGACTGTGCCACTGCAGTGTTTTACCCATTCCTCTGGAAGTCATCCTGTTTGTCCTCCTTATTGAGTCATTTTGTGTGGTCAGTAATGTCAGACATTACTGGTACTTCAAACAGAGGCTGACACAAAATACATCTGCCAGTATTTGTTACATTTTTAGAGTATTAGTTTGAGTAGGTTCAGTTGAAACCATTTACTATGTGTTCAGCCTGTTCTCACTGGTGATCTGATTTTTCTTCACATTTTGCTTTTTTTTAATATTGCCATTTTAAACATGCACAACAGTTTTGGACGCTAAACTATCTAAACAGCTGATCTACTTGAAGAGTAATAGTCTTCCTGACTAATTTTGCATAAAGAATTTTGTTAACCATCCAGGTAAACTTTATGTATTTGATTATCCAGGCCCTGTAGTCTAGCTTGTCAGACATTTCCAGTGGGTTTGCTAGGTATGGCCTTTTAATTCTAAAACTGTGTATTTATCTGTACTGCTTAAGTTATCATTTTCAGTATCCTGTGCAATGCCTTCTGTACTTTCCTACCTATACTCAATGTGTTCTTCGCTGCAATCTAGAGCATTTGAACTACATTTGCTGTCTCTAGGTCTTCTGACATGACTCCTTTTTGTTTGTGAGGTAGATCGCAGTGTCATTAGTTACCTCCTCAAATTCTCAACAATCTTATTACCCATCCCATCATGTTCGTCAGTAATTTTGTTAGAAGTAAAATATTTCTGTTTTTGTGAAGCATGTTGCTTATTAGCTTTTGTTGTCAAAACATCAATTTATTATAATGAAAAGTTGTTTTAATCTTATTCATTTGAGAAAGCAATTCTGAAAGATCCATCTACATTTGCCACATCCAAAAATAGATTCAGTAGTTTTATCAACTTGTCTTTGCTGAAGTTCACCATTCAAAGGAATTATGAAGAAAGATAAATTGACCACTATTATGACTGAATTAGGAGGGGTAGACTATTCTTTTCCATGGCCACCCCTCTCAGTTTGAATTTAAACAAGGTGATAGTGTCAGCTGTGTTGAGTATACATGTGTATAAATACGCACTTTTATATTTGTTTTATATAGGCTGCAATATATAGTATTATGTGTATGTATACTATAGTCTGTGTGTACGTATGTGTGCACTTACTATTATAATAAACATATAGATCATTATATATCTATCAAACTATCTAGCTCAGTATCAGAAAGAATTCCTCCAGGTTCATGTAATGCCAAATGAAGAACTAGCTTATTGCAAACAAAACTTACTTACTTACTTGAGCAAAAATGTAACAATGACTGACAAAAGGTTAAAGCTGTCCTATATATATATATATATATATATATATAATACACAGCTGTCTTTCTTGAAAACTAGTATGTGCACGCATACACGCCTTCCAAATCTGTATTTAAATACCATTTTAAGGACTAGGAAGAAAATTGTAATTCATTTAATGTCTGTTTGGCTGATTCCTTTTGCAAGGCAATAGCATTCTAGGCATGAATTGAGAAATCTCTTTGTATACTTCAGACTAGCTCTAACCAATGTCTCCTTATTATAGGAAGCGGCAACCATCTCATTCTAGTCAGACCAAGAGTTCTCAACTCAGTTCTCCATTCCAGAAGTCCTCAGGGGAATCTTCACCACAATCTAGCCCTGTCAAGAATTCTTTATTGGTATAAAGTGATATTTATTGTTTTTATGTCATTACTATAATTTCCTGCATAACCTGCCTGCTGCAACTAAAATATATGGTTTGGGGAGCTCTTTTGAATTTTGATAGAATGATTGCCTTGTTAAGATTTCCTTAACATTAATATGTGAAGTTTTAGTGAGAACTGGGATACTTTTGAAAATGAACAAGCACGGAATTTGGCCTAGTTTTAAGGTGAAACTAGAAATGAGCTATATATATTATCTGTGTGTGTTGAAAAGGTTGAAGTTGAAAAGGCATAGAATAATAGTTTATGTGAAAGGAAATGCATGATAGAAATTGAAGATGTTTGATTTAAATGAGTAAGGATGCAATTGTGTTTGGTGGTTATAGGATGTGTCTTTGAGGCTGTGTTTCATAACTCATGTAGCCTAAGCTTTTTAATTTCTGCAGTGCAGCAGCTGAATTTACTAAATCAGTTCTACTCAGACTGTTAGATATGATAATCAAGGAATTTTGACTGATGGTAGGTCTGGATTTTGAAACTAGTTGTATTTGACTGGCTTTGTTACAGGAACGTTATTGCTTCTGTTATTGGCCCAATATTTAAGCTAAAACCAACCCAAACCAATAAGCCCAAGATTTTCCAGAATTCAGAGATTAAAATATAACTTTTAAAATAACTTTTTTTGTAAAATTCAGTGCACCTAGATATCCTATTCACATTGGGCATTAAAATTGGATAAAACTGAAACTGTTCCAAAGGTATATGATGTTTTTACTTTTTTTGGATGGTTCAGTATCCTTTGTCCTCCCCCAGAACTTTCTCCTCATCTATTACAATTAACTTCAGCAACTAACCACTTTAAAATGTGGTATTTAAACTTGTCTGTGTTCATTAAACTTAGATCTCACCACATGAATTGTGCTTGTCATTGAATTCAATTTAACTCAATTTCTCCACAGATGCTGCCAGACCTGCTGTATTTCTCCAGCATTTTCTGTTTTTAAACCCTGATTTCATTGATTTTTTTTTTGATTGGCAAATTTCAAATTTGAAGTTGAAACTGGAAATATTTAGTGTTTAAACTTCATATTATTAAATTGCAGATCTCATTATAATGTCAAAATATAGTGGAAACTACTGCTGCTCGCTGGCACCAGTACTGAGAAGCAGCTGCTCAATAAATTCAGAACATAACATTTGTGCCCTATGCATCATTGTCATCCCTCCCATCGTAAACGCTTAACTGGAATTAAATTGTGGTTGCTACAGAGGGCCTAGTGAAGTTGGGTCAAGGAAGCCAACATGTAAACGGTCTCCCTTGCATATGGTGTCAGTAAAATATTATGTGCCTTCTATCATGACTACATGAGATAATATATGGCTGTAGTAAAAGGATTGCAGCTGTGTTCACTTTTTTAAAAATAAAAATGTGCCTTTATTCCAGAAAAGACCAGTGCCTTTGGAGCGGATAGATTTGCACACAAACAAAAGAAGTAAAGTATTACAGTCCAAGGATCATCCACAGCCTGTTTTAAATGGACAACATCCTCATTCAACATGCCTTACTGCCACAGCAAATTCCTGTGTAACTGTTAAAACAGAATTCCAGCAGACTCGTACTTCACTGTCTGGGTGTCCAAATGAGTTTAATGAACCATTTAAAGAATGCAACAATTCTTCAAGTGATGTAAACAGAAGTGACAAAGATTTCAAACGCAACAGGGATATTACTGGTAACCCTAGGAGCCAGGTTACACAGGCGAGTTTAGAACAGACCGCTTATCCTCTTAGAGAGAGTGCGGAGCTCTCTTCTAGTCACAATAAAAAGAAATCCAAAAAACACAAAGAAAAAGTGAGGCAACATGCAAGACCTGAAATAAGAACGTGGCGAAAGGAGAGTCCAGCACATCAGGTTGGAAATCTACATGAGACAATTGAAGGTAACATCTGTGTCAGATTTTGAAATTGCAATGCTCCTACTTTTTGCAGTGTTCTAAGTCCTTAAAATATCAGTCACTCTGGATGAATGATTAGAAAATGTTATCACTCGCTCTGAATCTTGTAGAGGTGGTTTTGATACTTCTCATTTTAAATTTTAAATGTAACGAGTTTAACATAGCTCTTGATAACTGTTTGCTTCCTCTCAATCCTGCATCTGTGTTGATGAAGCTACTCTGGAAAATAGATTTTGCTAGGGAAAAGTATTAAGGAATACAGAGCTATGGTGAGTAAATGTAACTAGAATGTAGAGCTGGTGTTTTCGATTTGAAGGCTGAAGAGATTAGAGGGGTTGAATGGTCTATTCTAATTCCTGTGACCCTTGAAGTCTCAGAGACCCATAGCCAATAATGAGGGCATAATTAAATACTGATTGCTCAATAGTAGGTAGGAGAGCAAAGAAAGATGGATGGGCATGAACAGAACTGATTAATAAAATTTTATATGAAAAGGGCAAGACCCCTTAAATATATAATTGCAGCTTGAAGATTTGCTGTAGTCACAACAGCAGTGACCAGGGTTGGCATCAGCATGTAATTGTAAGTGAAATTTTGAGTATTAATTTTGAGTTAATGAAATGAGATTAACTATAAAGTGTTACTTTTCTAAAAGGTACAGTAAAATTATGTTACTTAATACGGCTTTGCAGGAATATCATTCAAATCTGGTAGATACTAACCTGTATGCTCTTCTGTAGGTTTGATAATAGGAGATTAATTACTTTTATTTCCAGCTACCTTAGCTGTTCAAATATCGTGTCTAAGGTTCTGTGAAATGTGGCAGGTGCAGTATACACAAAGTGCATAAGCTTTTTTGTTTTGTTGATTACTGGCAATAAATAACTATGAACATCCATTAACCCAAGCATCTGATGCCAGTGAAGTCTTTAAAAGAAATTGATCATACATTGTTACCAATGTCTATTACCAAAAAAAAGCCTTGTAATTTATAAAGGCAATTAGTAAGGTCCATTGACATTTAGTATTTTAGATAGTCAAATAACCTGTATGATCTTATCTACAGAGCATGAAACCACAAATACATCTGCAACCGCTAGTTCAACAGTGGAAATGCCTGACTATTTATTGTGAGTAGTATTAATTCAGTAAAAAAAAATTTGCATTAGGAAATTGCTATATTTAGTGAAGGTACTGTTTCTTTGAATCTGTAGACTAATGCATGTTGACAATTTTTCAGAAAATACAAAATGCTTTTGATCTGCACACTGAAGTTTCCCTAGTTTTATACAATGTGGTGTCTAAGCTGCATTGTTGCTCACAGTGCATAGAGAACTCTACTATTGACAAGTCAAGTGCCAAAATGCAGTGTAATTCACAGGTTTGAAGGTGGAAGATCCAACTGCTTGCATTAAATTTTTTGATATTGACAGAGAAGACAATTTGACCTTTGTGGATCCTCTCCAAACTAACTTACAACAGACCATTCCACAAAACATCACTGTCTTGAGTGAGCAGCAAAACTGTGCAATTATTCTTTCACCCAGAACAGTGGATTACTTTGCACATTACTTATACTGTCATGCAGTGCGTTTTAAAAATGGTAGTAAGTTGACCATTTGATTATCTACATGAGGGAAGGAGGAAGAAAGACACACTTAGCGATGCTGCTGTTTTAAAATGTAAACACAGGTTTGAGGCCTCTCTTCCCCATTCTGAGGTACAGCCTTGTTCTGGAATAATGTAATCATTCTTCTTCAGACTTCACAATGACTAACAAGTGGACAAGTTCCCAGTTTCTATTTTTGATTTCTCCTTCAAATTCCTAGTTGTTAACTGTAGCAATGTTGGTTTATTTTTAGATTTAGTTTTTGAAGACTTATGTTGCCTGCTTTCAGTTGATATCCAGAGACTTCAATAGACCGGATTGTGTTGGTTAAAGATTTTCATCAAGTGGGATTTATTCCTGTAGCAGTTGTTCATGCTGCTGTCCATTGATGTTCTTGATATGACTGTCTTGTTTTCCCTGGTGGCTTGATTAGCAAGAGACTTGAGCAGAGGTAGAGATTTTATTTGGTAATGACCATTTAAAGATGCACTGGCTGAATAATGCATTGTGCTAATTCAAACCTCAAGGGAAGAGGCATTTATATCTCATGAGTTGTCATTTCCTTATCTGGTCATAGATTCATTCAGTATGGAAATCGACTCTTCGGTCCAACTCGACCAAGTTTCCTAAACTAGACATAGTTCCATTTACCTGTGTTTGGCCGATTTCCCTCTAACCTTTCCTATTCATGTACCTGTCCAAATATCTTTTAAATAGTGTAACTGTACCTTCAGCTACCACTTCCTCTGGCAGTTTGTTGCACCCTCTGTGAAAATGTTGCCATCCGATCCCTTTTAAATTTTTCTCCTCTGACCTTAAAAAATGTGCCCCCTAGTTTTGAATTCCTTCACCCTGGGGAAAAGATCTTTGCTACTCACCTCATCTATGCCCCTCATAACCTTAAACCTATATGTTTCAGCGATAAAAGTCCAGGCTACCCAGCCTCTCCTTATAACTCGAACTGTCCAGTCCTGGCAGTATACGGTAAATCTTTTGTGAACCTTTGCCAATTTAATAATATCCTTCCTATAACAAGGCAACTAGAACTGTACACAGTACTCCAGAAGTGGTCTCACCAATATCCTGTACAACATCAACATGATGTCCCAACTCTTATGCTCTGGTTTGAGCAATGAAGGCAAACCTACTAAACGCCTTAACTGATCTGGTGATCAAAAAGATGTTAGTAAGCAGACTTTGTCAGTGAGTCTGCTATCAGATGATTCCACTATTAAGTGATCAAAGGATCTATGTGACGAACTGCCTACAATATGCAGTTTGGTGTTTTTTGCTTAGGAAAGCCTAGTTTGCAATTTAAAATTGTACTAGGATACCCCAGATAAATGCAAGACATTTGGCGTCAGCTAATTGCACCTGCTATCAATTATTCTTCAACTGCAGGATTAGGTTTTTCTGCAAATATCAGTTAAATCACTGCTTGGCGATCAATCTTTCTGTCAAAGAGTAGTAGTAAACTGGATCTATCTTCCCCAAAAATGCTAGGATCAGTTGAGAAAATTTGAAAATTGGAATTTGAGGCTGAGGACAAGAGATTCTTTTGTTAGGTAAGGATAACACTGGAAATGGAGACCAGGGAGCTAAATAGATCTGACAAACTAAACATTGGTGATGTTGCCGAATGATGGACAAAACTGCATGAAGCTGAATGCTGTTGTTGTATTCCTGTGCAACCAAACTGGTGACTCTGTACAAATTGCTTTCAGCATTAAACTGGATAGCTGTGTTTCAGCCAGAACAGACCCAATGGACCAAATGTCCACCTTCTGTGCTGAAGGTTTCGATGACTCTGTGCTTCAACAAATTGGGTTAATTGGCAGGAGACGGAGTGGTAGTGGAGGATTCTTTTTTTTGGCCTGGAGGCCTGTCGCCAGTAGTGTTTCACAGTCATCGGTTCTGGATCCTCTGTTTGCCATTTATATTAATGGTTTGGATGAGAGTATAGAAGGCATGGTTAATAATTTCGCAGATGACGCCAGAATCGGTGGCATAGTAGACACTGAAGAAAGCTTTCTAAGGTTACAAAGGGGCCTTGATCAAATGTGACAATGGGCTGAAAAATAGCAGGAGGAGTTCAATCTGGATAAATGTGCAGTTGGATTTTGCTACAACAAACAAGGGTAGGTTTTATGCAGTTAATAGTAAGGCCTTGAGTCGAGCTGAAGAAGAGAGGGATCAAGGGGTCCAGGTACATAATTCTTTGAGGTTTGCATCACATATAGACAGGTTGGTTAAAAAGGCATGTGGCATGTCTGCCTTCATTGCTCAGTCCTTTGAGTGTATGATTTGGGAAGTCATGTTGAGGTTGTACAGGACATTGGTGAGGCCTTTTCTGGAATACTGTATTCAGTTCTGGTAGTCCAGTTGTATGAAGGATGTTGTTAAGCTGGAGAGGGTTCAGAAGAGGTTTACCAGGATGTTACCGTTTATGGAAGGTTTTGAGTTTTAAAAAAAAGGCTGGATAAGCTGGGGCTTCTTTCACTGGAGCATAAGATGTTGAGAGGTGACCTGATAGAACTGAATAAAGTAATGAGAGGTGTAGGTAGAATTAATGGTAGTTATCTTATCCCTAGATTAAGGGATTTCAAGACTGCGGGTATGTTTTTAAGGTGAGAGAAGAGAGATTTAGAAAAGGCAAGGGGGGCAGATTTTTTATACAGAGTGATTTATGTGTGGAATGAACTTCCTGAGGAAGTGGTGGATGAGGGTACAATTAGTGTTTAAACGACGTTTGGATAGTTACATCAGTCGGAAGGTATTGCAGAGATATTGGCCAAGAGCAGGCATTTGGAACTGATTTAGCTTGTGATTATGTTTGGCATGGTCTGGTTGTCCAACAGTGTTTGTGCTGTCTGACTATATGATTCTGTGGTCCTTGGGTTCATATTGATCAATGAGTCTTCTCTGCTTTTTAAGCCTGAAGGGTTTTAAAACTTTATCTTGTCTTTGCAGATGTGGGTTACCAATTGCAAAGAGTAGATGCAAATGAGCACAAGTGAGAAGTAATCGAGGTCTAAAACTCTGGGGAGCTGACTCCTTATAGCCTTTGATTCTCTGTTCTGCACAGCTGAACAAAAGGCTGTTGGTATTGGTTAGTGTGTTTAGATTGGTCTACGTTACAGTTCCTCCCTCTGTTCTATTCAATTTTCATGTTGTCCACTTAAAGGTAATTTGAAAAAAAATCACTGTAGACAGCTTCAGTGAGACAAAGGCATAACATATAAAGGTACTCTGTGGAAGATATAGCCAACTATGTGTATATGTCTTCCTATCGTGGCATAAGATACAATCAATGAATGTTAAGTGTGATTGTATTAAACTATCTATATTGGATCATGGCCAAATCAGGGTCAGGTACTCAAACATTGTCTGCCTCTGATTTGGAGATGCCAGTATTGGACTGCGGTGGACAAAGTTAAAAATCACCCAACTATAGGTTACAGTACAAATATTTATTTGGAATCATTAGCTTTCAGAACATCACTGGCGTTTTGAAAGCTAGTGCTTCCAAATAAACCTGTTGGACTATAATATGGTGTTGTCTGATTTTTTTAAAATTGTCTGCCTATGTTCACCCAATTGAGCTTTTCAAGATCTCAGACAGAACTCACTTCAGGGTCTAATTACCTGTAGCTAATCTCTTCCATGGCAAAGTTTGTTTGGGGAACAAGCTACTTCTGCCTTGAAATACTTGTCTTTTTGATGTAAGGTTTCCACGTTAGTAGGGCTAAGAAAGTGGGATGTCAGGCAGGGGTCAGAGAGCTGAGGAGGTTTTATTTTAAGGTGATGATGAAGCCCTGACTTGGCACCTTTTATAAGAAGTAATTCAACAGGTGCAATTCCTAGTCAATGTCTAACTTCATCTGACATTACAAGACTGGATCATTGAGACTGTTTTGCCAGGTACCCATACCAGTAGGATGAGGGAATGGCACCACAGTATTTTAATCAGTTGTCCTGAATCTGCCAAGCTATGTGTTAAGTGACTCTAGGGTTACACAGCCAAAACATTATAGCTTATATTGCAGTTCTGCATTTTTTTTTGTTTTTAGTTTAGCTTCTTTCTAGTGTTTTGTTTTTCCTTCAATTTTATTCTTTTGCCTTGTTTCCATGATGGTGCAGGGCCCTGAAAGCTTGTGATTTCAAATAAACCTGTTGGACAACACTCTGGTGTCATGTGATTTCTGACTACATGAAAGAAGTCACAGGCCTGATACTGAATCTTTTGAGTGATGCTGAAGTCAAGCGGTCCACATTTGTGTTTTTGGATACTTTAGATTTAAATCTGGATATTGATGAAGGATATCTCTTTTTTTTACCTTTATAGCTACCATCCTTCTCACTGACTGCAGGGTGCCTTTGTTCACAGTGCATCCTCCTGTGCCCATATGTTACAATGGGATGGCTAGGCTTAAGGTTGAGGAATGCATGGTGCATATACTGAAGACGCTGTTACATCTTCTAGAGATAAGAACCGAGGCTTTTGGCAAGTGAGAACATTAGAGTTATCCTAGGCTTTGGACATAAAGTGACACTTGTATCATAATGTCCTCATGTAGATGGATAAATGCATTTGTGTGTTTTATTCATTCATGGGATGGGAGCTTTGCTGGTTAGGCCAGCCCAGGTAGGAGGTGAAAGCCATCTACATCGCTATGGATCTGGGAGTCGTATGCAAGCCATATCAGTTAGTGACAGCAGATTTCCTTTTCCAAGGGACATTAGTGAACCACATTTTTATTTTACAACAGTTGATGAGTGGTTGATATTAGACTAGCTGTTTTTTTAATATTTCAAATTTTTATTGATTTCAAATTTCACTATTCCATCATGGTGGAATTCAAAACCATTTTCCTAGAAGATTAACCTGGGGCTCTGGATTTCTGGTACAATTGGGAAATAAGGAAAATGCCCTTGGAGTGAATATTGGGGAATTCCAATGCAATTGTCTTGTCTCTGCTTAGTTACATTTAGTCTGTGAAATGTTAACTGAATGTTTTTGTTCAATGATATCTAGGAAAGTAGCAAAAGTTTATTACTGAAACTTTAAGGAGATAATGCCTTTTGATTGCTTTTAAAATTAGCAAAAGAAAGAGTCATTAATTTTAAATTATATTTGCAAAATGTTTTGAAAATTTGTATGGTGACTGGCTGTTTTAAGCTTGTTTTATTGAACTTCCTTTTTTTTGTTGTTGACTTTCTTGAATTCAGCTGTGTAAAGCACATATTTTCTACTTGATGTTTCATAATTGAGTGGATTAATACATTTTTGCAGAAGTGAATAGAATGATTGTCACAGACCCCTGTAATAGATTCTGACTGGCTAATTCCAGGGATCTAGTCTACTTGAAGGAAAAAAAAGCTAGGCGCAAGTTTTGAGAGCATTTCTCAGGAAGACATGATCTAGATATTCTGTGCTGTCCTTCCACAGTACGAAGGCTTGACCTTGGCATGGTCATTTTGGGTCTTTGATCTGTCAAAACCTGGTGTCATCTGATGTTTCCATCTTGCAGTATTGACTGTCAATATTTATAACACTGACCCTTGCTGGAAGAAAATAGCTAGTTATTATTTATGCAGTACTGAATGTTAGTTCATTCTAAGTATAAAGAGGAAAGTATTCAGAAAGGATATTTTAATGATTTGTTGGAGCTTTTAAGAAATTAAGTTTGTTTTGCTGGTGAGTAGCATAGATCCAGCCATCCAAATGGATATGGCAGGTTTACAGTCCAATGTTGTGAATTAGGTATTGTTATGTCAAGGGTTCTAACATCATATTTGGTTAGACTGCTATTCCAGCACTTGACTGAATATTGGAGGGCATTGGTATAGCAGGGCACAACACCTGAGAGGAAAGAAAAATTGGGAAAGCCAGTTTTGCTAGTATTATAGGTGGAGAGAATTCAGGGTTATTGTTTTGGTTCGAATGACCCTTACTTCTGAGGAAGGGACACTTGACCTGAAACGTTAACTTTGATTTCTCTCCACCGATGCTGCCAAACATGCTGAGCTTTCTAGCAATTTCTGTTATTGTTTTTGGTTTATAGCATTCACAGTTGTTTCAGTTTTTATTTGCTAGTAGTATTTTATTTTAATTGGGATACTTATTGGTCCATAATTAGACTGCTGACATTTCCTGGTTAAAGGGATAATTTTTATTGTTTTATAAGTATTTGCAAAGTGAAAAGAAAGATGAGTTTCTTAAGCTTTCTGACTTGTACTAGTCAGGAGAAACGCAAGAATGCCAAACTTTAAACAATCACTATTTATGCTGCAGCATAAAAGAATGCTGTTTGATTAGCAAGTCATCTCTGGTTGAGATGTTGCCATGGAAAAATCATGAGGGAATTATAGGCTCCCTAACTCTAGAGTAATTCAAAAAAGGTTTGAGTCATCCTTTTTATTTGAAGAGATTCGGTCCCTGTATAGGAATGTGTGTCACTTTTGACTTATCTGGGAGCTTCAGGCGCTCACTACTTCCTATTGCTTTATCTGTGGCAAATTTGGCATTTTGTCTTCGAGTAAAAGACCAAATGTTTTGGCAAAATGTCTCTCTTTGCAACCATGTTCAAGTCTGTACTGCCAAGAGGTTCTACACAAGTTGCATAAAACTCAATGATAAAACTCAACCAAATAAAATAGACTTGCGGTAAAATCTATTTACCAAGTGCCTTCATAAAACTGTTCTAGGAATTGTAGGACACTTGTTCTATCATTTCAACAATGAACTAAATTATATCTGGGGCACAGTTTTAATGTGGCCTGTAAAACCATATGACATTTATGGCGATAGCCTATCCTTTAAGACCATGAGACTAGAGCAAAAGTAGGATACTTCGTTCATCAAGTCAGCTGTACCATTCAATGAGATCAGAACTGATCTGGCAATTTTCAACATCAGTTCCCTGCCTTTTTCCCATAGGCCTCAACTCCCTTTTTGATTACAAAATCTTTCTACCTCTGCCTTGAATATATTTAGTGACCCAGCCTCTACAGCCCGCTATGAAAGTATTCCACAGATTGACTAACGTCTGAGAAAAAGAAATTCTTCCTTATGTCTGTCTTAAGTGGACAGAAGCCCCTTTTTCTGAGACCTTTCCCTTTGACCCTAGACTCTCCCACAAGGGGAAAAAACCTTTCTGTATTTACCCTGTCAAATCCCTAAGAACCTTGTATTTTTCAATGAGGTTGCCTCTCATTCTTCTTAACTTCATTGAGTACAGGCCCAACTTGCTCAGCATCGGCTCATAACACAGTCCCTCCAAACTCAGGATAAGCTTCATCAACCTTTTCTGACCTGACTGCAAAGCCGATATATTGCTACTTAGATAAGGGAAACAAAATTGTTTACAGTTTTGCAGCTGTGATCTGACTCATGCCTTATACAGTTTTAGCAGGATCTGACTCTTTTGATACTCATCCCTTCAAATCAAAAGCCACAACATTCCCTTTGCCTTCTCTATTAACTGCTGAACTTGTTTGCTATATTTTAATGATTTATGATTGAGGAGTCACAAGCATCTCTAGTTTTGTGCAACCTTTTTCCATTTAAATATTATTGAACTCTTCTAATATTCCTGTGAAAGTGCATAACGTCACATTTTCACACACCATTTTCTATTAGCCAAGTTCTTTGTCCACTGTCTTAACCCCTCTATATCCTTCTCCAGAGTCATTGTATCAAGCTTTCAGCGTGCTTCCCATGTATTTTGTGTGACCCAAAATGGAGGGCCATATAGTGCATTCACTTTCCTTATCCCAAGTCACTCATAGATTGTAAATAATTCTGCCCCCACAATTGATCCGTGTGCTACTCCATTTTAAGTTTCATTTCTTGCTGACACATTCTCCATTTTTGCTGAATTCACTGATTCTACCAGTTCTGAGAAATTAATACTTTTAAAAATCAGATTCCTAACCTTCAGATTTTATATTCTAATAATTTCTAGAATTTTCTTTCCATTTTAAGTTAAATAACATCTACTTAAAAGTTAGAGACAAAAGTGATGTTACTGTTTCTGAAAAGGCATTTTGGGCATATATTTTGTTCAGATTGCTGCTTCATTTAATTTTGGGTGTTGAAGTGTTTTTGTGTATTAAAACAATGCAAGAGCAAATTCTACATATAATACAAATGTTATGTACAGCGGAAAAAAGCAAGCTGGACAAAATCTTGTTAAGCTTTCACATTTGGGCTGTATTAAATCATATGGGTTAAGAGTTTGAGAGTCCTTGAGTAAAAGTTAATATAAATTAAAACAATTATTGTATCAAAGAAATTGTAGAAATCCCAGCACTTTCTTCCCATCTGCCCGTCAACAAATTTCCCATAAATAGCTAGAGTGCTTTAACACAGCAAATTGAAGGACCTTTGTTTTTTCTTTGTTTTGTGTTCAGTTATTGCTTTAGAATTCTGTGGTTTTGGAAGCTTGGTAACAACATAATTATTTTTGCAGAAAGTACACTGCCATTTCATCTTTAGAATTATATCAGAACTATCGGAATGACTTCAATGCCGAATACAGTGAATACAGGGATCTTCACGCAAGAGTTGGAAATGTAACTGAACAATTCATGCAGTTGGGATCAAAAATCAAAGCACTTAACCCGGGAACAGAGGAATACAAGGTAAGAGAGCGCATATTATTTGATAGAATTTGATGCTGTTCAGTTGTCTCCCATTACACACACTCTTCTCCCTCATAGATCCTGCCACCCACTATCGCCTTACCCTTGCTCTTGCTACTGCCTTTCCCCTATCTCTCACCCCTGCCCACCCTCTTGCTCACCACCTGTCACTTTCAACCCCCCCCACCTATCTCTTTCGTGCCCCCGTTTGAATTTATTAATAATCATATTGTAACATTGGTTTTACCTGTCCTAGTACAATGTGTTAATTCAGTAGACCTATTGTGTTAAATGTGTTGAAGTGATAGGTGATTTATTAAAATGGAATGATGTGCAGTTGCCTTCCTGTTTGATTTGTGCCAGTTCAGGAAAGCTACAGAGCTAGAGCAATTTCATTTGCTGTTCACCGTACTCCATGTCAGACTTTAAACTGAAAGAACAAAGACATAAATGAACCATAAAATGCTGCGTCAGTTTAACCTCAACTAATGTTTCTGATGTACCTCTTCAATTATTCACAGCGGCCAGGCTGCTTCACATTTGCTGTTCACTACTCTAACCCAATTTGTGACTTCCTTTCTTAAAAATCTGAACAGGATTATGTTCAACAGACCAGTCACTTCAACATGTAAAATTGAGTGGTAGACTGAATTTTCAAAAAAAAATTACAATAATTCAAAGAGAGTATACTTTTCAAGACAATGTAAAAGTTTGAAAAACTAAAGGATTGAGAGCCCATGGTAATTTCCATCGCCTGTTCATATTGCCCAATGGACATGACGTAATTGGCAATAGTTGTAATACAGCAACCACTAAAGTAAATGAAGTCAGTTTGCTTGCTGCAGATCAGTGCTCGAAGATCAAGATTGATCTATTCTATGCATAAGTGATGTAAACAGCTCTTTCTGAAGCTCTAAGTCGCAGATCTTGAAAAGGATATGCTAGCAAATAAGAAACAGGAGAACCAAAGTAGAACCCAATAACCTGAACCTCCGGAGACAGATTGTAAGGGCAAATGTGGTCCCAATCTGAACACGCTCCCTTAAACTTTTAATTGAATTTCATGAAACTATATTTCCAACTAATTGATTACTGATAGTTTAAGATCATAGTTGTTTAGAATAAAATTGGCTCAATTCTGTTTAAATTCTTCTAAGAATGCTTAACTAATGACTTATATTTAAAATAGAAGTGGTGAAATACAAATTTTAGATTGCCATTTAAGTTGGTAATATTGGAAGACCATGGTCGAATTTCATTGCAGTGCATATGTATTTTGACGTGGTGTTAAAAGATGTAATGTAACCACTTCTGTTTTAGAACATCTCAATTATTTACCAACAAGCTGTGGCCTGATGAATTGATAACTTAACATGGATGATGGGGTGATTCTGGATTAGTGGTGCTGGAAGAGCACAGCAGTTCAGGCAGCATCCAAGGAGCAGTAAAATCAACGTTTCGGGCAAAAGCCCTTCATCAGGAATACAGGCAGAGAGTCTGAAGGGTGGCGAGATAAGTGAGAGGAGGGTGGGGAGAAAGTAGCAGAGAGTACAAGAGGTGAGTGGGGGAGGGGATGAAGGTGATAGGTTGGGGGGGGGTGGGGGTGGAGGGTGGAGTGGATAGGTGAAAAAGATGATAGGCAGGTAGGACAAGTCAAGGGGACAGCGCTGAGCTGGAACTTTGGAACTGGGGTGAGGTGGGGGAAGGGGAAATGAGGAACTGTTGAAGTGTTCCAAGGTGGAAGCTGAGGCGTTCTTCCTCCAGGTGTCTGGTGGTGAGGGAGCGGCGGTGAAGGAGGCCCAGGACCTCCATGTCCTTGGCAGAGTGGGAGGGGGAGTTGAAATGTTGGGCCACAGGGCGGGACACCCGCACCAATTAACCACACCGTCGCACCCTCACCACCAGACGCCTGGAGGAAGAACGCCTCATCTTCTGCCTCGGAACACTTCAATTCCAGGGCATCAGTGTGGACTTCAACAGTTTCCTCATTTCCCCTTCCCCCACCTCACCCCAGTTCCAAACTTCCAGCTCAGCATTGTCCCCATGACTTGTCCTACCTGCCTATCATCTTTTCCACCTATCCACTCCACCCGCCCCCGACCTATCACCTTCATCCCCTCCCCCACTCACCTATTGTACTCTCTGCTACTTTCTCCCCACCCCCACCCTCCCCTCACTGATCTCTCCACCCTTCAGGCTCTCTGCCTGTATTCCTGATGAAGGGCTTTTGCCCGAAACGTCGATTTTACTGCTCCTCGGATGCTGCCTGAACTGCTGTGCTTTTCCAGCACCACTCATCCAGAATCTGGTTTCCAGCATCTGCAGTCATTGTTTTTACCTGGGTGAGGGGTGAGTTTTGTATCTAATGCTTAATGTCTGAAACAATGTTTGAATGTTTGACATGATATATCAATACACTTATGTTTTTAAAAACTTGATTCCTGTTTTATTGGTATTGTATTTTAGATGGTGGAGGACCAAATATTTGAGGAATATAAGAAATTTAAGAAGGTAGGTTACTCATTTTGGGGGGAGTGAAGGAAGCTTTACCAAATTTTTTGATCTTGTAAATTTGGAAATTGATTTATACAATTGGTCAGAATTACAAGTTTCTGGATAGCTTAGCTGTTTGTCTTGCTGATTTCTTAAGCCTTAAATTAGAAGAGACTATTTCATTAACTCTCTCCAAATCAAGTGCTAGATTTTGTTTCCTTCAATTTCACAGAATTACAGTATAGAAAGAGGCCATTTGGCCTATCCTGTTTGTACTTGCTCATTGAACATTATGACTCTGTCCAAACTCCTGCATGTTTTTCTATTTAAATAGTCATCAACTTCCCTCTTGAATTTCTTAGTAGAACCTGTCATGTCCACAGTTTCATATAGTGCATTCCAAACTTGGAACACTGCTCTGTGAAAAAAATTTGTCTTGCTTTGTATTTGCTACTTTTGCATAACGCTTTCCTACTGTGTCGTATGGTTTTGATCCTGTTTGAGTCGGAACAGTTTCTTCCATCTTTTGTGTCCGTACTCATGAAAACTTGTGTCAAATTCCCCCCTTAGCCTTTTTCCTCTGTCCCAATTTCATCAGTCTATCCTCATAATTGAAGTTTCCCATCCCTAGAACCATTCTTGTAAAGATTTTCTGCATGTTCTCCATTGCATTTACATCCTTCCTGAAGTCAGTACCCAGAACTGTACACAGTACTGCTGAGGTCTGTCCAGGTGTTCTCCATAGGTTCATTGTAATCCTCCTACTCTTGTACTCTATGCCACTATTAGTGAAGCCTAGAATTTGCTTTAACAGCTTTCCCTTTCGGCCTTGCCACCTACAATGACTTATACACCTTTTAGCGTAGCACCATTTTTTATGCTGTCCCTCCATGTTCCCTGTATCAAAGTGTATTGCCTGTCAATTCTCCACATTTGAACTTTTTCTGTACCTATTTGCCCACTCCACCAACTTGACCATGTTTGTTTTGAAGTTGTATGTAACCATCCTTATCACTTACAGTTCTTGCCAGTTTTTTTGTCATCCACAAACTTTGAAATGGTCCCATTTTTACCACACGTATATCAAGAAAAGCAGAAATCTTAATACTGACCCCTGGGGAAATTCCATTATAAATCTTCCTGCAGGTTAAAAACAAAAACCATGACTTTGTTTTCTTTCCCTCAGTTGTTTTTTTTTTAATCCACATTGCTACTGTGCCTTTTATTCCATTTATGTACCACTTTCCTCTAAGTGTCTCATATTTGAATACCTTTTGAATATCCATGTCCACTATAACAATAACCTCGCTCTTGTCAAATTTCTATTACTTCATAAACGTTAGTCAGATACAACGTTTCCTGAACAAATCCAAAGAACTCTTGCAAATTAATGCCCATTTTCTGTGACTGTTATTGCTGTGCTGGATAATTGTTTCTAGAAACTTCTTCACTACCAAAGTTAAACTGACTGGTCTGTAATTTGCTGGATCTCTTTGCAACCATTTTTGAACAAGGACATAATGTTTCCAATTCTACAAACCATTCCAGGACTACCCTGGAGTCTACTGAAGGTTGAAAAATAATTGCCTGTGCTTCTGCAATTTCCGCTCTCCCATCTTTCACTCTCCTTGCATGCATCCCATTAGGGCCGGGTGCTTTGTCAACTTAAATACTTAACTTAAGTAAGGTTTATCCAATATCTCTTCCTTAACAACTTAAAAATTTCCTTCTCTATCACCATGGCCTGGGCAGCACCTACCTGATAAGTAAATTCAGATGCAACGTATTAAAGTCACACCTGAACTATGCCTATTGCTTCCATTATAAATCGGCTTCTTCCTTAATCAGCCTCCTTTTTATCACCCTTTTGTTATTGATCTGCTTCCAGAGTTCTCTCTGTTAGCTGCTGGACTTTTTTCATAATCTGTCTTTGCCTGGGAATGTTGTAATGTGGGTAATGGGTATTTTCAAAATACTTCAGAGATGATTGTGTTCGTTAATCAGTTTAATGGTGATCATGTTTTATTTTGCATACACTCCTTTTACAATGCAAAAAAAGTCTCAATTTTGACAAGGTCCATTTTTCTATCTCTCAGCTTAATCAGCTCTCCAGATTTATTCAGTAACTTTATCCTATTGTTCAATTGTCCCCTGACTCTTCTCTTGTTTCTTTCAGTATCACCTGAGGTCATCAATATCTATGGAAACTTGTGTTCTTTTTATCACTATTTCTAAATTAGCAATGAATGCAATTACCTTCTCCATCTAACCCATTATCTCTTGTGCACATTGTGCAATTTGGTTGTGGCTATCATCACAAGCTATTTGTGATATGTTGTGCTTTTTTGGCAATTCTGGTAGTGTGAATTTCTTTCCTCCCATCTTTTGAAACAGACCCATCCTGCATATCGGGAAGAGAAGGTTCGCTGTGAGTACTTACACAGGAAGCTATCTCACATCAAACAGTTAATACTGGAATTTGACTCAAACCAGATGTCATCATGATGTTCACTGCCAAGGCTTCCTTTTCTTAAACATTAAGACCAACTTAGTTGCTTCTGGACACAATGCAAGAGAACTTATTAGTCTGGATGACAATTTGTAGCATTATTTTATCACAAGTGAAGCCTTTTGACAGTTGAAGTTTGACCATTGAAAGTGATACAGTCGCTATTGAAGGACTTGAGAGTCTCCATGTTTGTGACAAGGTTTGACTACCTGTGATTAACAATGTGAACTGAGCCAGAAGCTGCATGTTGTTTCTACACTTTTTGCAATGTATATATGTACTACGTACCAAATCTCCAAGCCAGAAAATAACACTGTTTTAGTATTTTGGCAAATGTGTATCTCCTCTAAGATGCCTTAATATGAATTTAAGACATTAGTCTGCCATGCAGTTTTGTGGGGTCAGTCTTTATATGCAGCATGCATTTCTGATCATAAATTCACCACCTAAGGTTACAATGTCCTAGATTAACAGCTTCAGGTGACATTATCATGGTACCTAAGACACAAATACCTAGCTTTAGCAGTAATACTGCCTTAAGGTGTTTTTACTTAGAAATAACACTAGTATGTGTTTTCTAGTGACTTTTGCTTTGGCTTAGTTTTTTTTTAAGCCAGTCAGACATGATTGATTGTCATTCGAGGGAGGCGATGACCTAGTGGTATTAAAATGTGACTGTTACTCCAGAGACCCAGATAACATTCTGGGGACCCAGGTTCAAATCCTGCCACGGCAGATGGTGGAATTTGAATTTAATAAATATCTGGAATTAAGAATCTAATGGTGACCACAAATCCATTGCTAATTGTCAGGAAAAACCCATCTGGTTCACTAATGCCCTTTTGTGACGGAAACTGCCATCCTTACCTAGTCCGGCCTATATGTGACTCCAGACCCACAGTGATATGATTGGCTCTTGGCCCCCTGGACAATTAGGGATGGGTAATAAATGCTGCCTAGTCAGCAACTCCCTCATCCCATGAACAAACAAACACAAAAAAAATCCTAGATAATAAGTGTCACATAAATGTCTTTTAATTTGAATAATATATTCATCCAAGATTGCTTACAAATCTCTTGAGGTAAAAAAACAAAATAGTAAATGTGTTCATGTTTTACCCAATGTGGATTTTTTGTATTTAATTACAATTCTCAATATGCTTAAGAGGAAAAAGAAAAGTGATTTTAAGGTCAAGAAAATTTAAAGCCCAATTTGGCGAAAAGTTTTTACAAATAATGTTGAGATCTTCAGATTGACTGACTGCACAGTGTTTTTGATGGAAGATTTCCTGTATATTTCACTTAGTGAAGATATGCTATCTATACTCATTTAAGCTGCTTCATCCTTGTGCATCAGTAAATTTACTTGATCTGAGTACAAAATAATTTATTGCTCAAATGTTTTGCTTTTTTTGCACGATCAGAACAAAATGATTTTAAAATGTAGGTGCCTGAACTAAATATGAAGTATGAGCTGAAAATGTGTTGCTGGAAAAGCGCAGCAGGTCAGGCAGCATCCAAGGAACAGGAGAATCGACGTTTTGGGCATAAGTCCGAAACGTCGATTCTCCTGTTCCTTGGATGCTGCCTGACCTACTGCGCTTTTCCAGCAACACATTTTCAGCTCTGATCTCCAGCATCTGCAGTCCTCACTTTCTCCTCCTAAATATGTAGTATGCAGACTAAAAGATAATTATGTATATAACTATACATATAATGGCAGAGACATTCACTGGAAAGAATTGCATACCAACTTCATAAACTTGGTGTAAGACCCTAACATGGTTATGACTCCTCCGTCTTTGTAGCAAGAGCTCCGGCTGTATCCTGTTTTACCTTGGCTGTGCAGCATTGTAGCATGCACGGGCAATGAAACATGGCTGGTGTGCTTTACAATAGTTCATATGGTGAAATGATCATAAATAACCATGCTCTGTGAACTGTACCCTGTGTGGTTGAATTGGTGTTTGCGAGATGTGTAATCTGTTTTATCACTGAAATTGCATATCAATGAATGAGAGCCATTCTGATATTGTTCGTGTAAATTTGATAGTTTTGCTGAAAGTTTGATATGAAAGCATTTCTGGGGTTTTGATAATCATGTTATTGCAGGTGGAGGAATGGGGAATGTGTTATCCCTGGCCAAAAGATCTTGATTAGATCAATCACGCAGAATGTTGGCATGGTGAAACATAGCAGCATTCCATGTTATGTCTGATTTAATATTTTGTCAGGCTGATGACTTCAGTTATATGAGTTTCCAAAGTTCAAAAATGCTTGTTGCAGTTCGGCATTACTGAAATCTATTAACTGTTTTTCAGGACAGGAATTAATTAGTTTCATTTTCAGCCTTGTTTAATCTTGTTTCTATCAATTATGTGATAGAAGGTTGAAATTGGCTTTTACAATGTAAAAATTGAAAAACAGCAGTGTCATATTGCTGCTTCAATATGCTTTCCAGGCATATCTGTTAATAATTCCCATTTTTAGGTACCACTTAGGTACCAGCCTTAATTGAATTTTCAGAGGTATGCTTCACCCTGAACTTCTGCTTTGAAATTGTTATTCATATAATTGGCATCACCATTAGTTTTATTATCAACTTCATTTCATTTCTTGGATCTTTCTTTGTTCATCTCTCGTTTACTTTTCATTGTCCGTTTCTTGCCACATGGCACTTCACAAAAATGAATTCCTATGTGTACATGTGAACTACATTTGACCCGCACTGTTCTAAGCTGAAATCCACAATAAAAATATTGTAACAGATACAAGACACATTGGAAATGAAAAGTATTTGTGAGAACAAGAGTTGACATTTGGAATCCCTAAAACCTCAAGCCTTGTGTTCACTCGGCAGACACTGCCTTATATCCTGAGTTTGTCTCAAGTATTTAGTTGTTTGTTCACAAATGTTATTGTTTTGTTAACAGATGTAACTGAATTTGGCAGAGAAATATTTGTAAATCTGCTTGGGAGTCTTTTTTTTATATATCGGGGGCTTTATTTGCATTTCTTTCTGAAAAATAACCTAATTTAAACCTCCTGTTCTCAAATGTTTTTGAGGATCTGGGATTTTGTTTTACTGAAAGATTTTTGATCTTTATTTAAGCTACTTGATCTACTCCCTGAATTTCCTTAGGTGCAAGTCAAATTATTTCACTACACAAACGTCTAAACCTTTGGTTTTCTTTGCTTTCTTAATATTAAAAGTCACGTGGTTAGCTCTTACGTTTTTTTGATAGATTGCAGTGTGAATGAGGAATAATGCTGTGCTGTAGCAGCAGTGTCATAATAACTTACCTAACTTTGCAAGTGCAGAATTAGCTCTATGGTATGTATGTGTTTGCCTCTGGCTGAATGCCACAATGTGGCTCATAATTTGGCTTACTGAAAGAGTATCTCTATAATGGCACCAACTAAAATTTGCCTTCTGCCAAACCATAACCATAAGATTGACATATTTTGACTATATCAAAAAGAACTCCACATTTTTAAAAAGCCTTTCACATTTTAGATTTTTTTTATGTTGTTAAATTCTATGGTCCTCCTTGTGTTTCCTTATTCCATACTGTTTGAATGTCACCCTTACTGAAGGATTTTGCTGCAAGGTGAGTTTAGTATGTAACAGCAGGGAATTATTGGGGAATCCATTAAAATTGAGCCCTAACTTATCACGTGTTGTAGTGTTCCTGGCTATTATTTTCCAATATTGCAACACAATGTTAGATATTTTCAGTAGGCCACCATTTTGGAAAAGGCCCTCTCCTGCTTCATTCTATTTTAGAGCGCAATTCACAGGAGTACAGACTTTAAGTATTGCAGAAAATAGAGGTGTTTGTAAATGTTTTTCATGTTGCACTCATCAGATGCAAAAATACCAAATTTCATAGGGAACAACAATTTATATTGCATGATCTTTACCAACAGAAAATGACCAGGCATTGCACCTTTTTCAGTTAAACAAAATATTGGAAGACAACTGTTTCCTGGTGCATTTCCCACAATAAATGTCTTAAAAAATCAGATTTGTCTTGTCAGTTTTTATGTTAAAGAAAAGCTTGGGAACAATTCCCAGGTCCTTTTTCCGTGACTGTACCTGGACCTATTTGATATTTTTGCATACGTCCTGGTAAGTGCAGGATGAAAATTTTTGACATGTCTATTCCTTCAGTACACTTCACAATACAATTATGGAAACTTTTAAGTATATCTTAAAATACAAATTGGGGTGAATGGTCTTCTAAACTTGAAATCATCCAGAACTTTGCCCAGTCCCAAATTGCACCAAGTCCTGTTCCCCTATCAGCCCTATTCTCTGACCTACATTTGCTGTCAGTCAGTGCCTTAATTTTAAAATTCTCATCCTTATTTTCAACTCCCTCCATCTTGCATACATAGAAACTACACACAGGGAAGTACATTGTGGACAAATACAAGGAAAATCTGTCTCGTGAGATGCTGTCATGGGCATACACTTGTGAACACTCTCTATGTGCGCGCGTGCGCGCACACACACACACACACACACACAGTCACATGGGAGACTTTGTAAACATGTAGCTTCTTACCTGCCTACCACTTGTAATCTCCTCCAGTGCCCCCATCATTCAATATCTAATTCTAGACCCTTGTGCATCCCTGCTTTTAATCACTTCATCATTGGTAACCATGTCTTCAGTTCTTTTGAGGACTTGGAATTCCCTCCTGACACCCCTCTACCTCATCTTCCTCATTTAAGGCAATTCTTAAGTCCTACCTCTTTGACCAAGCATTTGGTCATTTGACCTTAATATCTCCCCTGTGGCTTTTATGTTGTTCTTATGTAGGACCTTGGGACATTACATTAATAGCACTATATAAATATTAGTAGCTCCATAGGCCATAACATAATTCCTTAGTTATACTCTTTATAACAAAATATATAAATGGAAAGCACAGTACAGCATAAAGCAATTGTTGTTTTCCTGTCGTCATCAACGGAGCCAAATCCAGGTGCTTTCTTGTCACTTTCTGACTGGATCACCTTACTGCATTTTTCATCAGAGCATTTGCCACGAGTGGTGTTCAATTGAAACCTTTTCTAATAACTCTGAAAAGTCATACCCCATTCAGAGTCCTTTTAGATACATCAGCTGCTTTTTCTGACTCTGGGCATGAAGTACCCTTTGAAACAGGTTGTGCTGAGTGCAGGGACTGAGTTAAATACCAACTACTAATCGCAATTGAGGCAGCCTTATAATTTTCAAGATTGAATGTAGGACCGCAGAATGATACATCCAGACCTCCGCTACCTTCCTGACAACACTATTGGTGTCATGTCCAGACAGTTAAACCACTCTCTGCTACAGCTCTTCTAATCTACTTACTGTAGCACAGCTTTAAACTAAGCTGCGGTCTTTATTTAAAAAGGAAAGTTTTGTGCCTGTGTCTCTGGACACTTCAGAGTCTTGGATCACCAACTTAAGTACTTTGTGTCTGTCACCGTTATGATATAGGAAACATGGCAGCTAATTTTACACACAGCATGATCCCACAATTGCAGTGTGATCACGTTCAAATTTTGTTTATTGGTTTTGATTTGAGGGATAAATGTTAACCATGACACCAATGAAGTCTCCACTTTTTCAAAACAGTGACATGGAATCTTTAATCTACACCCCAGAGGGCACCAGGATCTTAGTTTAACATCTGATCTGAAACAAACACTAGCATCTAGTGATAAGACCAGAATCATACACTTAGTTAAACTTCAATAACAACCTGAATACAATTACAAATCCTTGAACCTTGGCTGTTCTTAAGCGATCCCTATTTGAACCAATGGGGATGGCTTAAGTTTCTAGGCGAGGAATGCAAATTGAAATTACGTATGTCAAGACACCTCAGCCTATTTTAGGGATCCCTAAGTAGAATGCTAACTTTTCACATATATTAGGAACCCTGGTAAAAAGATGCACTCTTCTGTCCAGCACCTGTTCAGAAAGCCTTTGGAGTTTGGTTTTTCTCTGTCAGGTGGGAATGGTTAGCCTGATTTTTGTTTTCATAAATATTCACAACCCCATTGAACAATCTTTGAAATCTGTAACTTTAATTAGCAATATTTGTGTGTGACTGTGTTAGTATGATGCTGTCTACACATGGCACAATCTCTCAGTCCAGTAGCTGTTTGTATAATTGTGGTCAATTCTCCTTTGTGTCATGCTGAGCCTTAGATATTTACAGAAGATTGAGATGGAATAGTTTTGTTTTCCTGGGTGACCAGTTCTGATAATAAAATGTCCCAATTTTTCAAAAGACCACCATTATTTCAAATAACCTCTAAACCTTCACATTTCACTTCAGAGACTTTTGATTCCTGGTTGTCATAGAAACTGACATGGGTGTAAGCTAAATGGCTGAGACTCATTGAGTTTAAACTTTACAAAACTAAGTGTGCTGGTATATGTCATATATTGTGTTTGGACACATTTCAGCATGCAAATGCTATTCATTGTATACAGAAAATATAACGTTGAAATAAGGTATAACAGCAATCCAGTGTTTTCATAATTTTAACCATACATCATTCCTCTCTTTAAAATCATTCCAGTGTTGTAGATTGATCCCTCTCCGGGTTCAGTAGGAAAATATTTACTTGCACCTTATGCCCAGTTGCTCTGGCTCCCTTCACTGATTGTTAAAAGGAAGCCCCAAAATAATTCAGCGACATTTGAGCAATCATTTTCAAATCAGAAATGAGGACGACTGCTACCTAGCTTGAACTCCTTCCACTAAAAATACTTTGCAGGATGCTAACAAACGGAATTATATTTTCCTACCTGAAACGTTTTTGCTTTGTCAGTGAAGTTAGCTCTGTTTGGCAGCTTTGTGAATTTAACAGACAGTTCCTGATTATTCAAAAAAACTTTATCAACTCAGATTAAGTAACAAAAATAACACAAGTAGGTGTATGGTGCTCTATGATTAAGTAGCTTGAATTGGGTTGACTGTAACAAATATGGATAATGTACAAAGTTGAATCCCAAAACAGAAACCATAGGAACCCTTCAAAGTGTTGCACCCTTTTCAGATGCACGTTCTACTGCCATCATGGATTCTAATTTTTTTAAATAATTACTCAAAGACACTTTGCATCCATAACTGCCCAGGCATCTTTCAATTCTGCTAACATATTGCTTTAAAAGATTGGTCTACCAGCAATATAGTTTAGGACATTAACATTCAGTGAGTGGATGATATTTAATTCCATTGACTTTAAATATTGTGCAGAAGATTATTCAGTACTTAATTTATATTAAAAAGTGTTTTATTTAAATATTTATTAAATAGGCAACACTATTATTCATCAGAAATGAACCAACATAATTGGATAAAATTAGATTGATGATAAAAATGGTCCTATGTTTAATCTGAACTATTCTGAAAGAAGACTGGCCTCTCAATGTTCAGATCAAATACTTTTATGTAAAAGTGATAAATGCAGCTTAATTTTATCTTGTATTTGTTTGCTTTGCCATTTATGTTTCCTTACACAGCAGTTGGATTTGTCCATCGATTTTGTGAAAATTTTAAATTGTATTACTGCAAAATGGTCAACAAAGTAGATGAAATTTCAAAATGTATTTTTCTTGTAGCAGCTGTACTTTGTTTCGTCTTAATAAAGTACCCTTGATTTAAAAAAAAATTTGCATTTTCAGCCTGAATTGTATAACCATCAAATCTAAGTGTATTAATGGCTTATTTAGAGTAAGGCAGGAAATTTATTGGTTTCCAGTGACTATTGTCTTCATGCCTTCTCCTTGTGACTTTTTTATTGTGTGAGGTAGCTGATAACTAGTGATTTCTGATGAAGCAAAAGAAAACTTCTGCCTGCATCAAAAAGAACAATATGAAAAGGGGAACGCCATCCCTTTTAAAATATTGTATTTAATTCAGACCTCAAAGGTTTTCATTTAAACTTCAATAAAAGCAGACAAACACACAGCAAGCCCGACAGCATTTGTGAAGGCTTAATGTTTCAAAGCTTCTTTGGCTTATTTTTCTTTGCTGCTTGGAATAATTTACACATGCTAGATTACAGTTAAGGGTCACAGTGCTTAAACTTCATACATAGAACAGTACAGCACAGGAACAAGCCATTTGGCCCCCACATCTGTGTGAACCATAATGCCATTCTAGACTTACCCATCCACCTGCAACAACAAAAGCAGAAATTGGAGAGAAATCAGAGTTCGTGTTTTGGGTCCAGAGACCCTTCAGAAGTGGTTTCTTCAAAACTAGCTTTCCCATCTGCCTGCACATGGGCGGTATCCCTCTATTTCTTGTATCCCTCTATTTCCTGCTTATATGCCTCTTAGAAGCAGTTTATCACTTCCCCGGCAAAGCATCCACATGCCTACCACCCTCTGTGTTTCTTAAGTGCCTCACCCATCTCCTTTAAACTTTCCCGTTCTCAACTTAAAACCTACAATACATAGAACTTGACATATCTTGGGGAAAACATCTCTGACTATCGACACTATCCAACCTCTCATAATTTTATACAACTCTTATCAGGTCACCCTCTCAGCTTCTGACAATAGTGAAAACCATCCAAATTTGTCTAACCTCTTATAACTAATACACTCCAATCCAGGCAGCATCTTGTAAACTACTTTTGCACCCTCTCCAAAGCTTCCATATCCATCCAATTGTGTGGTGACCAGAGCTACACACAATACTACAAATACAACCTATCTAAAGTCTTATATGTCTGCAACATGACTTGTCAACTTTTATATTCAGTGCCCTGACTGTTATAGGCAAGCATGCCATATGCTGCCTTTGCTACTTTATCCACTTCTGTTGCCACTTTCTGGGCACTATGGGGCTTGCACCCCAAGATCCCACTGTATATCAAGGTTCATAAGGATGCTGCCATCTACTGTATCCTCCTGCATTTGGCCTCCCAAAATGCATCATCTCACACTTGTCCAAATTAACATTCATCTGCCATTTCTCTACCAACTTTCTACCTGATCCATATCCTGCTGTATCCTTTGACAAACTTCCTCACTAACAACAACTCTTTCATATCTTCTACAAATTTACTGATCAGAATCATTTATACATATTACAAACAAGAGGTCCCAGCGCTGATCATTGCAGAACACCATTGGTTAGAGACTTCCAGTCAGAAAAACACACCTCCACAGCTACCCTCTTTTATGACCAAGCCAATTTTGTATCCAAGTTACTAACTCTGTGGATCTCCTGTTAGTTAATCTTCTGGACCAGCACCTTGTCAAATGCTTTAGTAAAGTCCATGTCGATAACATCAATTGCCTTACCCTCTTCAATCATCTTTGTCATATCCCCATGAAACTTGATCAATTTTGAGACAAGACTATGCTAATATTCTTTATAAGTCCATTTCTTTCTAAATGAGTAAATCCTGTTCCTAACTATCTCCAATAATTTCCCTCCCACCTGATGAGGTTCACCAGTCTACAAATTCCTGGATTATCTCTGGTGCCCTTTTTAAACAAGGGAACACTGACTATTATCCAGTCTCTGGGATATTGCTTGTAGCTAAAGAGGATACAAAGATCTCTGTCACGGCCCTAGCAATCTCCTTCCTTGTCTCTCCCAAATCTTACCATCATTCATGTCCTTTTCTCCTCTTGGACCTATCCTTTGCCTAGTTACACTTTCGTGCCTAATATATGTATAAAATACCTTATTAAAGAGAATCCTAAAGTCATACTGATGTACAGCATGGAAGCATACCCTTCGGTCCAACTCGTCCAAGCCAACCACATATCCTAAATTAATCTCGTCCCACTTGCCAGTACTTGGCTCATATCTCTCTAAAACCCTTCAAAGGTTGTGAGAAGATGTGTAGCTCGGGTGCTCGTTGCTGTGGTTCTGTTCGCCGAGCTGGGAATTTGTGTTGCAGACGTTTCGTCCTCTGTCTAGGTGACATCCTCAGTGCTTAGGAGCCTCCTGTGATGCGCTTCTGTGATGTTTCCTCCGGCGTTTATACACAGACAAGGAAGAAACTATGGTCTCGTTCGATGTAACGGCATTGTTCACCTCTATCGACAAAACCCTAGCCAGAGAAACAATAGCCAACCTGCTGGACATACAGAACAGACAACAAGACGGTGAACCTATCAACAAAGATGCATACTCAAACTACTGGACCTGTGCCTCACAACGCACTTCACATTCAACGACCAAATATATGAACAAATCAACAGCTTGCCCATCTCTGGACTCATAGCAGAAGCTGTAATGCAAAGATTAGAACAAACAGTCTTACCACAAATTCAACCCAAACTCTGGGTCAGATATCTGGATGACACCTTTGTAATCATTAAAAACACAGAAATAGAGAACACAAACCGGATCATCAACACCACATTCACAGGAATCCGATTCACTAGAGAGGAAGGAAAGGACAACCAACTCTCCTTCCTAGACGTGATGGTAACAGAGAACACCAAACGGAGAATTCACCACAAAGTTATACAGGAAAGCCGCACACACAGACCAAGTCCTGAACTACGAAAGCAAACACACACACACCCCAACACACACAAATGAAGTTGCATCAAGACACTGTTCAAAAGGGCCACAACACACTGCAGTACACCAGAACTGCAAAAAGAGGAAGAAGAACACCTCTACAATGTATTCGCCAAAAACTGATACCCCCGCAATTTCATCAACAGATGCCGAAGGGAAAGACAATAGAATGAGGACATACCGCAACCCAAAGGACTAGCCACATTACCATACATCAAGAACATTTCTGAACTGACAGCCAGACTACTACGACCACTAGGATCATAACAGCACACAAACCAACAGCCACTCTCAGACAACAACTCACCAGGACAAAGGACCCGATACCCAGGATGAGCAAAACCAATGTAGTGTACAAAATCCCACTCAAGAACTGCACAAACACTACATAGGACAAACAGGAAGACAGCTAACGATCCGCATCCATGAACACCAACTAGCCATGAAACGACACGACCAGCTATCCTTAGTAGCCACACACGCAGATGACAAGCAACATGAATTCGACTGGGACAACACTACTATTGTAGGACAAGCCAGAGAACAGCCAGGGAATTCCTAGAGGCATGGCACTCCTCCATAGATTCAATCAATAAGCACATCGACCTGGACCCAATATACCAGCCACTGCAACGGACAGCGGCAGATACAAATCACTATAAATGCCTGAGGAAACATCACAGAAGCACTTTACAGGAGGCTCCCAAGCACTGAGGATGTCACCTAGACAGGGGATGAAATGTCTGCAACACAAATTCCTAGCTCGGCGAACAGAATATCTAAACCCTTCTTATTATACACTAATCCAGATGCCTTTTAAATGTTGTAATTGTACCAGCCTCCACCACTTCCTTTGGCAGTTCTTTCCATACACTGACCACCCTCTGAGAAAAAGCTGCTCCTTAGGTCCCTTATAAATCTTGCTCCCCCACCCTAAATCTATGCCGTCTAGTTGTGCCAAAGACATTACATTGCCCCTTCTCACCCTCCTAATTCCTCCTCTAAGTACTTCCTTACTTCCTTTTATATTCCTTAAGGGCCTTATCTGATTTCAGTGTCCTAAACCTTACATATACTTCCTTTTGATTTTTGTCTAAACTTTCAATATCTCCTGTCATCCAGAGTTCCCAAATCCTGCCATCCTTCTCTTTTGTCCTCCCAGGAACATGCTGATCCTGAACTCTCATAAACTGTCCTTGAAAAGATTCCCACATGTCAGATATGGATTTACCTGAAACAGCGGCCCACAATCTAATTCCTCTAGTTCCTGCCTAATATTGTAATTAGCCTTCCCTTAATTTAGCATTTTCAAACAAGGATCAGTCTTGTCCATAACTATCTCAAAGCATTTAGAGTTATGATCACTGTTTCCAAAGTACTCTCCCACTGAAACTTTGATTGTCTCGCCAGGCTCCTTCTCCAATACAGGGTGAGCATAGCCTCTTCCCTCGTAAAGCAATCTGTGTGCTGTTTTAAGAAACCATCCTGAATGCACCTAATAAATTCTCCTCCATCTAAGCCAAATGTTAGTAAGGGGGTTCCAGTCAATATTGGGGGAGTTAAAGATCTGTTGTTTTCACAAGTTTCCATGATCTACCAACGTATCTGTTCCTTTATCTCCTGCTGGCTATTGGGGGGCCTGTCAGATAACCCTATCATAGTTGTTGAATCTGTCTCATTCCTGAGTTGGCCTAACTGGATGAGCCCTCCAAAATATTCTGTTAGTGCAGCTGTGATTCTCTGTATTCAGAACTGCAACTCCCCCATCACCCTTTATCATACCTGAAACATTTAAACCCTGGAACATTGAGCTGCCAGTCTTGCCCTCTCACAGTCAAGTTTCTGTAGTGGTGTCAGTTTCAAGCACTAATCCAGGCTCTTAGCTCATTTGCCTTATCAGTTATACTCCTTGCATTAACGTTAGTATACTTCAGACTGCCTCTTTGCCATGATTTGGAGGTCCAGTGTTGGACTGGAGGGTACAAATTTTAAAAATCACACAACAGGTTATAGTCCAACAGGTTTATTTGGAAGCACTAGCTTTTGGAGCACTGCTCTTTCATCAGATAGTTGACTACTTGGTCGGGAAGTGCTGCTTTGTTTCAGATGTGCCTAATCCAGCAAGATCATGTCCTGGTCTTAGTGTGGACTTTACCCTGAATTATAGGCACTAACCGCATCGAAAACTCAATTGGGTGTCCTGATACAAGTGCCTTGGTCCTAACTCTTGTGAGCAGTAGTCAGTAAACAAAAGGGGAAACTAATCTTTCTATCCAACTGAATTTCCATCCGTTTGCCGTGGCCTCGAATAATTTTGCTGCAGACTGTGAAAAATGTTTTTGTTTTCGTTGTGCTTGTCACAAAAATAAGTCAGACCTTTTTGCTCTCAGCTGCTGTCACTCCTGAATGATTTCACAATGAATTGGAGCAGCTCTCAAGGGAAGTAAACTTACAGATCTATGGGGATAAAGGCAGGGAAAAGGACGGATGGGATTACTCTGGTGCGGACTCGGCAGGCCAGATTGCCGCCTCTGTGCCTGTAGTGACTAGATTTTGCATCATGAAACAAAGGTTATCAGGTACATTTCCTGTAAACAGCAGTATTTATGGAGTCATAGAGATGTACAGCATGGAAACAGGCCCTTCGGTCCAACTTGTTCATGCTGACCAGATATCCCAACCCAATCTAGTCCCACATGCCAGCACCCAGCCCATATCCCTCCAAACCCTTCCTATTCATATACCCATCCAAATGAATTTTAAATTGTACCAACCTCCATCACTTCCTCTGGCAGCTCGTTCCATACACGTACCACCCTCTGTGTGATAAGGTTGCCACTTAGGTCTCTTTTATATCTTTCCCCTCTCACCCTAAACCTATGCCCCCTAGTTTTGGACGACTCCACCCCAGGGAAAAGACTTTGTCTATTTATCCTATGCTTGCCCCCCATGCTCTTATAAACGTCTGTAAGGTCACCCCTCAGCCTCCAATGCTCCAGGGAAAACCGCCCCAGCCTATTCAACCTCTCCCTTTAGCTCAAATCCTCCAACCCTGGCAACATGCTTGTCAATCTTGACTGAATACTTTCAAGTTTCACAACATCTTTCCGATAGGAAGGAGACCAGAACTTCACACAATATTCCAATAGTGGCCTAACCAATGTCCTGTAGAGCTGCAACATGACCTCCCATACTCCTGTACTCAATATTCTGACCATTTGTAGAAAATGTTCATGACGTTATGGACTGACGGCCTTCACTGTGCTGCCCTTTCGCTCAGTTCAGTGAGTGGTCTCCTCTGACAGCTCTTTACCATGTTCCCCAAGTCAGGCAAACCCTGCCTCCCCCTGTTTGCTCTGTGCTGCACTGGAGCAATGCATCAAGTCCAAGACCGAGACGTTGACCAGTGTGATGGTGGCATGTTGAAGCATAAGCTGGAAGAACATTTTCCACTTGGGAAGCCTGCAGCCTTCTGGTCTCAATATCAAATTCAACACTTTTAGGGTCTGAGGCACCTCCACCTATCGTTTAGCCCCTCTCCCCACCCTGTCTTCTGCATTTAAATCAACATTTTTCTCACCACCATCAGTTCTGAAGAAGGGTCACTGGACCCAAAGCGTTAACTCTGATTTCTCTCCACAGATGCTGCAATTTCTGGATTTATTTCTGATTTCCAAGCATCTGCTGTTCTTTCAATTTGAGTCCAGCCAGAGTCGCAATGTAGGAAACACAACATGACCTGTTCTTACGATGTTGACTAACAGATACATATTGGCTGGGACATTGAGTGTAACTCCCCTACGCCCTCCCTGTCAGTAGTGGGATCTTATGCTTCCCTCTGAGGCAACAAGCAGACTCTGCGTTTAACATGAAAGTCATTACCTCCCAATGCAGCAGTCAGGTCCCTCAGTGCTACACAGGAGTGACAGTCTTTGTGGTGAAAAGGGGCTTGAACCCAGAACCTTTAGAGTAAGAGGATCAGAAACTGAATGAGTCGAAGTAGCCTCGCCGTATATAAATTGGTCATTAAACCAGTTTAATTTTCTCAAGTGTCCAGTTGTAATCTCGAGTAACTGTTTAGCAACAATAAAATTGCTGCTTTTGAAGCTGCTACTCTGAAAATATTTCTTCACAGTGCCAGTGAAAAATTGGCAAGGAAACATGGATGGTGGTTTGGACTAAAGGACAGTTGTTGATTACAAGCCTTTCAAATTTCCGAAACTCACATTGAGGTTTTGTACGTCACTTAGAAATCTACACTTTACGTGGTCATAAAGTGTGGCGCTGGAAAAGCACAGCTAGTCAGGCAGCATCTGAGGAACAGCAGAGTTGACGTTTTGAGCATAAGCTCTTCATCAGAAATCGATGTCGGTCCTGCTCCTCAGATGCTGCCTGACCGGCTGTGCTTTTCCAGCACCACACTTCTTTTATTCTGATCTCCAGCATCTTCAGTCCTCACTTTCTCCTACTTTTACACAGTCAGCAAAGGATACCTGCTCAATCAGAGTGTCTGAATGGTTACCGGGCAAAATCGAAGGATGTTTCCCACCAACGTTACATTTTGATATTTGAGATTTAAAATTCAGATTTGCTACGACTGTTTAAATTGTTAAATCAAATTTAATGCCTTTCATGTAAATTCCCATATGGGTAATTCAATTATTTGAGTCATAAAGAAATAAGATGTCAATAAATAAATAACATGCAAATAGTAAATTCGTTTCATTTTGATCCCAGAACTTTAAAACTAGAAGCTAATAGCAATTAAAACATAAATTACCGGCTGTCAAAATAAATAATGGATGTGTTTAATCTTAAACATGGAGGTCTGTTAATCTGGGTTTATCTGTTGGGGATACCGTTATTACTTTGTGTGGAAAAGGTTCTTGCATCAAAACCCCACAACGGAGACAGATTTACAGCATGAGTTCTTTTTGACTGGTAAATAATTCCCAGAAAGTGATGTAATGCTGCCATCTGGTGGGGTTTGATACATATAGCTGTGCACAAGGTTAAACTATTGTCAACAATTGATGTGAATTGGGCACAAGGAATGAGCCTGAACTATTCGGCCCAAAGGAAACCAATTTTGGGCCATGGATCTCATTCAAAGGAGAGAGGCAAGCTTTGGTCACCTATAGGCCATTTCCCAACAAACTCCCCGGAAAAGAGTAGGGAAAGGGATAAGCTAGGAAGGCAGGAGGATACGGAGACGGAGTGGCAATCAGATGTATTACAATATCTTCTTTTATGCAGTTAAAAATCTCACAACACCAGGTTATATCCAACAGGTTTAATTGGAAGCACACTAGCTTTCGGAGCGTCGTTCCTTCATCAGGTGATTGTCTTTTATGCACAACTTTTTCAGGGAGGGGGTGGGGGGGTCATTTAGGGATCATCTGTTAAGCTGCCTGTAGCTGTCGTAAACACAGCCCACTCCAAGTGTCTTAGGGCCAGAGCCGTACAGGAGAGACTTGATGGGCTGATTGGTCTCTTTTTCCACACTGTAGGGATTCTATGATTTTTGACTGAATGTTCTGCATTAAAACCTGCTACTTATTTCATTCGTGATCTACAGTGACTTCTAGTTGAGAGTGGCTAATCCATCTAGGCTGCACATCCCCAGACCCTTCAGGTCATTTCCCATGGCCAATCTATATAACCTGCACATCTTTGAACTGAGGGAGGAAACTGGAGCACCTGGAAGAAACCCACCCAGACGGGGGAGAATGTGCAAACTCCACACACGCAGTCACCCAAGGGTGGAATCGAACCCAGGTGCCTGGTGCTGTGAGGCTGCAGTGCTAACCACTGTGCTGTCCTAATGGGGACGTACAGCCATTTATGGAAGGTGGAGAAGTTGACTTTCGGAACAGTTGAGTCGAGAGGTGACGAAGGAGTGGATGGGAGTTTTAGTCACGGCCGAGGTGGGCAATGTCACAGATCAAGAAGAGTGAACTGTTTGCGATAATGGTGGGAGTCAGTTTGGAAAGAGGTCATGGATAGTCTGGTTCAACCTGAGACAGCAACAAGTAAGAAGATGAGAGCCAAAGTTTGCAAGTATTTTCAAACACAATGTCAGGAAGAAACTGAAGGTCTTCACCATGGACGTCCAGTCCCTGTACGCATCTATCCACCACAGCGAAGGGTTCCAAGCCTTCTGTTTCTTCCTTTCCTGGTGTCCCCACCATTATCCCTCCACTGACACCCTCATTCGTTTGGCTGAACTGGTCCTCGCCCTCAGTAATTTCTCCTTTGAATTCTCCCACTTCCTCCAGACCAAAGGGGTAGCCATGGGCACCCACGTGGGCCCCAGCCATGCCTGTCTCTTTGTCAGCTACGTGGAACAGTCTATCTTCTGCAGATACACTGGTACCATTCCTCACCTTTTCCTCCACTACACCGATGACTGTATCGATGCCCCCTGGTGCTCCCACAAGGAGGTTGAGCAGTTCATCAACTTCACTAACGCATTGCACTCCAACCTCAAGTTCACCTGGACCAGCACAGACACCTCCCTCCTCATCCTGGACCTCTCCATCTCCATTTCCAATGATCAACTCAACACGGGCATCTACTTCAAATCCACCAATTCCCACAGCTACCTGGACTACACCTCCTCCCACCCTACTTCCTGTAAAAGTGCTATCCCTTATTCCCAATTCCTCTGCCTCCACTGCATCTGCTCCCAGGATGACCAATTCCACCACAGAGCATACCAGATAGCCTCCTTCTTCAAAGCCTGCAATTTCCCCTCCCATGTGACCAACGATGGCCTCCAGTGTATCTCATCCACTTCCTGCACCTCTGCCCTTGAACCCCACCCCTCCAATCGCAACAAGGACAGAACCCCACCTGATCCTCACCTTCCACCCTACCAACCTCTGGATACATCGCATCATCCTCCACTATTTCTGCCACCTACAAACCGACCCCACCACCAGAGATATATTTCCCTCCCCACCTCTATCTGTTTTCTGTAAAACTGTTCCCTCTGCAACTACCTGGTCAGGAGCACCCTCCCTAACAACCCACCCTCCCCTCCTGGCACTTTGCCCTGCTGCCATAGGAATTGCAAGACTTGCACCCATGTCTCCCCCCCACCCCACTTCCATCCAAGGTCTCAAAGGAGTCTTCCACACCCATCAGAGATTTACCTGCACATCCACCAATGTCATTTCCAGCAGCCGTTGCTCCAATGCGATCTCCTCTACATTGAGGAAATTGGATGCCTTCTCACAGAGCACTTCAGGGAACATTTCTGGGACTCCACATCAATCAATCCCACCACCCATTGGCTCAACATTTCAACTCTCCCTCCCACTCTACCGAGGACATGCAGGCCCTGGCCTCCTCCATTGCCACACCCTAACTACCCGGCGCCTGGAGGAAGAACGCCTCATCTTCCACCTCAGGACCTTTGAACTCCAGGGCATTAATGTGGATTTCACCAGTTTCCTCATTCCCCCTCCCCTAACCTTGCCCCAGTTCCAACCTTCCAGCTCAGGACCATCCTTATGAGCTGTCCCTTCTGTCAATCCTCCTTGCCACCTATCCACTCCACCCTCCTCTCCGACCTATCACCTTCTCCCCCACCTCCATCCACCTATTGCACTCTCAGTTACCTTGGACCAAAGAAGGATGAGAGGTGACTTGGTGGAGGTGTACAAGATGTTGAGAGGCCTGAATAGATTGGACAGCCAGAAACCTTTTCCCATGGTGGAAATGCCTATCATGAGGGGGTATAATTTTAAGGTGACTGGAGGAAGGTTTAGAGGAGATGTCAGAGGTAGGTTCTTTTTGCAGAGAGTGGAGGGTGAGTGGAATACACTGCCAGCAGTGTTAGGTAGAGTTAGATACATGAGGGACAGTTCAGCGACTCTTGGATAGGCACATGAAAGAGAGTACAATGAAAGATATTTAGGTTAGTCTGATCTTAGAGTAGGATAAAAAGCTGGCGCAACATCGAGGGCTGAAGGGTCTGTACTGTCCTATGCTTTATGTTAATCTGGAATTCGAAGTCTAACGGTGACCATGAACCCATTAGCGATTGTCAGGGGAAAACCCGTCTGGTTCATTCATGTCCTTTGGGAAAGGAAGATGTCTTCCTTGCCTGGTCAGGTCTACATGTGACTCCAGACCCACAACAATGGTTGACTCTTAACTGCCCTCTGGACAATTAGGGATGGGCAATTAATGCTGGTCCAGACAGTGACACCCATGTCCTATGAATGAACAAGAAAAGACCAGTGCCTCTTCCACGGATATTCTATTGTGGTGTATCTTCTACATCATAGATTAGCCCAAGACAAGACTGAGGAGAATCATGGCAGCAAACTGCCCAAACCCAGAACCACACAACGGTCATGTGGGGAAATACCACAAGGTGCAAAGAATGATCATCCACCCCTCCCTCTCTCTTCCTTTCTCCTTCCCTCTCTTCCAAGTTGTAAACACAATGTGTGAATTAAAATTCTCTATCACCCACTGATGTCATTCTAAGGGGGGATGACAAAATACTTTCCGACTTTTCGTGATTTTTTTTCCGTCTGTAAAGCCACGAGGTGGGGTGTCTCTGTGGCAGAGAGTCACACTCCCTGGGGTGAAGGGTAGGATTTGTGTGGAGCTGGAATATTATGGAAAATGAGCCAGAATTCTCAACTGGACAGCTACTCCATGAGCAATAACTACGCGATATTTTATCACAATGTAGGAGCAAGTTACTGCAGATGCTTGAGTCTGTACTGAAAGCAACACATACTGGAGATCACAGTGGGTCAGACAGCATCCTTGGTGAGAGAGGGAAAGCCAACGTTTTGAGTCTCAATGACTCTTCATCGGATGTTTAGGCTTGGGCATAGATTGAGGGTGAGAGGGGAAAGATATAAAAGGGACCTGAGGGGCAACTTTTTCATGCAGAAGGTGGTGCATGTGTGGAACCAGCTGCCAGAGGAAGTGGTGGAGGCTGGTACAATTACAACATTTGAAAGCCATCCAGATGGGTACATGCATAGAAAGGGTTTAGAGGGATATCGGCCAAAGGCTGGCAAATGGGACTAGATTAGGTTAGGATATCTGGTTGGCATGGACAAGTTGAACCGAAGGGTCTATTTCCATGCTGTGTATATCTATGACTCTGCAACTCTCTCTTGTCCCTTATTGATGTGTATGAGTTATAATTTGAACTAAAGCCTGTCACCAATTTCTGCGACAGGACAGCTAGGCCAGCAGTTGTCCTCAATTCTCCTTCCTGTGGACATGTGAATTCTTGTAGTCTTGATGCTGCCTGAGCAAGGTCACAGCTGATTATGTGCAGATTGACTCAGAAAATGCTGGGAACAATCAGGGGGTCAGACTGTTGGCTGGAGAGAAAAGTGCAGTTACCAGGTGGACCTCGACTCTCTGACGTTGGTCTCAGAGTTTTCCCACCTGTGAGCTCACCGACCTCAGTAGGATTCCGGAGGCTGGAGGCTTGTTTCAACGCCAACCCCACTGTGGAGTTGGCAAGGGAACATCGACAATGAAAGAGTGCCATCTTGCTGCTGTGGGGAATTTTTATCTGCAGCAGAGGGGGCTGATGCCAAGCAGGAATCTTGTGGCCTGATCGGGGGACTCCATATCCTTCAGAGAAACTCCCAAGATGTGCCCTTCAACCCCCTCCCCACTCCCCTTGCCTGAACCACAGGCTCTGTGGGCCCTCTCTGGTCTTTGGGACTGAGCGCAGTGCTATAGCTATAAAGCAGGTGAGACAAGAGAGTCACTGGCCGTTTGATGTTTTTTTTGTGTTGGACCTCCTCTCCTATGAGCACAGAACTCCCGCCTCATGCCAATTAAAGACCCCAATGGGGAGCAGGCCAAAGATAAGTGAGCTCTCCACTGGCTTTTATCCCGTGTGGCAAAATCCCAATCTCTTAAGAAAATCCATGGATTTGAGTGCGATATTGAGGGAGTGCCACATTACTAGAGGTGCTGTGAGATTGTGAGATCGAATGCATTTGCCCTCTGGAGGTGGAGACCCCAGGGGAGTTGAGTGTGTGGCGCTGGAAAAACACATCAGGTCAGGCAGAATCCGAGGAGCAGGAGGATCGATGTTTCATGGAAGGGTTTATGCCCAAAATATTGATTCTCCTGCTTCTTGGATGCTGCCTGACCTGCAGTGCTTTTTCAGTGACACACTGTTGACTCTGATCTGCGGTCCTCACTTACTCCTAGTACACTCCAGGGGAGATAATGGTACTATTTGGAAGAGGCATTTTACCTGCTGTCCTGGCTAATATTTACCCTGCGTTCAATATCAGTTGTCATCATCACATTGCAGCCTGTGTGAGCTTTCATCAAACAAATTGGTTGCTGTATTTCGTACATTACCGCAGTGAACAGACTTCCAATATTTGCCCGTATTGAGACATGACAAGGTGTAAAAATGTCCACCTTACTTTAACTGCATTGATGATGCAAATTGCATTTTTTTGTTGTTGTGTTATTTCTTAGAGGTTGGCGCCAAGCCCCTCTTTATTTACTCATGCCCAGTCCACTGGCTGTGGCCAGCCAGCTTGGAGTCAGTCCCCTGAACTGCAAAGATTCTAAATCCCCTCATTATTTTCTTTTTGTTATTCCCACACTACTGCTGCACAACAATAGCACTTACTTGCCCCCCCAGCACTGTGGAAGTTAGAAAGCCACCAAGGGATCAGTTCCATGTTTTACTTCTCTTTCAAGGCATACTGGGGACTCAAGGGTTAAACATTCCACTACCAAAGAGAGTCACTGCTGTATCAGTTGCATGTCTGTCCTCTTACAGAATAGACAGAACATCTCAGTAGGGAGGAGGCTGGCTGAACCTTACAGAAGGAATCCTCAGACAGAAGTATTTGTCGTCCCCATACAAGACTGACAGCCTTGGCCACAACCCTGTTAAACTGCCTCCTGCTCTCATTATCTTGATTCCCTTCCATATTCGCACAGATATGTGAATTCCCCATTGAGACCAGGTGAAACCCTTCTGTTTTAATCTCTTCCCATCAACACATGATTATGAAGAATATGATAATCAGTCTCTGTTATCCATTCACTCGTTAGTACAGGACATCGACATTCACCGGGCCTTGTAAAATTATAATTGACCATCTTAAACAATATAACGACAATCAACCATGTGACTTATAGACCTGTTGTACTACTCATATAAAAAGTACTTTTGGGGACATTGAAAATCTCTCGCTGGCTGTCCGATAATAAAGCATCTACCGTTGTACTGAAACTTGTGTTGTCCGGATCTGTGGAACAAAATGACTTGGATCTCAACATAGGGAACGTCTCACTGGGGTGAGTAAGTGACATGAAAGTCTGAGTCGAATAGAACAGGGTGGTAAGGGCACCCCAGGGTATTGATATGGCCGGTGGAAATTGTTTATAGCACAGCAAGGAGTCATGAGGTAAAATAGGACGGTCCGTCTGTAGTCGGAAAGCGGGATAATCTGTGAGAAAACACCTGATCAGGAAAATGGTTATGGGGGTTGTAGGCCCCTCTGAGAGATTGGCCATTTTGGTAAATTGTTATATACAAGTTAAAAGATATCCAGTTTGATTTTTTTGAGTGATTGTGATGGTATGTGTGGTGAAAGCTTTCATTTGAATGGTGAATTTATTCCAAAACTATGCCATAGTTTTAATTGTTGTAATGCGACCTGAGTGCCAGTGTTTAATCCTGTCTGTGTGGGTTTTGTGTTGTTGTTTGTTCTTTGCTTCTGGTTTATTTGCTTACAGAACGCTGGGCTGAACTCTAAAATGCCAGAAAAAGGCTGCGCCCCTCCCCCTGGGGACAAGTAAATCTTGTCCCACTGAGAAGGGTGGCCAAGTATCAGTCTCCTTTCTCTGTCTCTCCTTTCTCTCTGTCTCTCTGAGACAGAAGTGTCCCATTGCAAGAGTAAAGTGGGGGGAAAGGAAATACAGAGGGTGGGTGCAGAGACCCTTTGTAGGGTAGGATTCGTGTGATCCAGTGCCTGGATGTGTTTGGGAACGTGTTTGGGTGTCAGTCCCCAACAATTAAAGGGACTGCAGACGGCACCCCAAGGGCTCATTCTGGAGGCCCTCCCACCACCCCGTCACCCTATTCCCCTCAGTATTCCCAAAGTTACCGTCAGTGCTGAGCAGCCTGACCCTCAGTTGGGTGAGGTCGCTGCTTTGGTCATCCACTCAGGGAGAGGCTGTTACAATTATTAACACTGGGCTACAAATATCAGTACCCAACAGGTCTGAAAATGTGTTACTGGAAAAGCGCAGCAGGTCAGGGAGCATCCAAGGAGCAGGAGAATCGACGTTTCGGGCATAAGCCCTTCTTCAGGAATCAATAGGGTCCTCGTGTCCTGACGGAAAGGGATGGTGATTTGTGAAGCTTATCTGCTCATTCCTTAACAAAAAACATTCCTTAACCTAACATTGAGGAAAATCACCTCAGACTTTCACATTTGTTCATTAAGTGGAGGAATTACAGTGAACTTTATATAGTTTAAAAAATTGTAAAACAGTGTACAAAAGTGGATCTGGACGTACCAAACCAGCAATATTGTTTTCAGAAAATGATTCTGGTTGAATTGAATCTTCATTTCGGACTCATTTACCTCCACTTAATTTTCAGACTGCTGCATCTCCTTTGTCAGTGTGGAGTGCCATTATCCTGTGCCAATTTCCCTTCCTCACTAAGAACTGAAATGTCAGTTCAACATTATCTTCCAAACAAAAATCTTGTAACAGGAGTTAAGATACTGTTGTTAAATCTCTGTGTCTTTGGGTTAGTCATTATTTGTGTATATGAAGCATCTTGACAAGACTTTTATTAATGCTTCTGCAGTAATTTCACAGCCTAGGACATTATAAATGAGCAATGACTGATCAGAACTGCTTGGAAAAAGAAACAGATTGGGGATTTAAATTGAAAGACTAGAACCAGGTAATTATAATGGAGTTCAGAGTTGTAAACTGTTGACATTCTACATTATAGCTCTGGATTTTGATTAAATGTATTAAACTCCTACTCAATAGGAAAAAAAACTTGTGATTTGGTCAGCTGAATGCGATATGCATGTAATTGAACAATCCTGCTACAATTTCATATATACAACACTAAGCAGATTTGAATCATTTCTATGACTTTGAAAGCTGTTTGTTCATTCTTATTATTTCATAGTGCGATGTCTAGTCACTTGTTCAGTTTCCATCTCTCATTGAATATGCTTTTTACTCAATATTTTAAACAATTTGTACTATCCCGAGCTGTATTATCACAGTTAATTAATTCATTAATTGGCAAGGCTTTATACCTTTCGACATTGTCAGTGATCTGTGTCATTTCCTTATTGTTACTTTAAAGGATGGCTGCATTGATTAATGTCCACTTGGTGGCAGGAGCTATGGCAATATAGGGAAACATGTAGGTAGCATAGCAAGTGAGGAAACGTGAAGGGAAAGTGAGACTTTGTGTTCCTTGTGCAAAGCACTGGCCCTGAAACAAGAGGTTGAAGAGCCTTCTCTGTGGTAGCCACCTTTAGTTTTACTCGATAAACTTGCCTAGGAGTGGGACAAACTGAATTGATGGGATTCTTTACACTCCTATTTCTGGACAGTATGAACACAATACTTCTCTTAGATGTTGAAATTGGATGTATTAATAACATATTTTTAAAAAGGGAACAGTAGAAACTGCGTAGAGAAGCTAAAGCTGAATAAGATAAACAAGAAGGGCTAAAGCAACAAAACTGTAGAAAGAACCTAAGCACTTCTCAGGATCCCAAGCTCACGTCTGGCATTCCAACCCTGTTTGAGGGAAGGAGGGAATGATACCGAGGTTGAGGGGGAATGGGGATGTTACCCTAGTGCACCGGTGCCTCCTGTTGAGCCACCTAAGACTCCGTCCCTGCTGCTGTACCCGAGTCCCTGTATAGCTGATCAGGTTAAGATGTGCTCCAGGAAACCAACGGCACTCTATTACCTTTGCACTGGAGTTTACCATCTCCATGTCACCCTGCACCCTAAAACTGTGCTCCCCATAAGACAGCAACTGAACCCAAGGCAGATGAGGAAGATGAGCCACCAGTTATCAGGGTCTATGTCCCCTGGAAACCCCAAGAGATGATCGTGATAATGAATTGGGCTCCGGATCGCTAAAGATAGACCTGCCCAATTCACCCAATATGTCCGGTGCACAATTCAAATGGACAATGCAACAGCCCGGGATCCGTTTGCCCTCGATTGTATGATCTTGTCACCAGAAGAAGTTACAAAATGGCAGGAACAAATGGGCGAGGGAGAGAGAAAGGGACCAGTCCACAATTATGATGATTTAAGCGACAGATTCAAAGAGGACACCTCGAGTGTTGCAGACATGGTATGCACATATTACCTGGATTGGTCTGAGAACACCAGGACACAGATGGGGAGAGCCCTTCTTTATTACTGGGATGACCAAGGTGACCCCAAGTTGCACTGTAAAGGTCACACAAAAACTGAGTTTGTTCAGCAGCCCCATGATCACAATGCACCTTCAGCCAGTACTGACGAATTTCATTGGGTCCGGGATACCACAGACCTTCCACTTGAACATGTGGATGACAGTTTTTTTATTTCACCCACAGGTCAGTAATGCTCCGGATACGCGATTGCTATGGATTCTGAAGTGGTTGAATGTGCAGGCTTTGAGACTCCGCTGTCAGTACAGAAGGCTGAATTGTCTGCCCTCACTCGGGCTTACATCCTGGTGGAAGGGAGTTTGGCCAATACAGACTCTCGCTTCAGTGTTGCCCATAACCACGGTGCCTTATGAGAGTATAGGGTATCCCATTAGTAACGCTGTTTTTGTGCATATTCTTTTGCAGGCCTCACAGTTACCATCCAGCCTAGCAGTGATCAAGTGTTCAGCTGACACTGGAGCCACTGACAGGATGCCCAAGGGCAACGCACAAGTAGATGCCGCTGCCAAGCAGGCAGCCTTACACCCCACTTTCCTGGTTCTGTCGGGTTCACAGCAACACCTCGTTCCAAAACGCATGAGGATGGGTGCGCCAGACCTGGGTGAGATACGTCACTTACAGAGGGACACCCCTGCAGAGGACTGTGGGTCACAGATAAGGTGCACCCTTGATGTTCAGACCAAACTGTGGGACAAGTCTATGTTCCTTCTTTGCTTTTACCAATCTTGGTGGATTATGTAGGTAACTGTACACACCGAGGCACGGAGGGAACGGTCAGCACTTTGCTACAAATCTGATCGCATCCCTGATTCGCAAAGCAATGGCTGAGAAATGAGCCAAAGCGTTCTTGATCTGCAAAAAGACAAATGCTGGAAAAGGGATGCCTTGCAGTTCTGGGACTACCCCCTTGCCTGGTGGGCCTTTCAATTTGTCGACAACTAGATTTCATAGAATTATCCAGGGTACAATGTTATAAGTATTGTTTGGTAATAGTTGATGACTTCAGTGGATGGACAGAGGCAATCCCGACAAGGGACAACACGGCTGCAACACTGGTAAAAATATTGTTGAGGGAATAATTCCCTGCTATGGACTCCCAGAGACAATAAGCTCAGACAATGGGCCACACTTCATGGCTAAAATGAACCAGGGGATCTGCAGGGAACTAGCAATAAAACAACATTTCCACTGCACTCACCACCCAAAAGCTGCTGGAGTGGTGGAATGAGCAAATGGTACCCTAAAAAATAAGCTGGAAAAACTAAAACAGAAAACAGGCTGCAGTTGGTTGAAGGTCCTACCCTTGGCCCTGTTCCACATGAGGGTTATCCCTTCAAGCAAAACCAGTTGGTCTCCTGCTGAGGTGGTTTATAGGAAACTCATGAGGACCCCATGGGGACCTGGGATAGTCCGAACCCCCCCCACTCCTCTCCCCGAGAGACTAGATGTGAACACCCTAGGAGGTGGGGGTGTACCTACAGAGGCTAACCAAATCTCTCCAAAGTTTGCATTCACAGGTTTGCCAGGTTCACCGAGAGAGCAACGATGTGTCTGAAGGAGCCTACCCAGCCAGAGGACTTCATCCTGATAAAGAACTGGGAGCAAAGGAAGCTGGGACTGAGATGGAAAGGACCTTTCCAGGGGCTGCTGACCACTCCCCACAGCTGTGAAAGTACAAGGGCACCCCTGGTAGATGCTCAGAACCAACTGCAAAAGAATCAGCAAGGAAGCCGACAGCGATTAAGGACAAGGATGTTTTCCATATTTGTGACTTTGGTGACTTTGGGAAACCGGGCCTTGGGAACAGATGGATTTCAAACTGACACCCCTCAGCATAATACCTGCTTGCACCTGGCCTACCAGACAGCCTGTATAACGGGGAGAGACACCCGCTGCTGGGTATGTGCCAACATGCCACCCCACTGGCACGAAGTGGCTGAATGGCTATCGCATCGAGGCCTTTCTGGTGATCTTGCTAACATCGATGATGCACAGGAATGGCAGTCAGCAGGGTATAACCTGACTTTATTCAGATTATACCTGAAGAAGGGCTCATACCCGAAACGTCGATTCTCCTGCTCCTTGGATGCTGCCTGACCTGCTGCGCTTTTCCAGCAACACATTTTCAGCTCTGATCTCCAGCATCTGCAGTCCTCACTTTCTCCTAGATGACCTTAATTACAACCAATCGCATAGAGCACCCTCCCTTGTCGTTCTCAACAGCACCATCGACGATACCATTTGTTTCAGGCGGGAAGGGTGTTTATGTGGGGAAGAGTAAATGCTGTTTTGCTATCCCCTGGTCAAAACTATTCAGAATTTAACAGAATATGGCGACTTTGTCTGCTGTCCCAAACAGAATATCAGGCTGCCTCTGGAATAACCCTGCTCCCAGGCTGTTGGGGGAGATGGGGTACACAGTTTCCACCTTGACAGCTTACAGTGGCACATATTTTATTTACAGACTGAAGCCTACCCCTGGCTTCCCTCCGATTGGAGGAGGTCGTGTAAATGGGGTATGTTGTACCCTGCATTCACGTTTTGGACAACCTATCCTCTCCTCCAAGACCTAGAAGGTCCCTTACCGGGTTCCTCACTTGGGTGGGAATGTTCCCTACCCCAGCAGGAATCTATTTACATGCCCAAGAATTTGGTAAGCTCAGGACCGTTATGGGAAAAAGTCGCCAATGATATGGCCAGTGCCTTAACTGAAGTTAACGCAGAGCGACTCCAGAATCCTTTAGCCCTGGACTCCCTGCTAGCCAGTAAGGGTGGTACCTGTGCTACTGCTGGGGCAGAGTGCTGCACCTACATCCCTGACACGTTCACTAACATCACTGGCCACTCCAAACACATCACATGGGAAATCCAGACTCGCCAAACTATTGACAATGGGTTTAGCAATGGCATGGAGGAGTGGCCACTAGGGAGCATTCCTGGAATCTGGGAGGCCTGCTGGTACATTTTGGAATTACAACATTAATTGTAATCACCTGCATTCTAGTGGTCTAGTGCTTATGGCCACTATTTTCCGAGTGTTTTCGTTATAGGCTCTGAGGGGACCTGGTTGATCATCGAATGATCTGTAGGAGGGAATGAGGAAGTTAGAAAGCCACTGAGGGATCAGTTCCATGTTTTACTTCTCTTTCAAGGCATACTGGGGACTCAAGGGTTAAACATTCCACTACCAAAGAGACTCGCTGCAGTATCAGTTGCATGTCTGTCCTCTTACAGAATAGACAGAACATCTCAGTAGGGAGGAGGGTGGCTGAATATTAGAGAAAGGATCCAATGGAGCCTCAGGCAGAGGTATTTGTCCTCCCCAGACAGGACTGATAACCTTGGCCATAACCCTGTTAAACTGCCTCCTGCTCTCATTATCTTGCATCCCCTTTGTATTAGCACAGGTCCCATTGAGAACAGGCAAAACCCTTCTGTTTTAATCTCCTCCCATCAACACATGATCATGAAGAATATGATAATCAGTCTCTGTTATCCATTCACTCGTTAGTACAGGACATTGACATTCACCAGATATGTAAAATTATAATTGACCATCTTAAACAATGTAACGACAATCAACCATGTGACTTATAGACCTTTTGTATTGTTCCTGTAAAAAGTACTGTCTTTGTGTGTAGAGCAGAGATTCGTGGAGAAGTGTCACCACAAGTAGACACATGACTACTTTTGGGGACATTGAGAATCTCTCGCCAGCTGTCCAATAATAACGCATCTACCGTTGTACTGAAACTTGTATCGTCCGGATTTGTGGAACAAAATATACATCAACAGCACCCATGTGGTATGTGTGTGTAAATGCAGGGCCTCAGTGAAGACATCATTGTGCAAATAATTTTATTCAATATTTCCACTACCAGGAAACCTCCACCCCTCCCCCTCCACCCCCCCCCCCCCCCCCCCCCCCGCCCCAACCAAGTGACCAGGGAACGCAGCTACAAGCAAAGCCCAGTAGGGGCAATGCTTACATGAAAAAATGTGAAGTGAGAGGGTGGGGATTAAATCAGAATGGAATTGGAGGGGGAAATGACGGCCCCCATCGCCCGTGATGCTCACCTCTTTCTAAGGGCATTGAGAGTGCTGGTGGACACTACGAGCTCCCTCTCCAAGGACACCTGGGTTTGAACATAACTACAGAAGAAGGGCAGGCAGTCAGCAGCGATAAGCCCCTCCCCGCTGCCTGGACCTGTTTATGGTCAGGGAGGAGAAAGTGAGGACTGCAGATGCTGGAGATCAGAGTTGAAAAATGTGTTGCTGGAAAAGCGCAGCAGGTCAGGCAGCATCAAAGGAGCAGGAGAACTGATGTTTCGGGCATAAGCCCTTCTTCAGGCCCGAAACATCAATTCTCCTGCTCCTTGGATGTTGCCTGACCTGCTGCGCTTTTCCAGCAACACATTTTTCAGCTCTGTTTATGGTCAGTTTGGCCAGGCCCATGAGCAGATCCTCCAACCTGCCCTTCCCCCTCTGCACCAGGTGCCCAAAGATCAGGAGGGTGGGGCTGAAGTGCAACCAAAGACATAACAGAAGGTTCTTCAGATAACTAAGAAGGGAGTGCAAGTGCCTACAACTAATACATACATGGCCTACAGATTCCACAGTATCACAGAACAAGCAGTTGGGCTGGGAGTCAGTGAGTCACTGCAATCTGTGGTTGCAGGGGACCGCTGCGTTCAGCACCCTCCATCCCAGATCCCCGAGGGAAATGGAGAGGACTCCCGCATAGAGAGTCCTCCACTGGGGATCACCACCACAAATGGGCATGCCAATGTGTGTCCAGGTGGTAGACAAAGGAGAAGAGGTGGATGATGTGCAGCAGCAATCTTTACGTGGCCCTCCGTTTCACTTCTCTATAAGACACACGACATATATCCCAGAGACAGCTCAGGTTGTGGGGCATGGACGTCTGGGGGAGATACTGGATACTGGGGTCAATGTGAAATTCTGTCTGAGCCCAGGGTACATGCAGACCTGCACTGATTTATTTAGTTTTTTTGGATTAGTTTGATGGGTCAGAACTATCCTCATGTTTCACTGCGCAAGAAAATGTACACAGTTGCACAATGTTCCTAAATCTCCACTTTTTCTCTCATTTAGTAGGAATTACTGATCCAATCTCACAATTGTTTTTGAAATTATTTTCTGCCAATATAATTTACTGTATGTACCTTATACATCTTTGTTCGTATACACATTGTGTGCACGTTATACACACGATGCTTATTACACACGCATTACTGTTAGTTCTACTGAAAGAGAAACATTTGAGGCCAGATTTTTGAGAAGGAATGAAAAGCATCAGAGAAAGACGTGCTGTGTTCATTTTGACATGGGGATGTGGGGTGATCCTGTGAGGAGCAGGATATGTGACAGGTCACACTGAGCCTGAAAGAAACCACAAGGAAAGCCCCTGGTCGGGGACTGATTTTAATCAGCCTGGTAGCTCCACAGCCAAAAGCAATGGTCCACAGAGGCCAGTATCCCATCACCCTTTATCTACACATGAACAGTCCCTGACTTTAGTACTGCCTCACCCAGAGTCAGCTATCAGAGTGGCAGTATCTTTGATCCTCCTCTGTTTATATCAGTCAGCCAAGACTCCCTGACTGGATCAATTTAACAGTCCCAATCAGGGAACTCATACTCTATGAAGTCCAGCTGGCTGACCTCATTACAATCCCTCCCTCACTGAGTCTGAGGACATCGGCCAGTCTTTTCTCTTGGAGAGCCCCTGGGGCATTATGGCACCGGGACATGTTTCTCTGACTCGCTGTCCGATATGGGTGGCGTGTAACACACAGGAGCTCACCTGTGCTCACAGGTGCTCACCGAGAGCACCTCAGGTAGATTTTCACTCTATTCTTCTGGTGGCAAAGGCTTCGAGGTGTCTACATTGTCCAGAAGCCTTTCCGAATATTCCAAGGGCCAGAGCATATTTTGCTCTTGCATTGTTTGCAAATTTGCAGCTTTCATATGATTCACGCGTTCGTTCAGATTCTCACACCAACCTGAATTTTATACGTCACTGATCCTGACCTTGTGTCGACCATGCCATGAGGGGCCATTTCTGTGATTTTTACACCAAACATCATCCCCTACACAAAGTTGTCTCTCTCCCTTGTGGATCCAGCATCGACGTTCCTGATGTCATTTCACCCCCTCCTCCCTAGGTCAGGGAAGATCAGGATTATCCTGGTGCAGAGTCTTCTCCCCATCAGCAACTCTGCTGGAGCTATCCCTGAGATTGCGTGAGGTGATCCCATAATCAAACAGGAACCAGGACAGTTTGGTATCGAGTGAAGGTGTAGGCTGTTTCTTTAAGCCTTACTTTGGACTGCTCTTTCTGCCAGACCATTAGATGATGGAGCTGTTCTGATATGTCAAACTTTAGGAAATACTCAAATTCCCTGCGGGTAGACAATGGCCCCTTACCTGTGACCAACACTTCAAGGAGTCTGTGTATTTCAAAAGATGTGCACAGTTTTTTCTATCATCATCCCTTGTTTGACAACTGAACTCTATGCACATCCAGCCACTTTGAATGGATGACTACAATGAACATTGGGCCCATGAAAGGACCTGCACAGTCGACATGTAACCGAGTCCAGGGTTTACCTGGCCATTCCCCTGAATGCAGGGGAGCTGCTGGCAGTAATTTTCATCCATGTTGGCACTCTGGGCACTGCCCCACCAACGCAGTTACATCTGCATCCAATCTTGGCTACCTGACATCACTTCTTGCCAACGTATCCATTTCAGTTAACCCTTAGATGACCCTGGTGGAGTTCAGCCAGTATCTAGCAGTGACTGATGCTCAGGACAATCACTCTTCCGCCTCATAACACTATGCCATCCTCTACTGTGAGGTCTAGTCTCTCCGGGTCCAAAAAGGTTTCAATTCAGGTTGTGATGGCTCTTTGGTTCCCCCATAGCCACCAACGGTTTCAGTTTTGCCAGGATCGGATCTTGGTACGTCCAGAGTCTGATATTGTCAGCTGTGACTGGAAGTGTGTCCAGAAAAGTTAAAATAATTACAGACTCTTCCAGTGACAGTCCCACCGGCGGTGTATCTGTCAGTGGGAGGTGCCTCACAGACGATGTTCCAACTTGTGTTGATTTGTACTGAGTATTAGAGCCCACGGTTGAATTTGGCCTGAAGCTATGTGGGCACTGACCTGTCCTCTTTAAGTAGACCCAGCAGGGATTTGTAGTCCATTATTATTACAAATTTACATCCGTAAATGTATCAGTGGAACTTGCTGATTCCAAATATGATCGCCAAACATTCCTTCTCTATTTGCATTGGCCAAAGTCCTGGATGCATGTGCTTTGGCTCAGTGGTTAGCACTGCTGCCTCACACGGACCTGGGTTCGATTCCAGTCTCGGATGACTGTCTGTGTGGAGTTTGCACATTCTCCCTTGTGTCTGCGTGGGTTTCCTCCTGGTGCTCCGGTTTCCTCCCACCGTCCAAAGCTGTATAGGTCAGGTGAATTGGCCATGCTAAAGTTGCCCCATAGTGTTAGGTGCATGAGTCAGAGGGAAATGGGTCTGGGTGGGTTACTCTTCGGAGGGTTGTTGTGGACTGCTTGGACTGTAGGGCCTGTTTCTACACTGTAGGGAATCTAATCTAAATTGTCCCATAGTGTTCAGGGATGTGTAGGTTAGGTGCGTTAGTCAGGGGTAAATGTAGAGTAGTATGATAGGGGAATGGGCCTGGGTAGGCTACTCTTTGGAAGCTTGGTGTGGATGTGATGGGCCAAAGGGCCTGTTTTCACACTATAGGGATTCTACAATTCTACTGAGTGTTCCTTTACATTAGGCCATCCATGAGCTAATACTACCTCGGTGCCATACGGGGAGGTATCGCATGTCAATACCTGATCTTTGTGAGTTTTGAGAAGATTTGTCACTCAGGTTGAGGTTCTGGATGTAGGTTGACTCGCTGAGCTGGAAGGTTCATTTTCATATGTTTCGTCACCCTACTAGGTAACAGCTTCAGTGAGCCTCTGGCATATTATGGTGACGAACCGTCTGAAAATGAACCTTCCAGATCAGCGAGCAAACCTACGTCCAATACCTGATCTTGTTTGGGATCACAGCGTGCCAACATTTTCGAGGATGAGAGCTGTTTCTTCACCTCCCTGAAAGCCATGGCTTGGTTATGCGACCATTTCCAAGGCTGACTCTTTTTTAGGAGATGATATAAAAGTGCCAGGATGGAGGGCAGGTTATGTATGAACTTCCCATAATAATTCACAAACCCAAAGAAAGACTTAAAGTCAAGTGCAGTGGGAGCTAGGGCACTTTTGATCGCCCTCACTTTATCTTCAATGGGTCATATCGACTCTGAAGCTGAAATAGGTCACTGGAAGCGGGGAGGGGGAAGGCATGGACAGACATATTTCTCTTCTTAGGTTGGAAAACTGCCTTAGGATTGATTCCAAGTTCTTTAATTGTTCCTTAATAGTTATCCCTGTTGTTAGAATGTCGTCTAGAATAAAGGCGACCTAAGGTAGACCTTGCAATATTTCTTATCGTCCGCTGAAACATTTCCCAGGCTGACAATACCCCAAATGGCAGTCTCCTATATTGGTACAAATCCTTTTGGGTATTAATTGTGACTTACTTCTGGGAATCCTCATATAACCGCTATTGCAAATACGCATGGCTCATGTCCAGCTACGTAAAGGCCAGTGTCCCCCTCCCACCAGCTTTGTGTATAAATCCTCTGTGCGAGGGATTGGATATTTATCCAGCTGTGAAAAGTGGTTCACCATTTGTTTAAAATCCCCACAAAAGCAAACTGACCCATCAGGCTTCAATATAGGTAGCACCGGTACTGCCTGCGCTACATATTGACCTGGTTTGATGATTCCTTCACTTTCCAGGCTTCGGGTTTCCATCTGTACGTTTGCCCACAAGGCAAATGGCCTTGCAGCATTGTGGAACTGCTTCCTGGTCAACATGTCGATTGGCCCGAGACCTCTCGCAACCAGATCAAACCTAGGGCTGAGCCTCTTAATGCAGCCACTGCAGAGACTCGACATTGATTCCCAAAGCCTTCTGAAAAGAAACAATCGAAGGAAACAAAAGGTTTACATTTACATAGCGCCTTGCAAGCCTTAGAGTCTCCTAAAGTGCTGAAATAAAGAAAGAGAAAATAGTGAAGAAAGCACCAGCAAGTGTGGTTTGAACTGGGCAAGAGTAATGGCATTAAAAGGACAACAGGTGGCACCACGAACAAGGCCACGGGTTTATTTTACTGACTTTTTGTGCTTTTGGAACAAAAACATTGGGCTGGCTTTTCCCAGGCATCAGCAGTGTTAGGTTTGGTGGGGGCTGTGATGAATTACTCTCTGTGAGGCCTCACACAATCCTCTCAAACTCGCCTCATTAACTATTCGCCACCATCAAACAGCCACATAAATGGGCAGGGAGCAGAAGGATACAGATCCTTAAAAAATAGGTGACAGGTTTAGATAGAGGATCTGGACCGGCGCAGACCTGGAGGGCCGAAGGGCCTGCTTCTGTGCTCCAATTTTCTTTGTTCTTTGTTCTCTGCTCTGTCACCATTCTCTATCACCATTACTGCGCCCACCTCCCACCAAGGTTCATGTTCTACCACTGTCACTGTCAGGTCCAGCTCCTCCCCTCACTCACTCTCACCCAAACCCCACCCCCAGTAACTAATCTCTGCAGGGTGTCTGTGCTGCCTACACACTCACTCACTGGGAACACCTCACCACCTTTGTGCCAGCTACACCAACACTCCAAGCGGTGGCCACCCACGTTCACCTCACTCAATCCCTCCCTTTGTCTCATTTCAGGAGAAAGTGGCCCAGAATGGAGCAGAGTGAGGGAGGGGTAGGAAGTGAAGTCCCTCACCCCTTACAATGAGAGGGTCTTGGCAAAGCCTGAGTGTGGCTTCCCATGGAGATGCTGAAATGTCCCTGTCCTGAGAAACCTGTGTGAAGCATAGCTCATTGGAATACTCTCCCAGCTTGTCCACTATGGGCGTATTACTAGCACCCAGGACCTCCTACCCCTTACTAACAATGTGTTCTCTCTTCTGCCTCTTGCTGGAATAAGTGGTATCAGCACCTTCTCCTTGGCCAAGAAGCCACCCACCGCCCCTAAGACAGCCCCTTCTCCACGTCCAAGGGACAAACCACTGATCACCGAGATGCTCCATCAGCTCAGATACTGACCCCTCGGTGGGGATGTTACCTGGGTTAGAGTCGAGAGGACCTGCCGGGCAGCAGATCGCTGCCATGTCTCCTGTGCCAGTTGAGGGAGAAATGGCCCAGATCATTGGCACTCGTAGGATTGTTGAGTACCAGGCAACAGCTCAGCTCTGGGCAGGAGAGGAGCCTGTGGTGCCATCCATTAGCAACCCTTTAGTGGAAATGCACAGGCGGGGAGAGAGAGGCACCAGAGCAGTTGGCAGGTTTGTCAGGAGCATTGGGCACCCTGACTCAGAGGTTATGGGATGGCAGCAATGTGGCTGGGACCCTGCTGCCTCAGGTATTTGAGCATCTAGCTGTCAGCATGGACAGGATGGACAGAATGAACAGGATGGGCAGAATGGACAGGGTGGGCAGGATGGACAGGATGGGCAGAATGGACAGGGTGGGCAGGATGGGCAGCTGTCAATGAAGAGCCAGGTCCAGCATCCTCCACGCTGCTTGATATGGGCACAGAGCCACATTTCCTAACTCTAACCTTTGGTGCTCAGTAGTGGTGCCGGGGAGGGCGTGGGGAGTACACATGGGCCATTGACCTCGTTCCTTTTGGCCTTTCCTCCCGAGGAGATACTTGGCCCTCCCACTTCGGCAGCCACCTCCATCTCCCTCACACACTGGTTACTTACTGCACTTCTCACACTGAGATTCCCCGGCTCAGATTTGGTGAACCCTCAAACTTACATATTCTCTCCTTAGGAATGCTCTCCACCACCTCCATCGGCTTTTAACTTGCCCCATGTTCTCATCTGAGGTGTCTCTCATGATCATCGTCTCCCCACATCGAGTCAATGGAGCAGATATCCTCAATACCATTCCCTTGTCAAACCTAGGGCCTTGTTGACTGTCGAACACACCTCCCTCCCCTCCCCGCCCCCACCATCCCACATTATCTCTTTCCATCCTGAACCCCCTTTCACAATTATTATGTCACCTTTTGCCTCCAATTTGCAAAATTGAGTTCCCTGGCTTCCCTCCCATAGCAGTGGACCCTGATAAGTCAACCTTGACCTTTAGTGGACACCAGGAGTTTTGGTGAATTATTGAAGAGATGGTGTACACTGCTGCCACCATGTGTCCGCAAAGGAGATTGCATATCTAAAGCAGAGATTTGGTGAATACCTGAGGTTGTGGAATAAGTAGGAGGAGAATTTGGGAAACAAGGAGTGCCATGCCAGAAGGTTTGAGATGAGACAACTCACAGACCTCAGTACTGCAGCTGGGAATATATCCCTGTGCTAGGACCCACTGTATTTCAACTCTTGGGTGAATGGAGTGGGACAGAAAATTTAAATACAGTAATCAAAGTTTCCCTTCCCACCCTCCGCCTACCTACCCTGCTTTTTCCAGCATTGAACTGGTAGGATGAGGAGGTGCCAACGGACGTACTATCATGGGAGTCTTCTCTCACTTCCCCCCCCTCAACCCAATGGACCATTCACATGCAACCTGTACCTGATCCAATCGGGCTGACCTATCTGTCCTGGGGAGGGGAGGGGAGCAGAGCAGGGTCCATGTTAAGACAATGAGATGGTGCCATAGTAATCACCTCATTCGACCACGATGCAGAGGTGCAGGCTAATGCTTCTGGGACTATAATTCAATTAATAAAATCTGGAACTGAAAGCTCCGAAATGACAAAACCACCATCAATTTTCATAAAAATCCTACAATGTATTTCCCGTAAAGAAATCTGTTGTCCTTATTTTCTGTCCAGTTGACACAGGGGTGCAGGGTCATTGTTCCTTGAAAGTGGAGTTGAGGGTAAACAGGGTGGTGAAGAAGGTGTTTGACACACTTGTCTTCATTGGTCAAAGCATTGAGGAGTTGGGATGTCATATTGCGGCTGTACAGGACATTGGTGATGTCACTTTTAGAATACTGTATACAGTTCTGGTTGCCCTTCTGTAAGAAAGATATTACTAAACTTGACAGAGTGCAGAAAACATTTACAAGGATGTTGCCGGGTCTAAAGGGTCTGAGCTGCAGGGAGAGGCTGAATAGGCTGGGGCTTTTATCCCCAGAGCATCAAAGGCCGAGGAGTGACTTTAGAGAGGTTTATAAAATCATGAGGGAGCATGGATAGGATAAATAGACAAGGTATTTTTCCTTGGGAGACCAAAACCAGAGGGCACAGGTTTCAGGTGAGAGAGGAAAGGTTTAAAAAGGACGTGAGGGGTATGGACAAATTGAACCAAAGGTTCTGTTTCCATGCTGTATGACGCTACGACAGACAACTCCAGACCCATGTATGGTGTGGTTGACTCCTAACTGCCTCTGAAATGGCTGAGCAAGCCTCTCAGTTCAAAGGACAATAAAGGATGGGCAAGAAATCTGTAATGCCCACATCCCATGATGAAAGAAATTTCAAAGATTGTCCTCTGCTAGGGTCTCAAAGTCTGTGGGAAAATCCAGCCCTGAATGTCATTGATATTGATAACTAATTATCTTCAGCTACTGTAATTTGTGATCATTTTTAGTTACCATAACGTATGAACGTGGTGTGTGTCGGGTAGCACTGATAAATTCAATGGGTTTTTAGGTGGATTTTTACTTCTACATAGAGATGACAATCGCAGGCCAATGGGTGAGTGGGGTAAAGCTAAGTAATTCAGATGTTCTGGTGTCATACTGTAAGAGGATGCTGTAGAATGGCGACTGAGATTCTTATGCCACTAGGTCAAATATCATGAGTCTTTTCCTTAAAGGTAATTGACAACGAGACATTAAAATAAAAACAAAGCAGAGAGTGATGATTCAAATAGCAGAATTGAGACTCCCCACCTCGACATTTGAACAACCTAACAGTTTCCTTATCCTGATTTGGGCTCTGTTGGCCTTTCCCAATGATTACCCACACCACTCCTGGCAGCACCTGCTTGGTTCACCTGGGTTCTTCATTCTGTGAAACATTTCCAGTTGTGGAGAGTCAGTTTCCATTTGAGAGAGACCCCAGAACCAGAGGGCACATTCTCAGAATACAAAGTCGCTCATTTAAGTCAGGGATAAGCAGGATTTGTTTCTGTCAGAGGGTAGTGAATTTGTGAGATTCTTTACCACAAAGAGCCATAGAAGCTGCGTATATTCAAGGCTGAGACAGACAGATTGCTAATCAGTAAGAGAATGGGAGGTTATCGGGTAAGTCAGGAAAGTCAAATGAGGATTATCAGATCAGCTGTGATTCCATGGAATCCCTACAGTGTGGAAACAGGCCATTTGGCCCATTGCTTCTCCGAAAAGCATTCCACTCAGACCCATCCTCCTCCCCTATCCCTGTAACCCTGTATTTCCCATGACCAATCCACCTAACCTGCACATCCTTGGTCTGTGGGAGGAAACTGGAGCACCCAGAGAAAGCCCATGCAGACACAGGGAGAACATGTAAGCTCCACACAGAAAATTGCCCCCGGGGTGGAATTGGACCCAGGTGCCTGGCACTATGAGTTAGCAGTGCTAACCACTCATACCCAACGCTGCTGGTCCTGGTGTAAGAGGTTGCCTGTAAATCCAGGTACCAATTTCTCAGATGTACCACATCCAGGACTAATCCCAGGCAGCTCCTGAAAGGCATGCTTGTTCAATGCACCACAGGCTTGTGGATAATGATGTTCTGGGAATGGTGTGTGATAAGATGGGAGCTGAATCGGACATCAAGGCTGCCATTGATACTGGGTAGATAGTTAATTAGGCACATTTGCTAAGGTGCAGTGTGAAAACACGTTATGCCTTATGGTGGAAATCCCTCCAAAAACTTAACCACATAAATATATAAAGTTCAGGTCTTATTTTCTAACCCTCAGGTTTTCCATGTTCCCTATTCTTTACAAAGTTAGGCTTGTAGATTTTTAAGATGCCTGATAGATTAGACTCCCCTACAGTGTGGAAACAGGCCCTTTGGTCCAACAAGTCCACACCGAAGAGTAACCCATCCAGACCCATTTCCCTCAAGCTAATGTACCTAACACTATGGGTAGTTTAGCACAGCCAATTCACCTGACTTGCACATCTTTGGATTAGATTAGATTACTTACAGTGTGGAAACAGGCCCTTCGGCCCAACAAGTCCACACTGCCCCGCCAAAGCGCAACCCACCCATACCCCTTCATCTACCCCTTACCGAACATTACGGGCAATTTAGCATGGCCAATTCACCTGATCTGCACATCTTTGGATTGTGGGAGGAAACTGGAGCAAACCCACACAGACACAGGGAGGATGTGCAAATGTCCCACAGACAGTCACCCAAGGCTGGTATCAAATCTGGGACCCTGGTGCTGTGAGGCAGCAGTGCTAACCACTGAGCCACCGTGCAATTTCATCAAGGATTTGATTTGTATCCTCATAATCAAGCCAGTATGGAGTGAAAAGTTTTTTTTAGCACAAAATGTTAAGTTAAATAAAATTGTTTGTGACATTTGATATTGGAAGAGAGAATATAACTTAAGGTTTCAGATTAATTTCATCCATCAATAACTAATTTACAGAACTGTGGCGTATTTTCCCATTGGATTTAATGTGGAAACACCTTACATTTAAGCAAATCATATTTTAAATAACACGAGGCATTCGTAAAATTAAATGAACTTGCCTTGTGCTCTCAAATATTAGGATCTTTTTAAATTAAGTTCCTGACCAGTACTTGTAGGAGGAAACATACAATATGGGCAAACAGTGGGAAAAGGTTCCATTTGACAGTTTGTGTATTGGGACCTACAGCACTCATATCAAATTATACTGCTGTGAGATTACAAATTAGTTTTACCCCTGGTGTAAAGCAGCCTTTAGCTCTGCTGAATAAAATTTCATTGTACTGTATATTTCAAGATTACTTTCTTGCTGTTGCCACCATGGTTTTCATGATCTTTCAGGAAGGAATGATTGTATCTGATGCTGGCTAATAATATGGACCCCTCCTCACCATCCAAGGGCCTAAACAGTCTTTCCAGGTGAAGCAGTATCTCACCACTACCTCCTCCAATCTTGTGTATTGTGTTTCCTGCACCCAATGTGGCCAACTCTACATTGGAGAAACCAAATGCAGACTGGGTGGCCGCTTTGTAGAACACCTCCGATCTGTCCGCAAGCATGACCCCACCCTTCCCATAACCAATCATTTTAACACAGCGTCCTGCTCACATGCCCATTTGTCTGTCCTTGCCACGCTGCAGTGTTCCAGGGAATCATAGTGCAAGCTGGAGAAACAACATCTCACCTTCAAACTGGGCACTCTACAACCTTCTGAACTCAATGTTGAGTTCAACACCTTTAAATTGTGAACCCACTCCCAGTCCTTCCCTTTCTTTTAGCTTTACTTGTTACAATCACCATGTCGGCAAAAGTGAGGACTGCAGATGCTGGAAACCAGAGTTTAGATCAGAGTGGTGCTGGAAAAGCACAGCGGGTCAGGCAGCATCCGAGGAGCAGGAAAATCGACGTTTCAGGCAAAAGCCCTTCATCAGGAATAGAGCCTGATGAAGGGCTTTTGCCCGAAACATCAATTTTCCTGCTGCTTGGATGCTGCCTGACCTGCTGTGCTTTTCCAGCACCACTCTGATCTAAACATTCACCATGTCCCCTTTCCCCACCCCAGTGGGACTGTCTGTTCTTTCCAGTCTGGCAGTTAGACCCACCATTGTTCTGCCATTCTCACATTCCGGTCACTTAGTCTGAACTGTCCAACATCTTTTCTCCCCTAGCACTCCAACCCCCCACCTATTGTGTAAATGCTGCCCCCTCCACACTTCACTTCCGCTCTGGTAAAGAGTCATCTAGACTTGAAACGTTAGCTTGCTCTCTCTCCATGGATGCTGCCTGACCTGCTGTGAGCTCCAGCATTTGTTGTTTTCTGCACAGATAACAGCACCTGCAGTAATTTGCTCCTCCAGAAATTTGTATATCTTAGATCTATAATTAACAATTGGCCCACATCAATCATCATTTGAAGTCAAAGTATCTACTACCTCTCGTGGAATGAAATATTTCCTAATGTCAATCCTAAAAGTTTTTGGCTATGTCCTTTAAATATCATTTCCATAAACAGAAAAATTTTTCTTTTCTCTAACCAGCCTTTCTGTTCCTAATACCATCATGAAAACCTCAATTAAATATCCCTTTTATCTCATTCCAAGAAATACAGCCAAACTTTGTGGAATCTTGCCTTGTATTTCAATGCTTAGACTCCAGGTATAATTCCAGGCAAATCATTTTGCTCTCTGCTCGAAGTCTTATATCCTTCTTTACCTGTGGTGCCAAGAACTCTCACAGTATTCCAGATATTCCACTGTTTAAAGGTTCAAACTGGATGCTGAGAATGAAATCCTTCTGCCTCTTTTGCCCATTCATTTAATGTATCAATGTTTCTGTAACTTGTGTATCCAACGACACTGTAAACACTGGAAGAAAGTGAGGACTGGAGATGCTGGAGAGTCAGAGTCAAAGACTGTAGGGCTGGAAAATCACAGCCGGTCAGGCAGTATCTGAGAAGCAGGGCTTATGTCCAACACATCCACTCTCTAGCTCCTCGGATGCTGCCTGACCAGCTGTGCTTTTCCAGCACCACACTCTTCTACACTGCAAACGTGGCCTCCTATTTCTGTGTTACTGGTAAATTTGGAGGTATAGTTCCCCTAACGTACATCCACAACAGTCATAAAGATGGTGAATAGTTGATGCTCCAACAGTGACCCTTGTAGAAGTCTAGCAGTTACCTGGAGTACCTGCCTACGATCCCAGTGGTCACTATATTTGATGAAAGTACTCCGAGCATGCTGTTAGTATCGGCATTTATAGAGTTGGACATGACCATGAGATTATGAAGGAAAATGTTCATGTGCTACAATTGGTTTTATACTTGAAGTATTTCCTGTTATTATACATTGGCCAGTCTTGGTTTGGCATTCCCACTGATCAGAAGAGGATATGGCACTGTATTCAGGAAAATCCCATTAACTCTCTTTCCCTGAATTGCACCATCAAAGGCATCATCTAGTCTGATCTACACTATGAATTAGAATTAGAATTAGCTTTATTCTCACATGTGCTCGCAGTGAACAGTGTACAAGGAGCCAGTGATAGCGCCATCTTAGCTCCACAGGTCCCTAGGTACAGCTTCTTCAGTTATAGTTCTTAGAAAAACAGAGAAGTAAAATGCCCAGCTTTACAAACTGTAGGAATGAATTATAAAATGGAGAGAAAAAACAGAGCAACTGTCCTCCAATCCAATTCACGCCAGCACCTGACATCCAGTCTGTCCTGGGCCTTGATTCCAGGCCACACCAGGCTTCACCACAAATAGGAGGATCTGTGGGGACGAGAGACTCAAGGTCGGTGTGTTGCCTGCCAGGGTCTGGGATATCTCAGATTGTGTTTTCGGAATCCTTCAGGGGGAGGGTGAGCAACCCCAAGTCGTGGTCCACAGATGCACTAACGACATAGGCAGGAAATGGGATGGTGATTGAAGGCAGAAATTCAGGGAGCTAGGGTGGAAGCTTAGAGCTAGAACAAACGGAGCTGTTATCTCTGGTTTGTTGCCCGAGCCATGTGCTAGTTTAGATTAGATTACTTACAGTGTGGAAACAGGCCCTTCGGCCCAACAAGTCCACACCGCCCCGCCAAAGCCATACCCCTACATCTACCCCTTACCTAACACTATGGGCAATTTAGCATGGCCAATTCACCTGGCCTGCACATCTTTGGACTAGTGAAGTGAGGAATAGGGAGAGAGAGCAGTTGAACACATAGAGTCATAGAGTCATAGAGATGTACAGAATGGAAACAGACCCTTCGGTCCAACCCTTCCATGCTGACCAGATATCCTAACCCAATCTAGTTCCACCTGCCAGCACCCAGCCCATATCCCTCCAAACCCTTCCTATCCAAAAACCTTTTAAATGTTGTGATTGTACCAGCCTCCACCACTTCCTCTGGCAGCTCATTTCATACGCGTACCACCCTTAGTGTGAAAAGGTTGCCCTTAGGTCTCTTTTATATCTTTCCCCTCTCAACCTAAACCTATGCCCTCTAGTTCTGGACTGCTTCACCCGAGGGAAAAATCTTTGTCTATTTGTCCTATCCATGCCCCTCGTGATTCTGTAAACCTTTATGAGGTCACCCCTCAACGTCCAACGCTCCAGGGAAAACAGCACCAGCCTGTTCAGCCTCTCCCTATAGCTCAAATCCTCCAACCCTGGCAACATCCTTGTAAATCTTTTCTGAACCCTTTCAAGTTTCACAACATCTTTCCAATAGGAAGGAGACCAGAATTGCATGCAATATTCCAACAGTGGCCTAACCAATGTCCTGTACAGCTGCAACATGACTTCTCAACTCCTGTACTCAATACTCTGACCAATAAAGGAAAGCATACCAAACGCCTTCTTCACTATCCTATCTATCTGCGACTTCACTTTCAAGGAGCTGTGTACCTGCACTCCAAGGTCTCTTTGTTCAGTAACACTTCCTAGGACCTTGCCATTAAATATATAAGTCTGGCTAAGATTTGCTTTCCCAAAATGCAACACCTTGCATTTATCTGAATTAAACTCCATCTGCCACTTCTCAGTCCATTGGCCCATCTGGTCCAGATCCTGTTGTAATCTGATGTAACCTTCTTTGTTGTCCACTACACCTCCAATTTTGGTGTCATCTGCAAACTTACGAACTATACCTCTTATGCTCGCATCCAAATCATTTATGTAAATGATGAAAAATGGTGGACCCACCACCGATCCTTGTGGCACTCCACTGGTCACAGGCCTCTAGTCTGAAAAACATCCCTCCACTATCACCCTCTGACTTCTACCTTTGAGCCAGTTCTGTATCCAAATGGCTAGTTCTCCCTTTATTCCGTGAGATTTAACTTTGCTAACCAGTCTCCCAAGGAGAACCTTGTCGAACGCCTCACTGAAGTTCATATAAATCACATCTACCGCTCTGCCCTCATCAATCGTCTTTCTTACTTCTTCAAAAAACTTTCCAAATATATGTAAATCCTGTCCCTCCGGATTCCCTCCAACAACTTGCCCACCACCGACGTCAGGCTCACTGGTCTATAGTTCCCTGGGCTTGTCCTTACCACCTTTCTTAAACAGTGGCACCACGTTAGCCAACCTCCAGTCTTCTGGCACCTCACCTGTGACTATCGATGATACAAATACATGGTGACATTGATGGTGCAAGAGGGAAGGATAATTAGGAGTCATTCTGGGGTAAGTGGGACCTCTATAAACAGGATAGTCTACACCTAAACCAGAAGGGTACTAATATCCTTGAGAAGGAAATTTGCTAATGCTGTTCGGGCGGGTTTAAATTAATTCAGCAGGGGGATGGGAACCAAAATTGTAGTTCTAGTGTCCAGGAGGTTGAAAGTAGTTAGGTCAGAAATGAGGTTTCAAGGTTGCAAGAGTTCACAGGCAAACAGGAAGGTGGTTGAAATGTGTCTACTTCAACGCCAGAAGCATCTGGAAAAAGGTGGGTGAACATGCAGCATATGTTAGAACCTGGGACTTCGATGTTTTGGCCATTTCAGAGATGTGGACAGACCAGGGACAGGAATGGTTGTTGCGGGTTCTATGATTTAGATGTTTCAGTAAGAACAGAGAAGATGGTATTAGAGGGGGAGGTGTGGCACTGTTAGTCAAGGACAGCATTACAGTGGCAGAGAGGAGGTTTAATAAGGACTCGTATACTGAGGTAATATGGACTGAGGTTAGAAACAGGAAAGGAGAGGTCACCCTGTTGGGAGTTTTCTATAGGTCTCCAAATAGTTCAGAGATGTAGAGGAAAGGATAGCAAAGCTGATCCCTCAATAGGAGCTAGAGTGACAGGGTAGTTGTTGTGGGGTCTTTAACTTTCCAAATGCTGACTGGGAATACTATAGTTCAAGTACTTTAGATGGGGCAGTTTTTGTCCAATGTGTTCAGGAGGGTTTCCTAACACAGTATGTAGACTGTCCAACAAGAGGTGAGGCCAAATTGGATTTGGTACTAGGTAATGAACCCAGCCAGGTGTTAGATTTGGAGGTAGGTGAGCACTTTGGTGATAGTGACCACAATTCGGTTATGTTTACTTTAGTGATGGAAAGGGATAGGTATGTACCGCAGGTCAAGAGTTATAGCTGGGGGAAAGGCAATTATGATGTTATTATACAAGATTTAGGATGCTTAGATGGGGAAGGAAACTGCAGGGGATGGGCACAATTGAAATGTGGAGCTAATTCAAGGAACAGCTACTGCATGTCCTTGATAAGTATGTACCTGGCAGGCAGGGGGAAGTGGTTGACTGAGGGAGCCATGGTTTACTAAAGAAGTTGAATCTCTTGTCAAGAGGAAGAAGGAGGCTTATATTAAGATGAGATGCAAAGGCTCAGTTAGGGAGCTTGAGAGTTGCAAGTTAGCCTGGAAAGACCTAAAGAGAGAGCTAAGAAGAGCCAGGAAGGGACATGAGAAGTCATTGGCGGATAGGATCAAGGAAAACTCTAAGGCTTTCTATAGGTACATCAGGAATAAAGGAATGACTAAAGTAAGATTAGGGCCAATCAAGGATAGTGGTGGAAATTTGTGTGTGTAGTCCAAGGAGATGGGGAAGCACTAAATGAATATTTTTCATTAGTATTCACACAGGAAAAAGACAATGTTGTTGAAGAGAATACTGAGATACAGGCTACTAGACTAGATGGGATGGAGGTTCACAAGGGGGAGGTGTTAGCAATTCTGGAAAGTGTGAAGATAGATTCATCCCTTGGGCCAGATGGAATTTATCCTAGGATTCTCTGTGAAGCCAGGGAGGAGATTGCAGAGCCTTTGGCTTTAATTTTTATGTCATCGTTGTCAAAAGGAATACTGCCAGAAGACTGGTGGATAGCAAATGTTGTTCCCTTGTTTTAAGAAGGGGAGTAGAGACAACCCTGGAAATTATAGACCAGTAAGCCTTACTTCGGTTGTGGGTAAAGTGTTGGAAAAGATTATAAGAGATAGGATTTATCATCATCTAGAAAGGAATAATTTGATTAGGGATAGTCAACATGGCTTTGTAAAGGGTAGGTCGTGCCTCACAAACGTTATTGAGTTATTTGAGAAGGTAACCAAACAGGTAGATGAGGATAAAGTGGTTGATGTGGTGTAAAAGGATTTCAGTAAGGCATTTGATAAGTTCACCACGGTAGGCTATTGCACAAAATATAGAGGCATGGGATTGAGGGTGATTTAGCGATTTGGATCAGAAATTGGTTAGCTGAAAGAAGACAGAGGGCGTGGTTGATGGGAAATGTTCATCCTGGAGCTCAGTTAGTGGTGGTGTACGGCAAAGATCTGTTTCGGGGCCACTGCTGTTTGTCATTTTTATAAACGACCTGGATGAGGGCGTAGAAGGATGGGTTAGTAAATTTGAGGATGACACTAAGGTCAGTGGGGTTGTGGCCAGTGCTGAAAGATGTTACAGGTTACAGAGGGACATAGATAAGCTGCAGAGTTGGGCTGAAAGTGGGCAAATGGAGTTTAATGCGGAAAAGTGTGAGGTGATTCACTTTGGAAGGAGTAACAGGAATACAGAGTACTTGGTTAATGGTAAGTGGGTGAGCAGAGAAATCTCGGTGTCTATGAGCATAAATCCCTGAAAGTTGCCACCCATGTTGATAGAGGTGTTAAGGTGTATGGTGGTTAGCTTTTATTGGTAGAGGGATTGAGTTTCGGAGCCATGACGTCATGTTGCAGCTGTTCAAAACTTTAATGTGGTTGTACTTGGAGTATTGCGTACAGTTCAGTTCGCCACATTATAGGAAGATGTGGAAGCATTGGAGAGGGTGCAGAGGAGATTTACTAGGATGTTACCTGGTATGGAGGGAAGGTCTTATGAGGAAACACTGAGGGGCCTGTGGCTGGTTTTACTGGTGAGAGGGAGGTTAAGAGGTAAATTAATTGAGACGTATGAGATGATCAGAGGATTAGATATGGTGGACAGTGAGAGCCTTTTTCCACAGATATTGATGGCTAGCATGAGAGTGCACAGCTTTAAATTGAAGGGTTATAGATATAGCACAGATGTCAGAGGTAGTTTCTTTACTCAGAGAGTAGTAAGGGTGTGGAACACACTGCTTGCAACAATATCAGACTCGCCAACTTTAAGGACATTTAAATGGTCATTGGATAAACAAGTGGATGAAAATGGAATAGTGTAGGTTAGATGGGCTTCAGATCGGTTTCACAAATCGGTGCAACATCGAGGGCCGATTGGCCTGTACTGCGCTGAAATATTCTATATTCAGCAACACACCCCTTTAACTAAGTAACTCAGTTATGTATGTTTCTGGAGAGAAAGACAATTAGGTCAGCCCAAGTAACTCTGTTAAGAATGTAGGTTTGCTCGCTGAGCTGGAAGGTTCATTTTCAGATGTTTTGTCACCATACAAGGTAACATCTTCAGTGAGCCTCCTTTTGTAGACTCACTGAAGATGTTACCTAGTTAGTGATGAAACGTCTGAAAATGAACATTCCAGCTCAGCGAGCAAACCTACATCCAGAACCTCAACCTGAGCTACAAATCTTCTCAAACTCACTAGCTCTGCTAAGGGACAAGAAGTCGTGCTCCAGAATAGAAACCAAAGGAGTTCCCTCCAATGTATGTGGTGGATCATTGTGGATGGCAGTTAGAAATATCAGCACTTGGTCTGGGAGTTCATGTCAACCAAAGGATAACATGGATCTGAACTGTGCAAAGCAGACCCAGGAGAAGGAATAATCACCATCCAGAGGATATATTTGTGAAAGTTAGGTAAAGTTCATCCATGATTTACTCATTTTTATCTGTGTTTTCTTTGCTGATGTTTGTACAGGAAAGGTTTTTTTTTGGTGTTTTCATTTAATCCTGGATCCTTAGCTGCTCAATTTCTTACCTTTACCCCCTCCATGCATTATATTTTTGGGCTGTAAAGGCAGATCCTAACAACTACCTAATTTTCCACCACTGCCACGGCTTGGGCTGTAATGTTGAGTCTAGATTAGAGTGGTGCTGGGAAAGCACAGCAGTTCAGGCAGCATCCGAGGAGCAGGAAAAATCAATGTTTCAAGCAAAGGCCCTTCATCTGTAATGTTGATGCTACCTGGGCATTTGCAGCAATTATTACTGAACAGTAATCCTTAACTTCAGCAACTCAACTTTACTATGACAACAACAACTGTCCCTAAATGCAATTTTGAGGGTAGCTTAGTGGTTAGCACTGCTGCCTCACAGTGCCAGGGGCCCAAGTTCAATTCCACCCTTGAGCGACTGTGTGTGGAGTTTGCACATTCTCCCCATGTCTGCATGGGTTTCCTCCCACAGTCCAAAGATGTGCAGGTCAGGTGAATTGGCAAATAGTGTTCAGAGATGTGTCAGACAGGGGCAATTGTAGAGTAAGGTTGGGGAATGGGTTTACTCTTCACAGGGTTGGTGTGGGCTTGTTAGGCCTAAGGGTCTGTTCCCACACTGTAGGGATTCTGTTCTAATCTAATTCAAAAATTAGAAATTCAGACATCCAGTATCACATCCAGCCACTTTATTCTTTCCAAAGTTATAATGCCAATTGAAACTGACTGAATATTAAACCAATATCACTTTCATAAATAAGATTGATTTTGTGTCCTTTGCATCGGGAGCAAACTTTTCATCAAGCAATAAGATTAGTTAATTATGTTGTGTTTTAGCTCGGACATTCTCTGTAAATTGTGGAAAGTGTACACTACGAGCAAATTCTCTCCTGCTGAAAGAAAACACAATTAATTTGAACAGAATGTTCCAGAGATGTAACATGAATTGAGGAAAATGAAAGCACATTGGCGTGTTGATGTAATCTCACAAATTAACCACAAATTCCGTTCAATTAAATCTAAATTAATGTTGAAATTGTGTCCCGGTTTACAGATGGATTAGGACGTACTTTTCATTTCCATCAATATGCAAATGACTGTTTTATAGATTTGCCATCAGTGTAGAATTTATTTTGAAGTCTCCAAAAGATCATGCAACGCATAAAACATACTTTAGCAATGCACCAAAATATTCATTATCGGCTGGTGCGCACTTTCGAAGGGTTCCCAATTAACTCTGCGTCATACCTGTAGCAGAGTCTGCATTAAGATTAACGTTAGGGTTAAAGTATACACAGACCACTTGTATCATTAACTTGTTTGCCTTAAAGTTGGCAGTGATAATGGATAGGATTCAAATCAGCAATGTACCTGCTGTTTTAAATGCTAATAAAAGGTATTTAACTATCTTTGGAACAACTTCTGATGAAGTGCAATCAGCACTGTCTTCTCCAAAGGCCACCTCTCAGCTTGACATCTTCTCCATCTGCTGCTGCACATCTGACCTGCTTTGAATACCTCTTCACCTCCCAACATTATGTTTGAAAACTGCTTGTTACAATGCCATGTATCTAACAGGTGGCCTGCTCAAAACACCAAAGACTGCTCTACCCAGCATCTCAAAAAGCTTCCTCTGCAACAATGGTGTATTAATGTTCCTTATCCTCCTTCACCTCTCTGCAATGCTTGATATTGTTATCATCTTACTTCCTCATTCCCTCTTGGTTATCCAGCCCAAGAGTGTTCCTGATTTGTTCCCAGTTCCAGCAATGACCTATCCTCTGGAGCACCCATTGCTTTCCTAATACCATCCACATGCTGGATGCCATCATCTCCAGGTATAGGCAGGTGACACCTGGATCCACATCTCCAACACTTGCCATTTGTCCTTTGTAGAAAATAGGAGCATAGCAGGTACATTGCTGATTTGAATCCTATCCATTATCATTGCCAACTTCAGCCCTTTGAATCTGTTCCACCATTCAATATGATCCTGGCTGATCATCCATCTCAGTAAGCTCCTCCTGCTTTCTCCCCATATCCTTTGAACCCATTAGCCTAAAAACTAAATCCAACTTCTCTTTGAAAACATTTAATGTTTTGGCCTCGACCACTTTCTGAAGCAGAGAATTCCAAATGCCCAGAACTCTCTGGGTGAAGAAATTCTTCCTCATGTCTGTCCTCACTGGTCTACCCTGTAACCTTACACAGGAACCCATAATTCTTGATTCCCCCAGAGGTCCTCAATGAATATTTCTCCTGAGTGTTTACTGTAGAGAAAGACATGAAGACTTGGAAACTTGAGGAAGTTAATGGTCATATCTTCGGGACAATCCATTCCACAGTAGAGGCAGTGTTGGAAGTATTAGAGTGTACTCCTGTTTCTAACCAGGTATATTCAAGAACACTGCAAGAGGCTAGAGTAGAAATTGTAGGGGCTCAGGCTGATACTTTTCCATCATCATTAGCCACACGTGAGGTCCCGGAAGACTGAAGGATAGCAAATGTTGTGCCATTATTCAAGTAGGGCTGCAAAGAAAAGCCTGGGATCTATAGATCAATAAGCCTAACCTAAGGTATGTTAATTGAGAAGTGTCTGAGAGATAAGATATTCATGCATTTGGAAAGACAGGGTTTGATTAGGAGTAGTCAACATGGCTTTGTGCATGAGAGATCATGCTTCACAAATTTGTTAGAGTTCTTTGATGAAATATCAACAAATGTGGTGCTAGAAAAGCACAGTGGGTCAGACAGCATCCAAGGAACAGGAGAGTCAACATTTTGAGCATAAGCCCTTTGTCAGGAATGAAGAGCTTATGCTTCCTGAAGAACAGGTTATGTTCGAAACTTAGATTCTCCTGCTCCTTGGATGCTGTCTGATTGGCTGCACTTTTCCTGTGCCACACTTTTCGACTCTGATCTCCAGCAGCTGCTGTGCTCACTTTCTACTACTTCTTTGATTAAGTGACCAGGAAAGTCAACGAGGGCAGTGCGGTAGACGTATCTATATGGATTTCAGTAAGGCCTTTCATAAGGTTCTACATGGTAGTGCTATAACACGGAATTGAACCTCACTGTTAATTAAACCAAACACCCAGAAAAGCTCACGTCGCCTCATAATCTGGTAAAATATAAGTGACAAGGAACTCCCAAATTCTACTATTTGAAGAAAAACATTAATTTTCTTAACTCTAAAAGTGAACATTAAACAACATCTATTCACAACCCTAAGCCTCCTTTCTCTTTCTGCTTACTATCTGCCTCCAACTCCATAACAATATGTTTTTTTCAATAGGATGCTTATTACAATTAAATCAACTTAATTTCAAAACCACACAGTTGCTGTCTTCTTCTATGTCTTCACTCTCCAGCTGAGGATATCCCTGGGTTGTCTTCTTCTTTTTACTGTGTTTCACATGAAAGGCAGCTTTGATAGAGAGTGTTTCCTAATTTCTTTGACAGCAAGATGTTATACTGGCAATTAGCTCTCTGGCTCTACGGCAGTTGCTCTGTGACCAATTTTCAAAATGTCTGCATTTTTATACCCCAGAATATCAGATTGTTTCATTGGTTCAATATTGGCAAATCAATAACTTCCAACGCTATTGGGTTTTAGTTCTCCTGGGGCATAATTTAAACTGATTGGTTAAGTTTGAATTGTTGTCCAAACAGTGATTAAAATTCAGGGGTATCCATTTCACAGCCAAATGTTACATATTTTAAGTTTTCCAGAGCACTCTGGGACTGCCATCTAGTCATATACACAGGTGCTTGTAACTCTCAGTTCAGAACAGCATTCTCTCTCTCTTAAAGGTACAGTACATGTCTTCAAATGCATAACGTAGGCTGCTCTGGAAGGTTAGATTGCAAGCAATCCCGGGGGAGCTGACAAATTGCTTGCACAATTCAGAGAGTAATAGTGGAAGGATTCTTGTCAGACTGGAGGCCTGTGGTTAGTGGAGTGCCTCAGGCATCGCAGCTGGACCCATTGCTGTTTGTTATCTACATCAATGATTTGGATGAGAATGGACAGGCATGTTTAGTAAGTTTGCTGATGACACTAAAATAGGCAGTCTCGTGGACAGTGAGGAAAGTTCTCAGAAATTGCAGCAGGACCTTGAGAAGCTGGGCAAGTGGACTGAGAAATTGCAAATGGAGTTCAATGTAGATCAGTATGAGGTGTTACATATTGGGAAGTCACATCAAGGTAGGAGTTTCATGATGAATGTTCGGGCCTGAAGGAGTGTAGTGGAACAGAGGGACCTTGGAGTTCAGGTGAATGGTTCTCTGAAAGTGGAGTCACAGGTAGACAGGGCAGTGAAGGCGGCTTTTGGCACACTGGCCTTCATCAGTCAAGGCCTAGAGTACAGAAATTGGGAAGTTATGTTGCAGTTATACAGGATGTTGGTGAGGCCGCACTTGGAGTATTGTGTTCAGTTTTGGTCAACTTATTATAGGAAGCATATTATTAAACTGAATAGAGTGCAGAAGAAATTTACAAGGACGTTGCCAGGACTCAAATGTCTTGAGTTATAGGGAGAGGTTGGACAAGCGAGGAATGTTTTTCTTTACAGCGTGGGAGACTGGCGGGAGGGGAGACTTGTAGAATTTTATAAGATCATGAGAGGTATGGATAGGGTGAATGAGCTCAGTCTTTTAGCCAGGGTTGGGGAATTGAGAGGGAAAAGAATAAAAGGGAACCTGAGGGACAATGTTTTTTACACAGAGGGTGGTACACATATGGAATGAGCTGCCAGTGGAAGTTGTTGAGGTGGGTACATTAACACCATTTAAAAGGCATTTGGACAAATACATGGATAGGAAAGGTTCAGAAGGATATGGGCCAAGTGCAGGGAAATGGGGTTAGAGTGGATGGACATTCTGGTCAGCGTGGACTAATTTGGGCCAAAGGGTATTATTTAGGACTCTATGACTTTATGACACTATAATTCTATGAGGTCAAGAGCAGTCTTTTTGCTTTTACCCTATCTAGTCCTGTTGAAATTTCTGAGGTTTCGATGAGAGTGTGGCCCTCTCCCCAATACTGCTCAACCCAAGTGAATATAATCCTAAGGATTCCAGTTTCTCTTCATATGTCTGTCCTGTCATCTCAGGAATCAGTCTGGTAGCTTTTCATTGCACTCCGTCCATAGCCAGACATTCTTCCTCAGATAAAGAAACCAAAACTGTACTCTGCTGCTTCAGGTTGTGGATTAGAACATAGAACATAGAAAAATACAGTGCAGTACAGGCCCTTTGGTCCTCGATGTTGCGCAGACCGAAGCCTACCTAACCTACACTAGCCCAATAACCTCCATTTGCTTGTCCAATGCCAGCTTAAATGACCATAAAGAGGGAGAGTCCACCACTGCTACTGGCAGGGCATTCCATGAACTTACAACCCGCTGAGTAAAAAATCTACCCCTAACATCTATCCTATACCTACCACCCCTTAATTTAAAGCTGTGTCCCCTAGTAACAGCTGACTCCATACGCGGAAAAAGGTTCTCACTGTCAACCCTATCTAAACCCCTAATCATCTTGTACACCTCTATCAAATCTCCCCTAAACCTTCTTTTCTCCAATGAGAAAAGTCCCAAGTGCCTCAGCCTTTCCTCATACAATCTTCCTACCATGCCAGGCAACATCCTGGTAAACCTCCTCTGCACTCGTTCCAATGCCTCCACATCCTTCCTACAGTATGGCGACCAAAACTGCACACAATACTCCAGATGAGGCTGCACCAGAGTCTTATACAACTGCAACATGACCTCAGGACTCCGGAACTCAATTCCTCTACCAATAAAGCCCAGTACACCATATGCCTTCTTCTCAGCACTATTTACCTGGGTGGCAACTTTCAAAGATCTGTGTACATGGACACCAAGATCCCTCTGCTCATCCACACTACCAAGTAGTCTACCATTAGCCCAGTAATCCATCTTCTTGTTATTCCTACCAAAGTGAATGCCTTCACACTTAGCTACATTGAATTCCATTTGCCACCTTACTGCCCAGCTTTGCAACTTATCTATATCACGCTGTAACCTGCCACATCCTTCTTCGCTGTCCACAACTCCACCGACTTTCGTGTCATCCGCAAACTTGCTCACCCAGCCTTCAAGCCCCTCCTCCAGGTCATTTATAAAAATGACAAACAGCAATGGTCCCAAAACAGATCCTTGTGGAACACCGCTAGTAACTGCGCTCCAAGATGAACCTATACCATCAACTACTACCCTCTGTCTCCTTCCAGCCAGCCAATTCCTAATCCAAACCTCTAATGCACCCTCAATGCCATACCTCAGTAGTTTTTGCAGTAGCCTACCATGGGGTACCTTATCGAACGCCTTGCTAAAATTCATATACACCACATCTACTACTTTACCCTCATCCACTTCCTTGGTCACCTTCTCAAAGAATTCAATAAGGTTTGTGAGGCACGACCTGCCCTTCACAAAACCATGCTGACTATCCTTGATCACATTATTCCTATCCAGATGTTCATAAATCCTATCCCTTACAATTCTCTCTAAGACTTTGCCCACAACAGAAGTGAGACTCACTGGCCTATAGTTACTCGGGCTATCCCTGCTCCCCTTCTTGAACAAGGGGACCACATTCGCTATCCTCCAGTCTTCTGGCACTATTCTCGTAGACAACGATGACATAAAAATCAAGGCCAATGGCTCCGCTATCTCCTCCCTAGCTTCCCAGAGGATCCTAGGATAAATGCCATCAGGCCCAGGGGACTTATCTATTTTCATCCTTTCCAGTATTCCCCAGACCTCTTCCCTATGTACCTCAAGGCCATCCATTCTAATCACTTGTGACTCAATATTCACATCAGCAACAGTGTCCTGTTCCTGAGTGAATACTGACGAAAAGTATTGATTTAGTGTCTCACCAATCTCCTCCGCCTCCACACACAACTTCCCACTACTATCCTTGACTGGACCGATACCTACCCTAGTCATCCTTTTATTCCTGACATACCTATAGAAAGCCTTTGGGTTTTCCCTAATCCTACCAACTAAGGACTTTTCATGTCCCCTTCTCGCTGCTCTTAGCTCTCTCTTTAGATCCTTCCTGGCTACCTTATAACTCTCAATCGCCCCAACTGAACCTTCACGCCTCATCTTTACATAGGCCGCCCTCTTCCCTTTCACAAGGGATTCCAATTCCTTATTAAACCACGGCTCCCTCACAAGACCCTTTACTCCCTGCCTGACTGGTACATACTTATCAAGGACACCCATTAGCTGTTCCTTGAACAATCTCCACATATCATTTGTGTTCTTCCCTTGAAGCCTATTTTTCCAATCCACGCATCCTAAGTCATGCCTCACCGCATCATAATTTCCCTGCCCCCAGCTATAACTGTTGCCCTGCAGTGCACACTTATCCCTCTCCATCACTAGAGTAAAAGTCACCGAGTTGTGGTCACTGCCCCCGAAGTGCTCACCTACCTCCAAGTCTAACACCTGGCCTGGTTCATTACCTCGAACCAAATGCAGTATTGCCTCACCTCTTGTTGGCCTGTCTACATATTGTGTCAGGAAACCCTCCTGCACACATTGGACAAACACCGACCCATCTAACGAACTTGAGCTGTAGCTTTCCCAGTCAATATCTGGGAAGTTAAAGTCCCCCATAACAACCACCCTGCTACTTTCACTCTTCTCCTGAATCATCCTCGCAATACTTTCCTCTACTTCTCTCGGACTATTAGGAAGCCTGTAGAAAACTCCTAACAGGGTGACCTCACCTTTCCTATTTCTAACCTCTGCCCAAACTACCTCAGATGGCAAGTCTTCCTCCATCACGCTTTCTACTGCTGTAATACTATCCTTGACAAGCAATGCCACACCTCCCCCTCTTTTACCCCCATCTCTGACCCTACTAAAACATTTAAACCCTGGAACCTGCAACAGCCAATCCTGTCCCTGTTCTACCCAAGTCTCTGTAATGGCCACAACATCGAAGTCCCAGGTACCAACCCATGCTGCAAGCTCACCTACCTTATTTCTTATACTTCTGGCATTGAAGTATACACACTTCAAGCCACCTTCCTGTTTACAGGCACCCTCCTTCGAGATCGATGCCATGTTCCTAACCTCCCTACACTCAAGGTCCTGAACCCTAAAGCTACAGTCCAGGTTCCCATGCCCCTGCAGAGTTATTCATCATTTATTCCATTGAACTTGGAATGTAAACAGAAACAATGAATCAATTCGCCACGGAAAGCCAAAAGAGATTCGATTAACTTTGCTAGTCGTTCACAACCTTCTGGTTATTCTGGAGGCATACTGGAAATCCCACATGACTGCTGAAAATATTGAATTCTGCAGATAATTATGCAGAAAATAAACATTCAGTCTTACATAAATTAAAATGTTTTTCTCATTTTCACTGTCAGGGTGCTACAAAGTTATTGGGATCATTGATGTCACACTGTTGTCTACGAAAGAACAGGACAGAGACTGGGATTCGACAATATCTGGCTGGTCCGCTGAAATCTGAAATCCTTTCCACAATCTCCAAGGCTAAGTCAGGAATGTGATGGAATACACACAATCACATGTTTGGTTGGGTCCAACTGCAACAACACTCAAGAGCTTTACATTATCTCTAACCCTATAGCAGGTTTAATTCTAATTCATTCACAGGATGAGTGTGTCACTGCTCGGTCAGCGTTTAGCGCCCATCCCTAATTGCCCCAGAGGGCAAACAACCACATTGCTGTATGTCTGGAGTCACAGAGCAGGTAAGGATGGTTGTTACCTTCTCTAAAGGGCATTGGTGAAACAAATGGGTTTCCCCCAACAATGACTTCATTGTCATCATTGGATTCTTCATTTCAAAAATTTATTGAATGCAAGTTCCACGATGAGATTCGAACCCACGTCCCCAGAACACTACCTGAGTCATTGGATTAACAGCGTACTATGCCATTGCCTCCCCTTAAGGAGCTGTTTGAACTTTCCTGACTGTCCGCTGCCCCTGAACTCAATAACTGCCATCTCCATTCTGTGGCTGCAGTGAGTAGCATATACAGTGTGCACTGATGTGACTCACTAATCTTCTTGTAAAAGCTCTTTTCAGTTTAACAACCATTTCCAGCAAGGACAACAAAAGCAGCAATACTAATCCCAACAAGTTCTTTAATGCACCATCCTGACTTGAAAATAAATCATTCTTCTTTGTGTGTCCAAAACCTGGAATTTTCTAATATCCTGGTGGGAGCTCAGTCCCCCTCGTTGTTTCAGTATTTCAAAAGGGAGCCCATTGCTGAGTTCTGGTCACTACGTACTGTATTACCAAAGGACATGAAGGTCCTTGAAAGGGCAGAGAAGAAATTGACCAGAAGGGTTGGAGGGGATGGGTGGGGGTGGAGGTGGGGGTGGGGGGTAGGGGTGGAGGTGGAGGTGGGGGGTGGGGGTGGGGGTGGGGTTGCGTGGGTTTAGCTGCACGGTTAGACTGGAGAAGCTACAGTTGTCCTCTTGCGGGTTAATGGGAGATTTGATAGATAGTGACAGGTTTCGATCCCATTAGCTGATAATCAGGGTCACAGATTTCAGGCTTTGGCTAGGCAGCATGGTAGCTCAGTGGTTAGCACTGTTACCTTATAGCACCAGGGACCTGGGTATGATTCCAGCCTCTGGTGATTGTCTGTGTGGAGTTTGTACTTTCTCCCCCCATCTGCATGGGTTTCCTCCCACAGTGCAAAGACATGCAGGTTAAATGGATCTATTCCTGATGAAGGGCTTTACCTGCTCCTTGGATGCTGCCTGACCTGCTGTGTTTTTCCAGCACCACTCTAATGTAGACTCTGGTTTCCAGCATCTGCAGTCCTTGTTTTTACCAGGTTAAGTGGATCAGCCAAGCCAAATTTGCTGAGGAAGGGCCTTTTCCCAAAACATCGATTCTCCTTCTCCTTGGATGCTGCCTGACCTAGCGTGCTTTTCCAGTACCACACTCTCAAGCTAAATTACTCCTAATGTCCAGGGATGTGCAAGCCATGAGGGATTAGCCATGAGGGATGTGAGGTTATGGGTTAAGATGGGATGCTCTTTGGAGAATCAGTGCAGACTAGATGGGCTGAATGGCCACTAACTGCAATGTAAGGATTCTATAAAGGGGGCAATGTGAAGAACACTTCCATGCAGCAAGTTGTAAAGACCTAGAACACATTGTCCATGAGGCTGTAGGAAGACCATCAATAATTTTAAAAGAAATTTGATGAGCACTTGAGGGGAATAAACCTGCAGGACACCTGGGATACAGCAAGGAAATGGGACTGCTTGGATTGCTATAGAAAGCTGGCATGGACTCGGTGTCTGAAATGAACTCCCTTGGCAGTGTAAGAAGGCATGGTCATCACAGCCAAGAGATGGACTGGTTTCCACATAAATACTGAAAGAAGCAAATCTTTGAACCTGGTCATTTCAATTCTCAGTATCTGCAACCGCTCTATTTGCATTTGTTATTTCATCTGCCATTCAATATGTGACAATGCAATGAGCCGAATGGATATTCAGGGTTCTTGTGATCCACTGGGAATCTCAAAAACTGATCCGACTATGTCCCAGTCTATTCTCGGACATTGCCCTGGCATGAGGGTTTCCAATCAATGGAAATTCCCAGAGATTTACTTGAAGTTCACCTTTGGAGTTTGAAGTTTCATGCAGGGCATCTTTTCATGAGGTAGAGACTGTTTTATCATGTTTTCTGTGACTTTCTTAAAAACTGTGCCACCTGACTCTAGTGCGTCCTTAACCAAAACAGAAATGGCTGGAGAAACTCAGCAGGTCGGGGCAGCATCTTTGGATAGTTAACATTTTGTGGTCAAAATTGGACTTTCTACCTTGACTCATGGCTGGAGAAATCAGGCCTGACAGAAAGTTGGCCAAAGTAAGTTGATCAGCAACCAGCAGCTATTGGCTACAGACAAAGAGATTGCAAAACCGAATCCAACTTCAGGCGACTTGTCTGCGTGGAGTCTGCACATTCTCCCCGTGTCTGCGTGGGTTCCCTTCGGAGTCCTCCAGCTTCTTCCTACAGTGAAAAGAACTGTGGGTTAGGTGGATTGGCCATGCTAAATTGCCCATAGTGTCCAGAGATGTGCAGGCTAGGTTGGTTATCCATGGGAAATGCAGGGTTATACGAATTGGCTTGGGACGGTAAGTCTGGGTAGGATGCTCTTTGGAGGATCTGAATGACTTGATATACTGAATGGCTGAATGGCCTGCTCGTTCACTGTAGGGATTCTATGATATCTATGAAAAGTTGAAGGGGAATCAGTTACAAATAAATGAAGGTTCTGTATTGGAGAAGTGTTGGTCTGACATCTTGACTACCTGAGTATGTGCACTTAACACCTCCTAGTATGGCAACGGTGAAGGGTGTTGGTGTGACCTCATTGGCCAAAGGCCATAGAAAATTCCAGAAGGTCCAGTGTGAGGGGGGGATAAAAACACACCTGGGCTGCAAGACCCATGGTGGAAGACCAGGAAGACCTGACAACCTAAGAAGACCTACAAGAACCACCATTGTGGAAGAGAGCCAGCCCTACGTTGTAGAGGAAAGAGATTGCAATGGCCCAGCTCAGACATGTGGATGGTTGTAGATAATATCCATTCTCAGGTGGATAGAGCTAAATAGAGAGTAAATTTTGTGGGAATTTGGGAAATGCTCACATGGTGTTTTTAATAAGAAATATTTTATTAGTAATATCGAGTTGAACTGCAGGCAAAAACAGAAATTGCTGGGAAAGCTCAGCAGGTCAGGCAGTATCTGCAGAGAGAAATCTTTTCAGATCGAGTGACCTTTCCTCAGAACTGATGGCAAGGAGGAAAATGTTAGTTTTTGTGCAAAAGATGGAGTGGGGGTAGAGGGTAAGAAGTAAACTATAGGTGGGGATAGAGCCCAAAGAAGGAGAACAATTGGACAGAGTGGATAATGATCTGGCTGGGAACATGAATAGCTGTTAATGGAGACTTAGTGGCTAATAATGGGTGATGTGTAATAGTGGACTATATGATAACAAGGCCTGATATGGGGGGATTTGAAGTAATGACATAGGACAGCTCAAACCCCAAAGTTATTGAACTAGATATTGAGTTGCAGGGTCCCCAAGTGGAGTTGAACTGCAAACTGAATTCTATGTCCCTTTCTCTGTGTCACTGACAAGAGTATTTTGGTAAAATGTTCAGAGAAGCTTCACTCAACTCATTCGTGGGATGTTGGAGTTATTTTATGAAGAAAGGTTAAACAGATTGGGTCTTCACCCATCAGCACTTAGAAAAATGATGAGTGGTCTAACATTTGGATCCTGAGGTAACTGACAAGATGGCGTCTGAGAGGATATATTCCCCCGTCAGAGAGACAAGAACTAGAGACGCTTTTTAAGAATAAGAGCTCTTGCTTTTAACAAGGGTGAGAAAAAACGTTTTTCTCTCAGGCAGGAACTGGTCTTTGATTCGTCTCTTTTGCAGAAATCTGTAGAATGTATTCAAGACTGATTTTAGGCAGTTTTTTTATAGGAAGAAAAATCAGGGATTGTGGGAGACAGCCATGTTTTCATCGAATGGTGGGGTAGGCTCATGGCATCACATGGCCCGCTTCTGCTCCTGAATCCTTTGTTCCTTTGGTCTAATCTTTCAGCTAGTAATGGTAAGAGCCAATTAAAATGAAAGGCTGAACAATCTGTACAAATGATAGAATTAAATGTTGGTCAAGATACTCATGTCGATCGTCCTACCTCCCTCTCTCCCCTCATCCTGGAAAATGGCACAAGAGAGACTGAATCAGTGAACCGGTACACGGGCCGGGGTGATTACATTCCACATCTGGTTGCCTCTGTTTCCACTCCCAGCAGCCACTGATCAGAAATCAGACACTGTGATGTCAAACAAGGGGACTTCATCTATTTTGCAATGAAATGTTGACTGTACAGCCAGCAACAATTACTTCCCAAAATAATATGCGGCCGGACAGGCCACCTGAAATAATGAATTTACAATGGGCAATAATAAATTTACTGTGGAGATACAAAGATGGACAATGATTAAATCATACTGGGAACTAAAAGCCAGCCTTGACTGAAGCGACTGGGCTAATCCCGTGCTGCAGAATCCAGACAAGCTGCAACTGCTCACAGACACTTTACAAACAAACTTGACAGCTGCAGACCCTGCAATACACACCTGAAGTTGAATGGGACAATGGAATGTCACCTTTGGGACAACTGGGAGCAATAAGTCATTCGCAAGACATGGAGGTGCCCAGCCCCTTTATTTGGAGGAGGCTACGTGCACCCAGCACCTACCATAATGGGCACCTCAGGATCAGCCTGCCAGCAATGTGCCAACCCCTGGTTAGGTCTGATTGATCAGGGCAATCAAACCTGGTCAATCTATTTGCAGATCCTCAAGACCCTCCCAAAAGGGCACGGAAACTCAGAAGGTTAAGAATCACCGCAAACCCCACCCAGGGCAGTAACTCGAGCATAACCACCGAAAGAGAGGACATCTCCAACACCAACAGAAGAAGAAGACATCACCACATGGAGCCAAGTTCCAGTGTGGTGGTATACGATCATACAATGTTAAGTTAGAACACCAAGTGGTTTGCAATGTTTTATCATTAGTTTATTTTATAATTTATTGTTCTAATATTAATTGTGTCCAATACACAATTATTATTGTTTATAAGAGTCAACTCTCAGTTCTTTCGATGAGCATAAGAATTTACAGAGCAGCCTCAATTATTCAGCATTCAATTATCCGAATATCAGATTATCCGGCAAGATCGGAAGGTCCTGATGCTTGGCTAAACTATGTCATCCAGCTTTCGATGATCCGGAATTCAATTAACCAAACAAAATACTCCTTGTCCATGTCCTTCCATGAGGTTCCTCTGTAAACACACTGTGTGGCAGGTATAACAAATACTTCCAAAAGTACTTCAGACATGACTAACACAGAGATAAAGAATCCACAACTGATCAAACTATACCTTAGATGATGCTCGAATCTAACTGCTTCATATCAGGAGTCACCTTCTCACATCTCTTTTCTTCCTTTGAGAATTTATTTGTATTGTTCACTAAAATTTCAGCATGCGCTTTGCCCAGAACAGAAAATGATTCCTGTGAAATATTTTTACGTTCTTTGGTGCAAATGTAACCAAAAAACACGCATCTCAAAATAGCAGCAAGTCATAGAATAATTAATTATTGCCAAAGAAGCGATGTTTGACTATTAATGCTGTTATATCGTTGTATGTAAATTGTTATATATTAGACTGGGCTTCAGTTAAACTGGATGGATCATTATCAATACAGAGTTAACATCAATAGCAATGGGGTGAAAGTGAGGACTGCAGATTCTGGAGATCAGAGTCAAGGTGAGAGTGGTGCTGGAAAAGCACAGCAGGTCAGGCAACATCTGAGGAGCAGGAGAATCGACATTTCGGGCAAAAGCCCTTCATCAGGAGTGAGGCTAGGAGCCTCGGGAGGGTGGAGAGATAAATGGGAGGGGCTTGGGGGAAGGTAACTGAGAGTGCAATAGGTGGATGGAGGTGGGGGAGAAGGTGATAGGTCGGAGAGGAGGGTGGAGTGGATAGGTGGCAAGGAGGATTGACAGATGGGACAGCTCATAAGGACGGTCCTGAGCTGGAAGGTTGGAACTGGGGCAAGGTTAGGGGAGGGGGAATGAGGAAACTGGTGAAATGCACATTGATGCCCTGGAGTTCAAAGGTCCTGAGGTGGAAGATGAGGCGTTCTTCCTCCAGGCGCCGGATAGTTAGAGTGTGGCAATGGAGGAGCCCAGGGCCTGCATGTCCTCGGTAGAGTGGAAGGGGGAGTTGAAATGTTGAGCCAATGGGCAGTGGGATTGATTGATGCGGTGTCCTGGAAATGTTCCCTGAAGTGCTCTGCGAGAAGGCGTCCAATTTCCTCAATGTAGAGGAGATCGCATCGGGAGCAATGGCTGCTGGAAATTACATTGGTGGATGTGCAGGTAGATCTCTGATGGGTGCGGAAGGCTCCTTTGGGACCTTGGATGGAGGTGGGGGAGGAGGTGTGGGAGCAGGTTTTGCAATTCCTGCAGTGGCAGGGGCAAGTGCCAGGAGGGGAGGGTGGGTTGTTAGGGGGCGTGGACCTAACCAGGTAGTTGCAGAGGGAATGATCTTTACAGCAAGCAGATGGAGGTGGGGAGGGAAATATATCTCTGGTGGTGAGGTCCGTTTGTAGGTGGTGGAAATGGTGAAGGATGATTTGTTGCATCAATAGCAGTGTGTTCAATTCCCACACTGGCTGAGGTTACCATGAAGGGCTCGCCTGATGTATAGTGACCACCAGAGATATATAGTGATGTATAGGTTAAACCACCACCAGTTATCTCTCTCTGTTGAACTGTAGGGTCCAATAGAACAAATGGCAACTTTTCTCTTCAAGTGGGAACTATGAGTTTTTCAGTCGAGAATATTTTTTGAGTTGCACCTGGGAAAGCATGTAATGTTGTCAAAGAATCATTAGAAACCAATCTGAAGATCTCTTTACATTCAGCAGCCTGTAGAATTAGATTGATAGAGTTCTTATTTTTGAAGCTTGAAGCTTGATTATTCACACAATTCAGAACCCATATCATAATTGGCAAGTGAATCTTGTGAGAATAGGGTTGAGAAACATATCAGCCATGATTGAATGGTGGAGCAGGCTATATAGGCTGAATGGCCTCATTTCGCTCCTATATCTTTGATCAATTTATCAGATAATTTTCCATCGTTTCTACTTTGACACTGTGGAACTGCACCATCTCTTTTCTACATTTCATCCAGATCACACAAGTTCTGATATTCGGCCTAATTGACAATCTTAAAGATCAAAACAGAAAATGCTGGAATTCTTCAGCGGATCAGACTCTGTAGTGAAAGAGAAAATCAGAGTCAACTTTTTAAATTGTTGACCCCTCATTATAAATGAGGATAGTTAGAAATGCAATAGGTCTTGATCAAATGAAATCAAAAGCTTAGGTGATCTGTCAGTATCTGTAGCATTGGATCCCTCCAGTGTGGAAATAGGCCATTTGGTCCATCAAGTCCACGCCAACGCTCTGAAGAGCATCCCACTTACACTCATTCCCTTACCCTATTCCTGCATTTCCCATCCAACCTACACATCTCCGAACACCATGGGCAATTTAGAATGGCCAATTCGTCTATGCTGCACATCTTTGGACTGTGGGAGGAAACCAGAGCAACTGGCAGAAACCCACGCAGACATGGGGAGAATGTGCAAACTCCACACAGCCAGTCACCTGAGGCTGGAATCAAACCCAGTTCCCTGCTCCTGTGAGGCAGTGGTGCTGACCACTGTGCCACTGTGCGGAGAGAGAGAGAAACAGAGTTAACGTTTTGAATTCAATTTCACTCCTGAGTGGCAACTTTTTTACACAGAGGGTGGTACGCATACGGAATGAGCTGCCAGAGTAAGTGATTGAGATGGGTACATTAGCAATGTTTAAAAGGCATTTGGACAAATCCATGGAAAGGAAAAGTTTAGAAGTGTATGGACAAATGCAGGGAAATTGGGTTAGAGTGGATGGCCATTTTGGTCAGCATGGACCAGTTTGGGCTAAAGGGCTTGTCCTTGTGCTGCAGGACTCTATGACTCATGTTCAGAAATGTTCCTCTTATTTCAAAGTTAACAATCACACAGCACCAAATTACAGTCCAACAGGTTTATTTGGAAGCACTAGCTTTAGGAGCACTGCTCCTTCACCAGGTGGTTGTGGAGTAAAAGTTGTAGGACACAGAATTTATAGCAAAAGTTGACAATGTGATGCAACTGATATTATAGATTGAAAAAGACCTGGCTTGTTTGTTAAGTTTCTCATCTTTTAGAATGGGCATGTTAGTTTCAATTCTTTCATATGGTCATTCCAAAATTTTCTTAAAGTTACATTCTCAAGTGAACTTTAACAATAGGTGCTATGTTGGCCCAGATAATGTATTGAAAGTGTGAGGTGCCCTGTGTGACACTATCTGTACCCCAGTGGTCAAACTGATTCTAATCTAAAAAAGGGAATTACAGAATCGCACATGGATTCATGGAAGTTTTGAGCAAAATAGAATATAATTCTGCAAGTACAAATTCACTCCACAAACTTGTATATGTGTGTGTGCATTTGTGTGTGCATGCATGTGGGTGCGTGTGTGCAGGGGTGGGTATGAGTGTCTTTGAGAGAGTGTGTGTATTTGTGTGAGTGTGAGTGTAAAGGGGTATAAGTCTGTGAGAGGGTGTGTGTGTGGGTGTAAGTGTGGGAGTGTATGTGTGTGTGTGTGTGTGTGTGTGTGTGTGCATGTGTGTGCGTGTATACTGCAATGGGCTCACCTGTAGCGTGACATGAACCCACGGTGCCGGTTGAGGCCATCCCCATGGGAACCAAACTTTGCTCTCAGCTTCTGCTCAGCCACTCTGTGTTTTAGCCTGTCCCGAAGTCCCCCTTGGAGGATGGTTACCCAAAGTTCTGAGGTCGAATGTCCCAGACCACTGATGTGTTCCCCAACTGGAAGGGAACACTCCTTTGTGTTGATTGTTGTGCATTGTCCATTCATCCGTTGTTGTAGCCACTACTCAGTCTCACCAATGTATCATGCCTCAGGGCATCCTTGACTGCAGCGTATGACAAAGACAACGTTGGCCAGGTCACATGAGTACCTGTCACATACACAATGTGTCCTCACTCTGACATGTCTTGCAGCGTCTACCATGACAAGGTTGTATGGAGTTGTCCTGAAAGCCAGGCAGTGTGCTACAAACTATGATCTGTTTGAGGGTTGGTGGTTGTTTAAAGGTGAGCATTGGAGGTGTGGGGAAGGTCTTGGCGAGGTGTTCATCCTCATTGATAAGGTATTGAAGGCTGCACGAACATGGCATAATTTCTTGGCTCCTGGGAAGCACTGGACAATGAGGAGTACCCTGTCAGTTGCAGCACGTGTCTGTCTCCTGAGGAGGTTCATTACGTCTGAACTGGCAGTTGATGAGTTGAGCGTCATACTCTGTTCTTATGAGGATATCCTTGAGTACCTCCAAGTGCCTGTCATGTTCTTCCTCATCTGAACAAATCCTGTGTATGTGTAGGACTTGTCCGTAGGGGATTGCTGTTTTAATATGTTTCCAATGGAAGCTGGAAAAGTGTAGCATCGTGAGGTTATCCGTGGGTTTGTGGTAGTGTGAGGTGCTGAGGTGTCCATCCTTGATGGAGATACATGTATCCAAGAATGGGACAGATACTAGAGAGTAGTCCATGGTGAGATGAAACTTGTTGGTATCACTGTGTGGTTGTTTCAGTGACTCCTCGCCACGGGTCCAGAGGAAGAAAATGTCATCAACGTACCTGGCGTATAGTGTTGGTTGGAGGTCCTGCATAGAGAAGAAGTCCTGTTTGAACCTGTGCATGAAAATGTTGGCATATTGGAGTGCAGATTTGGTCCCCATGGCTGTTCCATGCGTCTGGAAAAGGTGAAAATGTTGCAGTCGAGGATAAAGCGGATGAGTTGTCAGATGGTGCTTGGAGATTGACAATTGTTGGTGTTGAGTACCGAGGCTGTTGCCGCGATGCCATCATTGTGGGGAATGCTGGTGTAGAGTGCTGAAATGTCCATTGTGATGTGGAATGTTCCCGGTTCGACTGGTCCGTGGGTGCTGAGTTTCTGTAAGAAATCTGTAGTGTCGTGACAGAAGCTGAGGGTCCCCTGTACAATGGGTTTCAAGATGCCTTCGACATAGCCAGAGAGTTTCTCCCAATGGGTCCCATTGCCTGATATGATGGGACATCCTGGTGTGTTGGCTTTGTGTATCTTCGGAAGGCAGTAGAAGTCACCCACGTGAGAAGTACGTGGGATGAGGGTGCGTAGGGAGCTCTGAAGGACTGGATCCAAAGTCCTGATCAATGTGGTTCACAAGTGTGCTCTTTGGTCGGATCAGCTGGTAGCCTGTAGTGTTCCTGGTTGTTCAGTTGTCGGTACACTTCCTTGCAGTAATCTGTTCTATTCTGAATGACAATGGCTCCTCCTTTATCTGCTGGTTTGATGACAATGTTGTGATTGGTTTTGAGAGTATCATTGTGATCAAGTGATGTTTTGCTTTACCCACACCTATTATTTCAGATTTCCAACATCTGTAACATTTGTTTTTATTTGGTCTTGAGCAAGTTGAAAGGGGGAAGGGAGAAGGAATAGAAAATGGAAGATGTATGATTGGGTGGAGGGCAGGAGTCAATGACAACATTTTTTGGTGATGGGTAAATTAAGGAAACAAAAGTCCAGATGAGCTGTGAATGGCTGGGAAGTAGCATGGCGAATATGAGGTGAAGTAAAAAAGCAAGAGAAACTGAAAGAGAAATTAAATTTTGAAACTAAACATGAAATGCAGTGGAGGGTAAGGCTATGATTTAACATTGACCAACTCAAGAATGATTCCAGGAAACTGTAGATTACTGAATGGAAAGAAGAGCCACAACTCCTTAAGCTTAGGTGGAGTTTCAGTAAGACTTGTGACATGAAACTGACTGTTTAACCCGCTGGCAAGATCAGTGTTGAGCACTCAGTCTTTGTTACAAAGCCAGTGGAATTATACTTGGGTCATGAACTCTGATTAGTTGAATTTGGAACCTGCAATTCATGTTCGGAAACTCACACTTTATCACTACATGTTGTTCCACTCCCACTCCTGCTCCTATTTCCGGCTGAGTTGAAATGAAGTTGTTTCATCAGTATTGGATATGAAATAACTATCTTTTGCTAATTTGGCACTGTAACTTTATGGGCTGGGGCTGTTTTCCCTGGAACGTCAGAGACTGAGGGGTGACCTTATAGAGGTTTATAAAATCATGAGGGGCATGGATAGGGTAAATAGACAAGGTCTTTTCCTTGGGGTGGGGGAGCCCAGAACTAGAGGGTGTATGTTTAGGGTGAGAGGGAAAAGATTTAAAAGGGGCAGCTTTTTTCACACAGAGAGTGGTCTGTGTATGGAATGAGCTTCCAGAGGAAGTAGTGGAGGCTGGTACAATTACAACTTTATAAGGCATCTGGATGGGTATATGAATAGGAAGGGTTTAGAGGGATATGGACCAAATGCTGGCAAATGGGACTAGATTAGTTTAGGATATCTGGTCGGCATATCTGAGTTGGACCGAAGGGTGTGTTTCCATGCTGTATATCTCTATGATTCTATAACATTGCCCTCTCCCACCCTACTCAGAGTGCCAGTACATCCTTTTGCTTCCTAACTACTGGAATGAGGGGAGAGCTCTGAACACCACTCATTGCCCCTTCAAACACTTTTGGCCAATTTATAACCAGCAAAAGTCTGCACTGAATACAGATTCTGAGAACATGGCATTACTTCTCCAAGACAGAAACAGGCTACTCAGCCCAGCTGGTCCATGTTGGTGCTATTATCCAGACTAGCCTCTTCCCAGTTTACTACGTCTCAACCCAAGGCCAGTCACACAAACCATAGATCAAAATGAGAGTTACAACACAGGAACAGGCCATTTAGTCCATGCCAATTTTGTCTGCCTATGGATAAAGTGAATTGTCGAGGTCTTTTTCTGAGCATGGGGGAGTCCAGAATTAAAGGGCATGGATTTAATGTGAGAGGGGAAAGATTTAAAAAGGACCTGAAGATCAACCAATTGCAAGGCTTGTGAAGGTTGTAGCTCAGGTTGAGGTTTAGGGTGTAGGTTTGCTCACTGAGCTGTAGGTTTGATATCCAGACGTTTCTTACCTGGCTAGGTAACATCATCAGTGGCGACCTCCAAGTGAAGCGAAGCTGTTGTCTCCTGCTTTCTATTTATATCTTTCTCCTGGATGGAGTTCCTGGGGTTTGTGGTGATGTCATTTCCTGTTCGTTTTCTGAGCGGTTGATAAATGGCATCTAGATCTATGTGTTTGTTTATGGCGTTGTGGTTGGAGTGCCAGGCCTCTAGGAATTCCCTGGCATGTCTTTGCTTAGCCTGTCCCAGGGTAGATGTGTTGTCCCAGTCGAAATGGTGTTTTTTTTCTTCTGTGTATCGGGCTATGAGGGAGAGAGGGTTGTGTCGTTTTGTGGCTAGCTGGTGTTCATGTATCCTGGTGGCTAACTTTCTTCCTGTTTGTCCGACGTAGTGTTTGTGGCAGTCCTTGCATGGAATTTTGTAGATGACGTTGGTTTTGTCCATGGGTTGTACTGGGTCTTTTAAGTTTGTTAGTTTTTGTTTGAGAGTGTTGGTGGGTTTGTGTGCTACTAGGATTCCAAAGGGTCTTAGTAGTCTGGCTGTCATTTCTGAGACTTCTTTGATGTATGGTAAGGTGGTTAGGGTTTCTGGCTGTGTTTGGTCTGCTTGTCAGGGTTCGTTCTTGAGGAATCTGCGCACTGTATATTTTGAGTATCCGTTCTTCTTGAATATGTTGTTTAGGTGGTTCTCCTCTGTTTTCCAAAGTTTGTCTATGCTGTAGTGTGTGGGGCTCACTGGAAAAGTGTTCTGATACAGCTTTGTTTGTGTGTGTTGGGATGGTTGCTGGTGTAGTTAAGTATTTGGTCAGTGTTTGTCGGTTTTCTGTATACGCAGGTTTGTAGTTCTCCTAGTAGAAGAGTCACAGCACTCCATCCACTCCACCCAGGAATTCCTAAAAATCATCAAAAACACCAAAATAGAGGAAGACGAAGCAATGATCTCATTCGACGTAACAGCACTGTTCACCTCCATCAACATCGACCTGGCAAAGGAAACACTTACCACACTTTTAGAAGAGACCATCACACACACCCCAACCACCATCAATCACATTACCAACGAAAACATCATGAAGCTAGTGGACCTGTGCCTCACCACCCACTTCACCTTCAACAACATAATCTACAAACAAACCAACGGCACACCCATGGGATCTCCGCTATCAGGATTCATAGCTGAAGCGGTAATGCAAAGGCTAGAACAAACAGCCCTACCAACCATCAAACCAAAAATCTGGGTCCGCGACGTAGATGACACCTTTGTCGTCACAAAACGAAACAAAATAGAAGAGACATTTAACATCATCAACAACACCCTCACAGGCATAAAGTTCACCAAGGAGGGAGAAACCGACAACAAACTCACATTCCTGGACGTCACAGTCGAAAGAAAGGACAATGGAAAACTACACCCTAGATCAACCAATTCACACAGAGGGTGGTGCGTGTGTGGAATGAACCGCTCAAGGAAGTGATAGAGGCTGGTACAATGGGAATATGTAAAAGGCAGCTGGGTGGGTATATTGATTGGAATGGTTTAGAGGTATATGGGCCAAATGCTGGCAAATGGGACTAAGTCAGAATGGAATGTCTGGTTGGTGAGGACAGGTTGAACCGAAGATTTTATTTCTGTGCTGTATGACTTTATGATTATATTTTCACTTGTTTCATAGCCTTGAAGATTACAACATTACAAGTGCAGATGCAAGTTCCTTTAAATACGTTGAGGGTTTCCACCTCAACCACTACACGCCTCCTGTGCAGTGATATCCACCCTCTAGGTGAGAAAAGCTTTTCCTCATATCCTGGCTAATCCTTCTACCAAACACCTTAAATCTGTGCTCCTTGGCCTCTGCTTCTTTTCTCCTGTGTATACAAATCCAGAATCTCCTTAAACATGTGTATACTAGTCCTCTCAAGCACTTCCTGTTACAGCAAGATTCACATTCTAGCTACTCCCCAAGTCAAAATATTTATCTTGAATTCTCGACTGGTTTTTTCATGACTAGTCTATAATTCCAGACCTTAATTTTGAACTCCTCACATGTGGAAATATCTTTGCCACGACTACCCCATCAGAAAACAAATCAAAATTATTAATTTGCACTCAACTTTTTTTTTGCTGTGAATATTTTATACAACACTGCATTGGAGATCCTACAGAATAGGCTGTTTCATGTGTACAGCAGAGCAGTATGTTCAACATGAGGTCTTCATTGAAGTGAAGCTTCAGATATTTGCCTACAATGCACATGGAGGTTGTATGACTGTGGCAAGCAAGGACAGACATTTGTGCATTTTGCATTTCAATCAACACACAGTCTATTAAACCATTTATTTTCCCCATTTGTAGCTACTCTTCTCAATCTTCATCATTAATGTGTGTGGAATTAGGTTTCAAATAAAGTTTGTGTTAGTCATTCACGGGATGAGGGTGTCTCTGGCTAGGCCCACCCTGGATTGCCCAGAGGGAAGTTGAGAGTCAACTACATTGGTGGAGTCGCACATAGGCCAGACCAGGTAAAGCTGGCAGTTTCCTTCCCAAACAGATATTAGTGAACCAGATTGGTTTTCCTAACAATCTATAATGGATTCGCAGTCGTAATTAGAATCTTAATTCATGTGGTTAGCACTGCAGCCTCACAGCACCAGGGTCCCAGGTTCGATTCCAGCCTCAGGCGACTGTCTGTGTGAAGTTTGCATGTTCTCCCCGTGTCTGCGTGGGTTTCCTCCGGGTGCTCCGGTTTCCTCCTACAGTCCAAAGATGTGCAGGTCAGGTGAATTGGCCATGCTAAATTGCCCATAGTGTTAGATGCATTAGTCAGAGGGAAATGGGTCTGGGTGGGTTACTTTTTGGAGGGTCGGTGTGGACTTGTTGGGTTGAAGGGCCTGTTTCCACACTGTAGGGGAATCTAATCTAATTCCAGATTTTCTTCTTTTGTTAGATTCAAATCCTGCTATCATTTGAACCCAGGTATCCAGAACATTACCTTAGTCACTGGAATAAAAGTTTAGGGATAATGCACTAGGTCTTTGCCTCCCATAGAGGGGCATAATTTACACAATAATGGAACATAATTTACATAATTGACATAATAATGGAACATAATTTGCCATCACTGATGAGGGAATGCCATGCTGTTTGTTAGATTTGCCTTTGTTTCAATTCCATTCAATTTCGCTTTATTATCCAGACAGAAATTCATTTCAGCTACATTGCTCATTCATTTAAAAAAAATCACATATAAATGAATTATAACAATAAAAGGAAGAAATTACCCTATCACGTAAGTCTGACTTTAATTAAAATATATTAAAAACAATTCCAATGCATTAATACGATTGGGAGGGCAATCATAAATGTCTATCCTCAACCATTTATCAAATTCCTGTTAAAGGTTCTTATGGTGAAAGGCGCTTGAAAACTGATCTTTTCTGCATTCCATGAATGCATTCAACAGGAATACCCAAGACAATGGGTGATTCGGAATTAGATCAGTCTAGGATGTCTGGTCGGCACAGAGGATTCGGACCGAAGGGTCTGTTTCTATATTGTATAACTCTGACTCCATGACTCCTTGCTTGCATCAAAATTTGCGAGGGCAGATTTAATCAAGAAAGACTTGTTAGTTAAATTTGCTTCCTGTCAGGGCAAATAAGCTCTGTGCACTTTCCTCAATCAACAACAGAAGGACGCACTTAGAGTCATAGTGTTGTACAGCACGGAAACAACCCGTCTATGCCAACCTGATGTTCTAAATTAATTTAGTCTAAAAGCGATAGCACTCTCAAGGACAGAGAGAAGAATTTCCGTGAGCTTTTTCACTGCAGTTTGCTGTAAGTTAGAGCCTTAAACACCAGAGTCTCTTCCCCTGGGGATTAGAGGTCAGGGAATGTTCACTCCTGGGTATGGAGGGACTGCTTCATGAGGAGATGTTGGGTGGGTTGGACTTATATTCACTGGAGTGTCGAAGAATGAGAGGAAAACTTGAAACATATGATACTTTGGGAGTTTAAGCAAGATAGATGCAGCAAGGTTGTTTCCCCTTGTAGGAGATTCAAGGGCCAGAGGACATAATCTCTGAATAAGGGGGAATGAGGTGGAATTTCTTATCTCGGGGGTAGACATTTTGTGGAATTATTTACCACAGAGGGTTTTTGAAGCAGGACCATTAAATATATTCAAGGCTGAGATAGACACACTTTAATCAGTAAGAGAATCAAGGGTCACGGTATAAAGCAGGAATATGGTGATGATGGTTATCAGATCTCATTGGAACAGACTCCAGGGGTTAATTGGCCTAGTTCTGTCTTACATCTTATGGTCTGATGATGAACAGGAAAAGCAACTGTGTCTTCTTAATCAAGAAGAGTCCGACCAGGAAGTCTCAATAGTAAATGATACATTTTGACTTTTACTTCAGTAGAGGCTGAGATCATTCTGATGGTCCATAAGAGACAGATAGATGTTTGCGGTCTTTCTGTATTACAGACTTGAGGTTGTGTTCTTAGGAATCAATGAAGCGAACACAGATAGCCCAAAGTTGCATTCACCTGCAACTTTGGAAGGATCCCTTGGGGCCTTGGAGGGAAGGAAAGGGGGAGGTGTGGGCGCACCTTATCCACCCGGAAACCCGTCTTCAACACACCCCACCCACCTGAAACCCGCCTCCAACACACACCATCCACCTGGAAACCTGCCTCCAACACACCCCATCCACCTGGAAATCAGCAGAGGCCTCACCTTCATTCCCCTACGCTCCTGGATTAACGGGTTCAACACGCGGTTGACATCGAACAATTCTTCCGCCGCCTTCGCCTCCGCGCCTACTTCTTCAACCAGGATTCTCACCCACCCTCTGACGACCCCTTCTCCCACCTCCAACACACCCCATCCACCTGGAAATTCACCCACACCTCCCCCACTTACTTCCCTCCAAGGGCCCCAGGGATCCTTCCATATCCGCCTCAAATTCACCTGCACCTCCACACACATCATTTATTGCATCCGCTGCACCCGATGCAGCCTCCTCTATATTGGGGAGACGGGCCGCCTACTTGTGGAATGTTTCAGAGAACACCTCTGGGGCACCCGGACCAACCAACCCAACCACCCCATGGCTCAACACTTCAACTCCCCCTCCCACTCCACCAAGGACATGCAGGTCCTTGGATTCCTCCATCGCCAGACCATAGCAACACGATGGTTGGAGGAAGAACGCCTCATCTTCCGCCTAGGAACCCTCCAACCACAAGGGATGAACTCAGATTTCTCCAGTTTCCTCATTTCCCCTTCCCCCACCTTGTCTCAGTCAAATCCCTCAAACTCAGCACCGCCTTCCTAACCTGCAGTCTTCTTCCTGACCACTCCGCCCCCCACCCCCACTTCAGCCTATCACCCTCACCTTGACCTCCATCCACCTATCGTATTTCCAACGCCCCTCCCCCAAGTCCCTCCACCCTACCTTTTATCTTAGCCTGCTGGACACACTCTCCTAATTCCTGAAGAAGGGCTCATGCCCGAAATGTCGATTCTCCTGCTCCTTGGATGCTGCCTGACCTGCTGAGCTTTTCCAGCAACACATTTTCAGCTCTGATCTCCAGCATCTGCAGTCCTCACTTTCTCCTCTGAGGGAGCTGGATCAGTGTGAAGGATTCTCCCCTTTAAAATAAAGGGTGAGTTGGTGGTCGGTGTTTGTGTGGTTAGTTCACAAACAATGGTAGATAGTAAACATAGATGGGGGAAATACTAAATGAGTATTTTGCATCAGTATTTACTGTGGAAAAGGACAAGGAAGATATAGAATGTAGGGAAATAGATGGCGACATGTTGAAAAGTGTCCATATTACAGAGGAGAAAGTGCTGGCTGCCTTAAAACACATAAAAGTGGATAAATCCCCAGGACCTGATCAGGTGTACCCTAGAACTCTGTGGGACGCTAGGGAGGTGATTACTGGGCCTCTTACAGAAATATTTGTATCATCAATTGTCATAGGTGAGGTGCTGGTATACTGGAGGTTGGCTAACGTGGTGCCACTGTTTAAGAAGGGTAGTAAGGACAAGCCAGGGAACTATAGACCAGTGAGCCTGACGTCAGTGGTGGGCAAGTTGTTGGAGGGAATCCTGAGGGACAGGATTTACATGTATTTGGAAAGGCAAGGGTTGATTATGGATATTCAAAACGGCTTTGTGCGTGGGAAATCATGTCTCACAAACTTGATTGAGGTTTCTGAAGAAGTAACAAAGAAGATTGATGAAGGCAGAGCAGTAGATGTGATCTATATGGACTTCAGTAAGGCGTTCGACAAGGTTCCCCATGGGAGACTGATTAGCAAGGTTAGATCTCTTGGAATACAGGGAGAACTAGCCATTTGTATACAGAACTGACTCAAAGGTAGAAGACAGAGGGTGGTGGTGGAGGGTTGTTTTTCAGACTGGAGGCCTGTGACCAGTGGAGTGCCACAAGGATCGGTGCTGGGTCCTCTACTTTTTGTCATTTACATAAATGATTTGGATGCGAGCATAAGAGGTACAGTTAGGAAGTTTGCAGATGACACCAAAATTGGAGGTGTAGTGGACAGCGAAGAGGGTTACCTCAGGTTACAACAGGATCTTGACCAGATGGGCCAATGGGCTGAGAGCTGGCGATGGAGTTTAATTCAGATAAATGCGAGGTGCAGCATTTTGGGAAAGTAAATCTCAGCAGGACTTATACACTTAATGGTAAGGTCCTAGGGAGTGTTGCTGAACAAAGAGACCTTGGAGTGCAGGTTCATAGCTCCTTGAAAGTGAAATCGCAGGTCGACAGGATCGTGAAGAAGGCATTTGGTATGCTTTCCTTTATTGGTCAGAGTATTGAGTACAGGAGTTGGGAGGTCATGTTGTGGCTGTACAGGACATTGGTTAGGCCACTGTTGGAGTATTGCATGCAATTCTGGTTTCCTTCCTATTGGAAAGATGTTGGGAAACTTGAAAGGGTTCAGAAAAGATTTACAAGGATGTTGCCAGGGTTGGAGGATTTGAGCTACAGGGAGAGGCTGAACAGGCTGGGGCTGTTTTCCCTGGAGCATTGGAGGCTGAGGGGTGACCTTTTAGAGGTTTATAAAATCATGAGGGTCATGGATAGGATAAATAGGCAAAGTCTTTTCCTGGGATGGCGGAGTCCAGAACTAGAGAGCATAGGTTTAGGGTGAGAGGGGAAAGATATTAAAGAGACCTAAGGGGCAACGTTTTCATGCAGAGGGTGGTATGTGTATGGAATGAGCTGCCAGAGGAAGTGGTGGAGGCTGGTACAATTGCAACATTTAAAGGACATCCAGATGGGTATATGAATAGGAAGGGTTTGGAGGGATATGGGCCGGGTGCTGGCAGGTGGGACCAGATTGGGTTGGGATATCTGGTCGGCATGGACGGGTTGGACCGAAGGGTCTGCTTCCGTGTTGTACATCTCTATGAGTCTATGACTCGATCTGAAATACATATTGATAATACTGAAAAACATGCCGCAAGTCTGACAGCATGAGGAGTGAGAGAGAAACAGAGTTGAAAGATCAAAGACAAACATGAATTCTGTTTCCTTTGCCGCAGATGTTAAATATTTTCATAATTTTGGAAAGAGAGCTTTTTGCTTTTGTGGTTTATTGCTTCACAGCATTGAGGTCCACCTGTCAAAACAGACCAGGCAAGCAGCGTGCACATGATACCTTCACCACGGTGTCAGCATGAGCCATGGTGAGAGAGGGTAACATATTGACAGAGAGAAAGAGAGAGGGTTACACATTGATGGAGAGAGAGGGAAAGGTTTATACATTGATGGAGAAAGAGAGAGAGAAAGAGAGAGAGAAAGAAAGAAAGAAAGAGGGTTACATATTGATAGAGAGAGAGAGAAGAGTTGCACTTTGGTAGAGTGAATGAGAGAGAGAGAGGGAGAGAGAGAGAGAGGGAGGGTTACACATTGATGTAAAGAGAGAAAGGCTTACACATTGATGGAAAGAGAGAGAGAGAGAGAGAGAGAAGGAGGGTTACACATTGATGGAGAGAGAGAGAGAGAAGGAGGGTCACACATTGGTGGAGAGAGAGAGGGAGGGTTACTCTTGATAGAGAGAGGGAGAGAGGGAGGGAGGGTTACACATTGATGGAGGGGCGGAGACAGAGAGAGAGGGGTTTATACATTGATGGAGAGAAACAGAGAGAGATAGACAAAGAGAGAGAGGGTTACACAATGATGGAGAGAGAGAGAGAAGGAGGGTTACACATTGATGGAGAGAGGGAGAGAGAGAGGGTTACACATTGATGGGGAGAGAGAGAGAGGGTTACAGAGCGATGGAGAGACATGCGTTGATGGAGAGAGAGAGGGTGGGTTACACATTGATGGAGAGGGGGAGAGAGAGAGACTGTTACACAGTGATGGGGAGAGAGAGAGAGGGTTACATATAGATGGAGAGAGAAAGAAATAGTTACGCATTTATGGAGGGAGAGAGAGGGTCACACATTGATGAAGAGAGAGAAAGAAACAGAGAAGGTTACACAATAATGGAGAGGGTCACACATTGATTAGATTACTTACAGTGTGGAAACAGGCCCTTCGGTCCAACAAGTCCACACCGACCCTCCGAAGAGGAACCCACTCAGATGCACTCCCCTACACCTAACACTACAGACAATTTAGCATGGCCAATTAACCTAACCTGCACATCTTTGGACTGTGGAAGGAAACCAGAGCACCCGGAGGAAACCCATGCAGACACGGGGAGAATGTGCAAACTCCACACAGAGAGTTGCCCAAGGCAGGAATTGAACCCGGGTCTCTGGCACTGTGAGGCAGCAGTGCTAACCACTGTGCCACTGTGCCACCCAATGGAGCAAGGTAGACAGACAGAGAGGGTTACACAATGATGGAGAGACAGAGAGGGAGAGGGTCTGGGTCACACATTGATGGAGAGAGAGCGAGAGACAGAGGATTACACATTGATGGAGAGAGAGAGAGTCATACATTGATGGGGAGGGGGGGGGGTTACACATTGGTGGAGAGAGAGAGAGGGTTACACATTGATGGAGAGAGAGAGAAAGGGTCACACATTGATGGAGAGAGAGAGAGATAGAGGATTACGCATTGATGGAGAGAGAGAGTCACACATTGATGTGGAGCGAGAGAGAGGGTTATGCATTGATGGAGAGAGAGAGAGAGAGTCACACATTGATGGAGAGAGAGAGAGGGTTACACATTGATGGAGAGAGAGAGAGAGGGTTACACATTGATGGAGAGAGAGAGAGATAGAGGATTATGCATTGATGGAGAGAGAGAGTCACACATTGATGGGGAGCGAGAGAGAGGGTGATGCATTGATGGAGAGAGAGAGAGAGAGTCACACATTGATGGAGAGAGAGAGGGTTACACATTGATGCAGAGAGAGAGAGGGTTACACATTGATGGAGAGAGAGAGAGAGACAAAGAGAGAGAGAGGGTTACGTAATGATGGAAATACAGAGAGAGAGAGGATCACACATTGATGGAGATAGAGAGAGAGTGGGTTATACATTGATGGAGAGAGAGATAGAGGGAAGGTTACACAGTGATGGAGAGAGAGAGAGGGTCACACATTGATGGAGTGAGGGAGATAGAGATAGAGATTTAGACATTGATGGAGAGAGAGAGCGAGGTGGACAGTTACACATTGATGGGGGGTGTGGTTACACATTGATGGAATGAGAGAAAGAGAGGATCACACATGATGGCGATAGAGAGATAGAGGGTTACACATTAATGTAGAGAGAGAGAGAGGCTTACACATTGAAGGACAAAGAGAGAGGGTCACACGTTGATGGAGAGAGAGAGGGTCACACATTGGTGGAGAGAGGGAGAGAGAGTGATGGTTACATATTGATGGATAGAGGGAGAGGGTCACACATTGATGGAGAGAGAGAGGGTCACACATTGATGGAGAGAGAGAGGGTCACACATTGATGGAGAGAGAGAGAGAAGGTCACACAATGATGGAGAGAAAGAGAAGGTTACACATAGATCTAGAGAAAGAGGGTCACACATTGATAGGGAGAGAGAGGGTTATACATTGATGGAGATAGAAAGAGAGGGTTACACATTGATGGAGAGAGAGAGGGTTACGCATTGATGGAGAGAGAGAGGGTTACGCATTGATGGAGAGAAAGACAGAGAGGGAGGGAGGGTTACACATTGATGGAGAACGAGGGAGTGGGGGAGGATTGCACATTGATGGGGAGAGAGAGACAGGGTTACACATTGATGGAGAGAGAGAGAGAGGGTCACACATTGATGGCGAGAGGGAGATAGAGAGAGAGTTAAACATTGATGGGGAGAGAGAGAGAGGTGGACAATTACACATTGATGTAGGGGGGTTACACGTTGATGGAATGAGAGAGAGAGAGAGAGGGTATCACACAGGATGGGGAGAGAGATAAAGAGAAGGTCACACATTGATGGAGAAAGAAAGAGTGAGAGTTACACATTGATGGAGAGAGAGAGAGTCACACATTGATGGAGAAAGAGAGAGTGAGAGTTACACATTGATGGAGAGAGAGAGAGAGAGTCACACATTGATGGAGAGAGAGAGAGAGAGTGAGAGTCACACATTGATGGAGAGAGAGAGAGTGAGAGTTACACATTGATGGAGAGAGAGAGAGAGTCACACATTGATGGAGAGAGAGAGAGAGGGTCACACATTGATGGAGAGAGAGAGAGTGAGAGTTACACATTGATGGAGAGAGAGAGAGAGTCACACATTGATGGAGAGAGAGAGCCAGAGTCACACATTGATGGAGAAAGAGAGATAGAGAGAGGGTCGCACATTGATGGAGAGAGAGAGAGAGGGTCACACATTGATGGAGAGAGAGAGTGAGAGTTACACATTGATGGAGAGAGAGAGAGAGAGTCACACATTGATGGAGAGAGAGAGAGATAGAGAGAGGGTCACACATTGATGGAGAGAGAGAGAGTGAGGCTTACACGTTGATTCAGTTAAAGAAGAATATTTTTTCTTTGACTACCAAATGATTTGGAACCTGCATCTTTACCCAATGAATCTCCAGAGGGAGACAAACTATAGGAACAATGTGTGTTATATGGAAGCAGTGCAGGACCTGAGCTGGGACATAAGGTTCATTGCACATTTGCTCAAGTCTGGAGTGACCAGAGGAGAAAGGCAGATGGAAAGGTTTGAGAGATTTGCTTTGAAGAGTGGTTTCGAGACTGGGGGAGATTACTAATCCAGTCACAGATTCCACCTGTGGGTGATTGTTGGTTTGTTCATTATTGTAACTTTTTTTTTCGTAACATTAAGGCACCAGTTGTTCTGATGGTAACAATATCCATTTGATTAGATACAAGGCATTTGAAATAAAGGGGAAGGATTATGGATTATGACCAGGGCATGTTACGCATAATCTCTGCCATGTCAGATAAACTCAAATCCCTTTGGTCCGTTTGCTGACTGAAGGTAATTCTTTGTGCTTATGTCAGTCTCTCTCAGCTTTTCCCAATTTCCTCCCCTTCTCATGACTCAGTCATGCTGACTTTGTATTCTCCTCTTGAGTGGTGAACTACCCTCCCTCAATCAATCCCTATCCCTTACCGTGTCTTCCCACCCTTGCTAACAGTTATAATTCTTGAGTCGACAACCTTTGCGTCTGCTGACAGTCGTATTTGTTGCCATTTCCTCTCTCACTGACCAACTTCCTTCCTGTTGCGTTCCACCTGACCCAGCATTGTCCCCTTATACTCTGACCAACAATCACCATTCCTTTTCACATTGTTTCTGTATGAATGGACAGCAATGTCCACGTATGTATAAACACTGGCATTGACAGCTCGCCTTTGACCAGGTCTTGGTTCACAGCTGGTGAGACTTTGCCCGGTCTTACCTCACTTGGTTTTTATTTTCAGTAGGGTGAAAGAGAAAAAACAGGATTTTTGAGAACATTGAGTCTAACGCCTGTGGCGAGAATTGTGTTGGAATCCCTAATGATAGGGTAACTGAAGGCCTTGAAACTTTTCACTTGCTCAAGTAGAGCCAGTATGGAATCATGACAGGTAGGCCGTGCCTGACAAACCTCATTGAATTTTTTCAAGAGCTGACTAAGGTACTGTACAGGGGAATGTCTATGGATGTTGTTTATGTGGACTTCCAAAAGGCACTTGATAAAGTCCCACATAAGTAACTGTCAGCTAAGGAGGAAGGTCACGGAGTTGAGGACAAATTACTGACACAGCTGAGAAATCGGTTGATTGGCAGGTGACAGAAAGTAGGGATAATGGGTAGAATCAGAGAATCATAGTCAAGATTAGAGTGGTGCTGGAAAATCACAGCAGGCCAGGCAGCATCTGAGGAGCAGGAAAATCGATGTTTTGGGTAATCCTGATGAAGGGCTTATACCCAAAGCATCGATTTTCCTGCTCCTCAGATGCTGCCTGACCTGCTGTACATTTCCAGCACCACTCTAATCTAGACTCTAATCTCCAGCATCTGCAGTACCCACTTCCACCTCATAGAATCCTAAAACCCATACAGTGTGGAAACAAGCCACTAGATTCTCCTAACTACACATTCTTCCACATTATTTGGTCAATAATAAGGCAAGATAAACCTATAAGAGGTTCATCTGAGAGACCAGTCTCCTCTGTGTCAGAAGGTTGTGCATCCCACTGTAGTGACTTGAGAACAATCCAACCTGACACACTGGTGCCTTGCTCCCTGAATTGCTGTCCTTGGGAGAAGATGTTAACCTGAAGGCTTGCTACCTCTTTCAGGTGGATCTAACAGATCTTGGCAAGAATTTGAAGAAGAGCACAGCAAATTTCCATCAGCGTCCTTGACAATATTTATGGGCAGGTGATGGTCTAGTGGTATTATCTCTGGGCTGTTAATCCAGAGATGAAAAGGGTGACTCTGGGCCGGCACAGTGGCTCAGTGGTAAGCACTGCTGCCTCACAGCACCAGGAATCCAGGTTCAATTCCAGTCTGTGTGGAGCTTGCACATTTTCCCCATGTCTTTTTGGGTTTCCTCTGGGTACCCTGGTTTCCTCCCACAGTCCAAAGATAAGCAGGTTAGGTGAATTGGCTATGCAAAATTGCCCCATAGTATTCAGGGACGTGTAGGTAAGGTGCATTAGTCAGGGGTAAAAAATGTAGAGTAATAGGGTAGGGGAATGGGTCTGGATGGGTTACTCTTTGGAGGGTTACTATGGTCTTGTTGGGTCAAATGGCCTGTTTCCACACTGTAGGGATTCTATGGTTTGTAGCACAGCAGGCCAGGCAGCATCCAAGGAGCAGGAAAGTCAATGTTTTGGGCATTAGCACTTCATCAGGAATGAGGAGGGGGAAGGAGGATGAGAGATAAATAGGATGGTGTGAGTGGGGCTAAGGGGGGAAGGTGATGCAGGTGGGAGGTGACAGTGGTAAGTTGGTGCTGAGGATGAAGCGGATAGGTGGGAAGGAAGATGGGCAGTTCAAGAGGGCGGTGCTGAGTTGGAGGGTTGGATCTGGGATGAAGTGGGGGGGGAGATGAGGAAACTGGCAAAATCAACATTAATCCCATCAGGATGGAGGGCCCCAAGGTGGAAGATGAAGTGTTCTTCCTCCAGGCATTGGATGGCTTGGATTTGGTGGTGGAGGAGGCCCAGGACTTTGCATGTCCTTGGCGGATAGGGATGGTGAGTTGAAGGATTTGAACACAGGGTGTTTGGTTTTTTTGGTGGGTGTGTCCCAGAGATGTTCCCTGAAACATTCTGCGAGTTGGCGTCCTGTGTCCTTAATATAGAGGAGACCACATTGAGAGCAACCGACACAGTAGATGAGGTGAGTTGATGTGCAGGAAAATCTCTGCTGGAAGAATTTTTTGAGGCCTTGGATGGAGGTGTCGGGGGAGATGTGGGTGTACGGTTTATACCTCTTTGGTTGGCAAGGGAAGGTGTTGGGTGTGGAGGGTGGAGTGATGGGGGTGTGTGGACCTAACGAGGGAGTCACGGAGGGAATGGTCTCTGCGGAATGCAGGTGGGGTGGGGAGGGAAATATAACTCTGGTGGTGGGTTCATAGCTATAAAAATGGCACTCATGCATTTGTTGACATGAATGCATGGTGAAACCTTCAGCACCAGTCTATCTTCTCAGGAATATGCTTAAGATGTATTCACCTACTGATCATTTTATACCATCTGGTGCTACGTAGCATTATAATTTTTAAAAATTCTTTCCAAATGTGGATGTCATTGTCTGGACCAATATTTATTGTCAACCTCTAGTTGCCCCTGAGAGGGTGCTGGCAAGCTGCCTTTTTGAAATAGAACCCCTACAGTGTGGAAGTGGGCCATTTAGCCCATCGAGTCCACACTGACCCTCTAAAGAGCATCCCATCCACACTCACCCCGTCTCTGTAAGCCTGCCTTCCCCACAGCCAATCCACCTAATCTACACATCTTCAGACTGCGGGAGAGAACCGGAGCACCTGGAGGAAACCCATGCAGACACGGGGAGAATGTGAAAACTCCACACAGACTGTCACCTGAGGCTGAAATCAAACCTGGGTCACTGGAGCTGTGAGGCTAACTACTGAGCCACCATACTGTCCTCTATTTACTGTATTCGGGTGGGGACAGCCACAATACCATTAGGGAGGGAATATGACAAGTAACACTTGGTGAAGTATTTCCAGGTTGGGATGGTGAGTTGGGGGTTCTTGCAGGCGTTGCTGTGTCCGTCCTTCCAGATGGAAATGATCATGGGTTTGGAAGGTGCGGTCTGAGGATCTTTGGTGAATGTCTTCAGTGCATCTTGTAGATAGAACACACTGCTGCCACTAAGCATAAGTGGTGGAAGGAGTGACTGTTTATGGATGTGGTACCAATGAAGTGGGCTGCTTTGTCCTGAATGGATGTCAAGATTCTTGAATATTCTTGGAGTTGAACCCATCCAGGCAAGTGGAGAGTATTTCATCACACTCCTGACCTGGGCCTTGTAGATGGTGAACAGACTTTAAGGAGTGAGAAGGTGAGTTATTCACCTCAGAATTCCTAGCCTCTAACTGCTCATAGTATTTATATAGCTGGTCCAGTTCAGATTCAAGTCAATGGTAATTCCAGGGTATTAGTAATGAAGGATTCATTGATGGCAAAACTTTTGAATGTTGAAGGGTAATGGTTAGATTCTCTCATTTGGAGATGGTCATTGCTGGAAATCTGCATAACACAAAAGTTACTTGCCATATGTTACTGCAAACTTAGATGTTGTCCACGTCTTGCTGCATTTGGACATGGACTGCTTCAGCATCTGAGGAATCATGAATGGTGTTGAATATTGTGCAAGGAAGACCAACTGAAGATGGTCAGATCAAGGATGCTATCCTGAGGAGCCCCTGCAGGTATGTCTTGGAGCTGAGATGACGACAACTAACATTTGTGCAAGGTGTGACTCTAACCAGTGGAGAGGTTCCCCCCGATATTGATTGATTCCAGTTTTGCCCTTGATGCCACATTTGGTCAAATCTGGCCTTGATGTCAAGGGCTGACACTACCACCTCACCTCTGGAATTCAGCTCTTTTATGTATTCTAGAGGTCTGTAGCTCTAATGAGGCTAGGAGCTGAGTAGCCTTAGCAGAATCCAAACTGAACATCAATGTACCTCTACACCGTGCTCCTGAGAGGGTTGAGTGTCTGAGGACAACATCGATTCATAATTATTTTGTGCTTTTACCAGAGCAAAACATCACAAAGACTTCACTAGAGAATTATGGAATAAAATTTCATACTGAGCCACATAAGGAGATACTTTGCACATTTATTTATTTGTGGGTTGTGGGTGTCACTGGCTGGGTCAGCATTTATTGTCCTATTTGCCCTTGAGAAGGTGGGGATGAACTGCCTTCTTGAACCATTGTAGCCCACTTGCTGTGGGTTGACCCACAATGCTGGTAGGGAGGGACTCCCAGGATTTTGACCCAGCAGCAAAATCCTGATATATTTCCATGTCAGGATGTTGAGTGTCTTAGAGGGGAACTTAAAGATGGCAGTGTTCCCATGCATCTTCTGCCCTTGTCCTTCTAGATGAAGTGGTTGAAGGTACTTTGGTGCATGATCAAAGAGGTAGAGTTTAAGAATTGTCTTAAAAGGGGAAAGATAAATGAAGTGATTTAGGGGGAGGGAATTTGTGAGTTTAGATCATAGACAGTTGAAGACACAGCACCAACGATGGAAGAATTATAATTCTAGAAGCTGAAGCTGCCAGGATTGGGCAGACCAAAAGGATTCAGGAGGGATTATAGAGTTGGAGGAGATTCTAGAGTTAGGGAGGAGGAGAGTGATTTTGAAAGAAATTTAAAATCAAGATATTTCTTGAACGGGAACCAATGTGAGTCAGTAGGTGGGACTGTGCAAGTACACAGGCACATGGGGGACGAGCCAAAAATGTTCCAGAATCATCTGAACCATGGGGTGGCACGGTGGCTCAGTGTTTAGCACTGCTGCCTCACAGCACCAGGGACCCAGATTTGATTCCAACCTCGGGCGACTGTCTGAGTGGGGATTGCACTTTCTCCAGCTCCGGGTGCTCCAGTTTCCTCCCACAATCCAAAGATGTGCAGGTCAGGTGAATTGGTCATGATAGATTGCCCATAGCGTTAGGTGCGTTAGTCAGGGCTAAATGTAGGGGAATGGGTCTGGCTGGGTTACTCTTTAGAGGGTTGGTGTGGACTTGTTGGGCCGAAGGGCTTGTTTCCATACTGTAGGGAATCCAATCTAGTCTGCCAGTAATAAAGGTACAAGTGGTGGCTTCAGCAGCAGATCAGCTGGGGCAAGGTCAAAGTGGGACAATAATGTTGTGGAAGTGAAAATCTTATTCTGAATACGAGGAAGCTCAACTTGAAATAAAACATGACAGTCAGGTTGTGAACAACCTGGTTCAGTCACACAGTTGCCAGGGAGAGGGATGGAGCTAGTAACTAGGGAACAGAAACTGGAATGAGAGATTGAAGGAGAATGTGTCTTCATGTTTTTAATTGGAGGAAATTTGCTTATACAATTCTAGACAGGACAAGGGGGATAGCAGCCTTTATTGAGGAGGGAGCAGTGTCAATGTTAAGATCTGTTAAATAATAATTGTTTGGTGCAAATCTATTGATATTAACATAAAAAATCTTGTCAACAAACTGAGAAGCCAAATTAATGAGGATGCTGCAGGGTTTTTTTTTAGGTTAAAAAGGAAGCATCTTTTATATTTCACCCTCTGGGTCCTGTAGACCCTGCTGTGAAAGGGATTGTGAGGGCACAGGTCCACGTTTCTGACTGACACAGGCATACAAGGGCAATCTATACATTACACCCACACTGGAGCCTGGCAGAGCTGAGCATTTACAATCGGCAGAAACAGAGGACCTCCCCTTTAAGGTCTGGACGAGGAAGTGAGAGAGAGGGAGGCTTCCCCTGAATGAGGCTGGAGCGAGGGGGAAGAAGACACAGAGAAAAGGCACAGCTGGCAAGAGCTCTCAACACTAACGAGATGGTCGCTGAAGGTGTGTGCATCTTTATAATCTCTCTAATTGTTGCATTTAATCCGTCTCTCTTTCTCTTTTTACAACCGACTGCAAATCGGCCAGTTTCCTAATTTGCAGAATGCATGTTTGAAATCTCCTGGTTAGAGAAACCCTCCAGCTGTAACAAAACAAACAAGCCTGAAGTTGGTCAGCCGAGTTGTGAGTTTGCAGAACTTTGAATCCTGTGGACTGAAATTCACACTCTCCTGTCTTCTTAAACAACAAGAACAAAATTGCACTGGTTTTACCAGTGAATTCAAACCAGCAGCGATTGAGGAGAAAGATTGATGTGTTGCAGCCACATTTAGTATAGTCTGTTCATCTGTGTGTTGGACGTGGTTGTGGCTGAGGAGATAGTGAGGGATCCAACAAACTGGGTCTCCCCATTCAGTCTAATGTTGAAAGTGTCACCACATCAACAATGTGGAATATTTAGCCTGCGTCCCTCTGTCCAGTCTGGCGATGCATTGTGCAGGGCAGGAGCAATGCTTTGTTTTTAAATCTCCTGCTTCAGAGATATTCTAACCATCAAAAACTGCTCTGAAGAGTGCAGATATGAATCATGTGTGCTGTGGTAATCTGTTACTAAATAATACTTGCTTTTTGCTATATTCTGCACTTGTGAATTCACAAGTTGAAGTTGTTATTCATTTGGGACATTTATAGAATCATATTCTCAGCTCTTCCAACATGGGTACAATGCCAATGACCTAATTTTAGAGGAATAAAAACGTGTCATGAGAGAAACATAAAGCATTTTCCTGGTCACGGATAGTAATTTCTAGGCTTTGCTCTTGGACTGAATCATTTGCTAATATAATCACATACTATAAAACAAAAATAGCTTTTCATTGCAGTTATTGCCACAAAGCCTTTACATCTTCATCAGTATTTGGCAGGCCATGCTGTTGTGACCTTGTGCGATTTACTTTGCATTCTGGCCTCAGAATCCTTTGTGGTTATAGAAAGTTTAATTTGAAAGTGTGTCAGAACCAGTGGTGACACAGTTGGCAATCAGAGGGGTGCAGTTTTAAGATGAGTGGCAAAAGGTCTAGTGGGGATTTTAAAAAAATCATGTTAGGATGTGAAATGTGTTGCCTGAAAGGATGACAGGAACAGATATAACAATAACTTTAAAATGATGAAAGTATTTCCAGTTTCTGGACAGGCCATTTGGCCCGTGACAGTATTATTGTTCCATATGAACCTCCTCCTACCCCCTCCATTTAAGTCTGTTTGTAGATTCTTCCATTCTGTCCTGCATGTTTAGTTAACTTCTCCTATTTATAATAAATCGTGCATTCTATGAGAGATTTGTATGTTATTTGTCTCATTTTCTGCTTCTGGTAGTCAGTTCACCATGTCTGGATAATGAACTTTCTCCTGAATTCCCTGCTGAACTTATTAGTTATTGTGTATGCATAAAAGCTTTGTGTTACAGACCTTAAATGTTGTTGAATCAAGAGACATGTTGTCAAAGATTTTCATTTCACGTTCATCATGATAAACGCAAGAATACCAGATTTCAAACATTTTCAGCAAATTATACTCCGAAGAGAAAACAGTGCTGATTGGTTGGTAGGAGAAAGTGAGGAAGGCAGATGCTGGCGATCAGTGTTGAAAAGTGTGGTGCTGGAAAAGCACAACAGGTCAGGTAGCATCCAAGGAGCAGGAAAATCGACGTTTCGGACATAAGGCCTTCATCAGGAATATGGGTGAGGGAAGGGGACTGAGAAATAAATAGGAGGGAGGGGGCAGGGGGAAGGTGATAGTTGGGGGGATCATAGTGATGGAAGGGTGGAGTGGATAGATGGGAAGGAAGATGTATAGGTAGGACAGTTCAAGAGATGGTGCTGAGGTGGAGGGTTGGATTGGTTGTTGAGTGAACTCTGGCTGTTGGTTGCATGGGAAAAGCAGCAGGAATCATAGGCATCGCAAGCTCCTTTTAATAGTTTCAGAAATAAGGCTTGAACATATTCCTTTTGTTTGCAGCAAACAGACTCACAGTGTGAACGTGTGTCGGCTTTAGCAGACGTAAATGAGCCGCTTTATCAGCTCGACAGAATGGTGGTGTGGAAATCCTGTTACCATTCCTGTTGTTTGGTCCATGGCAACACATTGGCCCAACTGAGCCAAGTTGCCCTTTGTTCAGGAAGGGATTGAATCAGGTTCTATCTAAATGATGGAAAAAACAGAAACAAGGGATCCTTGGTAGAGTCTGGGCACTTAGATCATTAAAATATTACAGCAGGTAGATAAAAAAGAATCAAAGACAAAGACAAAGAATGATAACCTCCAAATCTAGAATACAAAGGGTAGAAGTCATGCTTTGCCTGTCCAAACCCATGTTTAGACTTTACCTGGTGTGTCATGAGCAGATCTTGCCACCATACCGTATTGGTCTTGGAAAGAGTGTAAAATGTTATCTGGACTCCAAATGTTAAACAATGAAGCGAGATCACACTGGAATGTTATTCCAATGAATTTAGGTTAAAGAATGACTCAATCAAATTATTTTCAAGGTAATAAAGTGAACAGATAGACTACGAAAAATGATTTTCCCTGATAGGATTGTCCAGAATGCAAAGTCAAACATTGGCCTTTCTGGAGTGCAAATAGGAAATAATTCCACGCACAGGAACGTTGAAACTTTTATTTTAGAATTTTCACAGACAGCGGTTAATTTGAAATCTGAGAGTAATAGATATTTGTTAAATAAAGATACTAAGGAATTTGGAGTAAGAATGACTCTTATGGGCTAACGTTGTAGACCAGTCGTTATCCCACAGAGTGTGGGCTCACGTGTTGACTTCTGCTCCTATTTTTAAGAAGACATTTCCCTCTGGATCATACAGAGGTACCGGCCCTCCAATCTGGCACCCTGAGGTATTGCCAGGTGGTGGATACTGTGATCAGTTCAGGTCAGCCTGGGGCTGGTGGGATCAAGGGTGAAACACTGGCTCAGTGGTTAGCACTGCTGTCTCAAAGCACCAGGGACCCAGGTTCGATTCAACCCTTGGGCGACTGTGTGGAGTTTGCACATTCACCCCATATCTGTGTGGGTTTCCTTTGGGAGTTGCGGTTTCCTCCCACAGTCCAAAGATGTGCACATAGGTGGATTGGCCGTGCCAAATTGTCTGCAGTGTTCAGGGGTGTGTAAGTTAGCTGCGTTAACCATGGGAAATGCGAGGTTATGGGGATAGGCTAAGGGGATGGGTCTGGGTCTGGGTGGGATGCTCTTTGGAGGGGGTGGACTCGTTGGGCATTCCTGAAGAACGGCTTATGCCCGAAACATAGATTTTCCTGCTCCTCGGATGCTGCCTGGCCTGCTGTGTGTTTCCAGCATGACATTTTTCAACTCTAGTTGAGTGGAATGGCCTGTTTCCACACTGTGTGGATTCAATGGAATATGAGAGATCTGTTCAGAAGAGTTGAGTGGAGCATGGGATAGAGGCCGGTCATAACTGATACACGTCTGGATCCATACAGCTCTGATCTGGATAGACAAAGCAAGTTATTTGTTTCCAGGTTTTCAAACCATTCTGAAAAGGCCTGTCTGAGACACCCTCAGTGTCTGGATAACCTGTAATTATAAGGAAAATATTTGGAAGGCTATGGGGAAAGGACAGAGGAATTCGATTAATTCAGTAGCTGAGTGCAGGCATGAGTTACATAACGTTTTACTGTTTGAGTTCTTCACCCAGTTGGCGAATAAAGGGTTTCAAATTAATTCGCTATTGCCTGTGGTGGTACCACCATTCCCAGCTAGAGGTTAATTTCCCCATCAAAGGTGCCCGGAGACAGTATTGTTGTGAGTGACAAAGAATATATTTCGACTCACCACAGCTGGCTGGAGAAATTATCTTGGTTTTATTGTTGCTGTGGATCCTGCCTGAGGATCTATTTGCTGTAGTTCATGATAGATTTTTTTTTGAAAAGAGACTCTTGATTGTTATAGTGTGTGCTACAGTTTGCTGAGTGAATAGGTTGATACAGTGAACAATGTACGTACAGCTCCACCTCCCACATTCACTGACACATCAGTGGGTACTCGGTTAATTTATACTTGTCAAGTCTGTTAAGGTGAGATACAGTTAGAAGACTTGGAAGAGGTGTTTCCGTTAGAAATGTTGATGGCCATTTTCTTTTTTTAATAATGGAGACTGCCCACGCCAAGGTGTCACATTTTAATTCCAATCCCTGGAGATGGGAGAATTCAGTCCCTTGCCATGGCTGGTGTGTATGGCGCTTACAAGTCGAAGGGGCAACTTCCCGTTCAGGTCCTCGTAGGCCTGAGGTGCTAATTCTGTAGAAGTGGGTCATCGTTTGTGGAAGGTATGTTGTTGAGGACTGAGCAGTAACTTGTTTGTAATTTCAACAGTGGGAAGTGTTTGGGAATTAATTTAAACAGCCATTTAAAGCTTTTTGATAGGTTTCCTGTCAAAATTATAGTCCACAATTGATGACTCTTCGGAAATTCTGCTGTGATTTTTATGACCCTTAGCGTAAAGACATTCTTTTCAAGCAAGCCTTTGGACACAGTGGCGGAGTGGTTAGCACTGCTGCCTCACAGCACCAGGGACCTGGGTTCGATTCCAGCCTGAGGCAACCGTCTGTGTGGAGTTTGCACATTCTCCTAGTGTCTGCATGGGGTTCCTCCTGGTGCTCTGGTTTCCTCCCATAGTCTGAAGATGTGCAGGTTAGGTGGATTGGCCAGGTTAAATTGCTCATAGCGACGAGGGATGTGCAGACTCAGTAGGTTAACCATGGGGTCTGGGTGGGATACTGTTCGGAGGATCGGTGTGGACTTGATGGGTTGAATAGTCTGCTTTCACTCTAGGGATTTTATGATTCTGTGATCTCTCCTAATATGGTGGTTCATATGGGGTGGTACAGTGGTTAGCACTGCTGCCTTGGGCGACTCTGTGGAATTTGCACCTTCTCCCCGTGTCTGTGTGGGTTTCCTCCAGGTGCTCCGGTTTCCTCCCACAGTCCAAACATGTGCAGGTCAGGTGGATTGGCCATGCTACATTGCCTGTAGTGTTAGGTGAAGGGGTAAATGTAGGGGAATGGGTCTGGGTGGGTTGTGCTTCAGAGAGTCGGTGTGGACTTGTTGGGCCGAAGGGCCTGTTTCCACATTGTAAGTAATCTAACCTAATTAGAGTACTTTAGTACTGCTGATAAGGCACATTTTGTTAAAGTTTTTTGCCTCTCATTTCAGGACAAATCATAAGAATACCAAATTAAAGGGAAAACCTCATTTAAACTGCATGAGGGGAGAGTGCTGATCAATTAACAAGTGGACTCTGGTCCATGGTAAAGCCTTGGCCAATGAGAATGCACTTTCCAACCAATCAGCACTCTCTTCTCATACTGTATAAATGCTGATTTTCTCCCTAAATTAGTATTCTTGAGAATTGTCCTGATGTGTGCAAGACAAAATGATTGAACAAAATGTTGTTTTTCAGCAAAACTCAAGTCCTGTGCTAACGATTGTCTATTCGTACAACATTTTGTTTGATAATTCTCTATCTTGGGATGTTTTATGCTGTAGCTGTTGAAGATGCTGTATACTTAGATTAGATTAGATTACTTACAGTGTGGAAACAGGCCCTTCGGCCTAACAAGTCCAAACCGACCTGCCGAAGTGCACCCACCCAGACCCATTCCCCTACATTTACCCCTGCACCTAACACTACGGTCAATTTAACATGGCCAATTCACCTAATCTGCACATCTTTTAACTGTGGGAGGAAACCGGAGCACTCGGAGGAAACCCATGCAGACACAGGGAGAATGTGCAAACTCCACACAGCCAGTCGCCTGAGGTGGGAGTTGAACCTGGGTCTCTGGCGCTGTGAGGCAGCAGTGCTAACCATATGTGATTGTTTTATGCCTTTGCCGTGGACAACAAAAGTGTAATCTTGGCATGCCAGAGGAGAGTTGCCACTCCTTGAATTTGACTGTCAAATTACTCAGAATTACTTCAACGTCTTTCTGGCAGAATGTTAATCCTCTTTATAATGCGACGTTGCCTGGAGGAGGACCATCATGCAGTGCAAGCTGGTGTTAAATGGAAGACAGATCTGTTTTTCACTCAGTGGCTGGTGAAGGGAGGTTAGATTATTTCCTGGTGAATGTTTTGTGCATTTTCAGAATTACTGGGATTGAGAGGGATCTCAGAGACTTCTGTGTTGTGGATTGTGGTCTTGAGCGGATTTGTCAAATAAAATATTTATTGGCACTTGGTCAACAGAATGTTTCTAGTCAATCTTTGGTGTAATTTAGAAGTGTTCTAGCCAGCAGGGTGATTGTGTAATTGTAAAATAAAAGGAATCATTACCTATAATTTTAGATGTTTCCAGTGAACTTTTTGGAATAGAGCCTGTTTGAAATATTGCTGCCTCAAGGTAATAATAACTTGGCTTCAATCATTGGAATGTTTCTGAGTACTTGGTTGTGATGAAAGTACAGAACATGCACAAGATTGAATGTGTTTAATTGGGCTGATTTTAACTTCTTTAATCTCATCCAGATGAGAAATATTGTGCACAGTATGTGGAATCCTTAATTTAAAAATAAGGACTGGTCTGTTAAAAAAGTGAAAAGGTAATAATTATTATTAGGATCGTAATCATGTAAGAAAGACTTGCATCTATGTAGCTTCCTGAAAGCGTTTTATAGTCAATTTGCACACAGCAAGGAGTTGATGACCAGATAATAATGTGGGTTAAAGAATTAATATTGGCCATGACACCAGTGGTAGTGTCCATCTTAGAAACAGTGGACAAGTGCTATGGAGCCTTTATTTGTTCATTTGAGAGGCTGGATTTGATTTGATATTCCATTGGAAGATGGCACCTGTAATGGTGCAGTGCTCTCTCAGTATTGCATTAGAGGCTCGGCTATAAGTTCAGTTCTTTGGGGTAATACATGATCTGATCAAAAGGATGACGCAAAATAAGTTATAATGCAAGGCTGTCAGAATGTTATTGACCATAAAGAGAGTTCGTCACCTTAGAGCCATTGAAATGATAAAGCACAAAAGGGGCCTGTTTGGTCCATTTTGTCTATGCTGACCCAAAAACATCTATTTGCTCTTTCTAATCCTGTCTTCCTGCACACGGCACATAAGGTGCAGTTCAGGTATTGTATAAAAGAGTTGGGGTCTCTTCCTCCACTAGCAACTCTGGCAGCGAATTCCAGATACCCACCACCTCTCTGTATAAAAATGGTTTTCCTCATGTCCCCTTTAATCCACCGAGCTGGAATCTATGACCCCTTGTTTTTGAACTCGTTGTCAAAAGCTTGCTATTTCCTGCTGTCTCACCCGGTATTTCTCAGTCAGGGAAATGAGCAAGAACATTTAGTCTCGATCCATTTGAAAGCGACTGAATGTACCAATGACTTAGATTAATGTGATTCTTCTGTGTTTGAGAGCCTCACTCTGTTTAGGTCCATTTTAGTTGGATGTTGGAGCTTTAATCTGCTTTTGCTCCTGATTCCTTTTGTGTGTCAGACTGACTTTCCCAGTCGTGGGTTGTCAGTCCTGGTGTGAAATACAGTATAGTACAGTGTCATAGTCATAGAGTCATACAGCACAGAAACAAACTATCCAACCAATCCATGCTGACCATAATCCCAAGATAGACTAGTCTGACCTGCCTTTCTATATCCTTTCCATAACAGGGTGATCAGAACTGTCACAGTACTCCAGAAGAAGTGTCACCAACATACTGTACAACCTCAACATTCCTTCCCAACTCTTATACTCAAAGGTCTGTGCAATGAAGGCAAGCAAGCTAAATACAGTCTTTAACCACCCTGTCTACGTGTGCTGCAAATTTCAAAGAATTATGTACGTGAACCCACCCCCCACATCCCCCCCAACCCGGTCACTCTGTTCTACAACACGTTTGAAAACGTGTTATATAAACGTGTTTTAATTGTCTAAGCTCTGCTCTTGTTTGCTTTACCAAAATGTAATACCTCGCATTTATCCAAATTAAACTCCATCTACCACTCCTCAGCCCATTTACCTAATCAATCAAGATCTCCTTGTAATCTTAGACAACTACTCTGTTCCACTATGCCACTAATTTTGGTCATGATTTGGAGATGCCGGTGTTGGACTGGGGTGTACAAAGTTAAAAATCACACAACACCAGGTTATAGTCCAACAGGTTTAATTGGAAGCACTAGTTTTCAGAGCACCGCTCCTTCATCAGGTGGTAGTGATGAAGGAGCATCGCTTCAAAAGCTTGTGCTTCCAGTTAAACCTGTTGGACGATAATCTGGTGTTATGTGATTTTAACTAATTACGGTGTCATCCACAAACTTGCCAACTCTGCCTTTATATGTTCTCATCTAACTCATCTGCCTAAATGACGAAGAAAAGTGGACACAGACCTCCAGTCCAAAAAAAAACCCTCCACCATCACTCTGTCTCCTGCTGTTAAGCCAATTTTGTATTCAGTTGGCAAGCTCTCTTTAAATCCCATCTGATCTAACTTTACTCATGAGTCTCCCACATGGAGTCTTGTCAGAAAGGCTTTCATGGTTTCAGCAGCTGTTCAAACTAAGGTTCTAACTCACCCTAGTTCTCAAAATCTCAAATGTGACAGCGCAGAAGGTGGCCATTCAGCCCATTGTGCCTGCAAACATTTTGTTACCGTGTTGAAGTATGCTTTGTTCCACAAATCTGGACAACACAAGTTTCAGTAGTACAGCAGATGCTTTATTATCAGACAGCTGATGTGAGATTCTCAATGCCCCAAAAGTAGTCGTGCGTCTACGTGTGGTGATACTTCCCCATGAATTTCTGCCCTACACATAAAGACAGTATTTTTTATAGAGATTAAACAAAAGGTTTATCAGTCATGTGATCGATTGTTAGTACATGGTTTAATGGGTAATTATGAATTTACAAAGCCCGGTGAATGTCGATGTCTTGTGAAAATGTGTGAATGGGTTACAGAAACTGATTATCGTATTCTTCATGTTGTTGATGCGAAGAGATTAAGACCGAAGGGTTTTGCCTGCTGTAAATGGGGGATTCACATACCTATGCTAAGACGGAGAGGAAGTAAGACAATGGGAGCAGGAAGCAGTTTAACAGGGTTGTGGCCAAAGCTATGAGTCTTGTCTGGGAAGGACAAACACCTCTATCTGAGGCTACAGGGGAATCCACATGTGTGGATCCACTAGGATCCTCTTCTGGGATACAGTCAACCTCCCTCCTAACTGAGATGACCTGTCCATATTGTAAGAAAACAGGCTTTCAGTTGATACTGCAGTGAGTCTTTTTGACAGTGGAATGTTTAACTCTTGAGTCCCCAATGTGCCCTGAAAGAGAAGTAAAACATGGATCTGATCCCTTGGTGCCTTTCTAACTTGCTCAACCGAGTGCCATTCTTCCTGCCTTTTCCCAAATCCCTCCACTTCATTTTTATCTGGATAACCATCCAGGGCCGTCTTGAATCTGCCTCCACCATATTCCCAGGCAGTTATTCCACGCTCGCTGTGTGAAAATGTCTATTTTTCTCTCATCACCTTTACCTTATTTACACATCACTTTAAACATCGGCCTTCTGGTTCCCGTTCCTTTTACAATTAAGGTAGCATCTCCCCCTCGACTTTGTCCAGCCCCCTCATGATTTTGAAAACCTCAATCAAATCTTCTCTTCACCTTTTCTCTAGAGAGAACAATCCCTACTGCTTCAGTCTAATCCTCATAACCTGAAGTTTCTCATTCCTGCAACCATTCTTGTAAATTTAAAGAAGTTTTATTGAAAAAATACTTGGACAAAGTAAACAGAAACAATCCTTAACTTGTCAGGATCGTTTGTGAAGTGTCAGGGTTTCTGCGTTTAATCATTTATAGTTTCATTTTCCTCTTAAGTACTGAAAATTAAGCTTGTTGTTAGCTGTCTGATAGGCTGTTGGTCTGTGTTGCAGTTTCAAGCACCAAACAAATTTTTGTTTCTAGATTATACATTGCCAAAGCATTGTGCTGGATCAGTGAAAGGAGTTCCCCTTAAACTGTCAGATGTAGAGTAACTGAACTGTCGTTACAAAGTTCATTCACACGTATGCTTTCAGTCATTGACAAACATGCTTTACAATACTTAAAGTCATAGAGATGTACAGCATGGAAACAGACCCTTCGGTCCAACCCGTCCGTGTTGACCAGATGTCCCAACCCAATCTAGTCCTACCTGCCAGCATCCGGCCCGTATCCCTCCAAACCCTTCCTATTCATATACCCATCCAAATGCCTCTTAAATGTTGCAATTGTACCAGACTCCACCACATCCTCTGACAGTTCATTTCATATACGTACCACCCTCTGCGTGAAAAAGTTGCCCCTTAGATCTCTTATATCTTTCCCCTCTCACCCTAAACCTATGCCCTCTAGTTCTGGACTCCCCAACCCCAGAGAAAAGACTTTGCCTATTTATCCTATCCATGCCCCTCATAATTTTGTAAACCTCTATAAGGTCACCCCTCAGCCTCCGACGCTCCAGGGAAAACAGCCCCAGCCTGTTCAGCCTCTCCCTGTAGCTCAGATCCTCCAACCCTGGCAACATGCTTGTAAATCTTTTCTGAACCCTTTCAAGTTTCACAACATCTTTCCGATAGGAAGGAGACCAGAATTGCATGTAATATTCCAACAGTGGCCTAACCAATGTCCTGTACGGCCGCAACATGACCTCCCAACTCCTGTACTCAATACTCTGACCAATAAAGGAAAGCATACCAAACGCCGCCTTCACTATCCTATCTACCTGTGACTCCACTTTCAAGGAGCTATGAACCTGCACTCCAAGGTCTCTTTGTTCATCAACACTCCCTAGGACCTTCCCATTAAGTGTATGAGTCCTGCTAAGATTTGCTTTCCCAAAATGCAGCACCTCGCATTTATCTGAATTAAACTCCATCTGCCACTTCTCAGCCCATTGGCCCATCTGGTCAAGATCCTGTTGTAATCTGAGGTAACCCTCTTCACTGTCCACTACACCTCCAATTTTGGTGTCATCTGCAAACTTCCTAACTGTACCTCTTATGCTCGCATCCAAATCATTTATGTTAATGACAAAAAGTAGAAGACCCAGCACTGATCCTTGTGGCACTTCACTGGTCACAGGCCTCCTGTCTGAAAAACAACCACCACCCTCTGTCTTCTACCTTTGAGCCAGTTCTGTATCCAAATGGCTACTTGAGTGAGTTTAAATGCTTGAATAATTGAATTGGGTAGAATTCCTAGTCCAAGGTTTGATTTCTTAGCTGCTGCTTGAATGTTTTAAACAAACAAGGATTCTGGCTGTGGAAGCAGGAACGATGTGGATACAGCAACTGTGATCTCAGAATCTGGTTAGTGTGCAGTCAGTGTAAAAGTCACCAGCACCAGACTTTGCAGGATTTTAAAACAAATAGTATTTTTTTATTTACGCATGCTCAGCTGGGAAAGGCTATGACACACATCCAACAAACTTGTCAGAAAGATGTATTTTAAAGGCAGGAATCCATTACCAAAATAGTAGAACCAACCCAAACATGTTTCCACTGATGGGTGAGTGCCGAACCAGAGGACACAGCTTAAAAATATGGGATAGAGCATTTAGAACAGAGATGAGGAGAAACTTCTTCACCCAGAGAGTGGTGGCTGTGTGGAATGCTCTGCCCCAGATGGCAGTGGAGACCCAGTCTCTGGATTCATTTAAGAAAAGAGTTGGATAGACCTCTCAAGGATAGTGGAATCAAGGGTTATGGAGATAAGGCAGGAACAGGATACTGATTAACGATGATCAGCCATGATCATATTGAATGGTGGTGCAGGCTCAAAGGGCAGAATGGCCTACTCCTGCACCTATTGTCAATTGTCTAATTAACCATTCACATGTCTGTAAGAACCTGATTGAGTAGGGACCTTGCTCTCACTGTTGTGTTGAAGTTCAGGTCTGTTCAGATGGTGGCCGTCAGAGCTTTTGCATAGTACCTTTGAGATAAAGATGCTCCAGCATATTATGTAGATAGCTCCTGGTAGTCCTTGTAACCAGAAGTTTCTTTATAGGTGAAAATGGTTGAAGGAAGTTTTTAACAGATTTAAAGGCTCTTGAAATGACACGAAGATCTAGCTTTGTTTCTGCTATTCTTTTGCAGACTGCTTCAGAGTAAGCAGGGTTTAATCAAAACAGTCGTAAAGAAGTTTTGATTACATGATGAATGACTGTTAATGAATGGTGAAAATTGCTTATGCGATCAAGAAGTTATTGATACGCCATAGAAGGTAGATACTTTGCACTTGATAATGGAGAACCAGTCTCAATAGCTCTCCTTTGTTACCGGAGTAGACTAAAATGAGGGCGGCTTGGGGCTGCTTATCCCTGTGTCTTGTGTAAAGTGTAGAGTATCAGGTGTGGAATAAAACAGAAAGGCCTTGCTTTAAGAATGTCCATTATTGTCCACTTTGGAAGTTTCAAAAGCTTTATTACTGTTGCAGGCTGAAAAGTCAGCTGACCATTCAGCAGCCAACTTGTAGTCCCTTGAAGAAGGAATAGAGTCTTAAAAAAATGTAATAATTATTTGCCTGCATTTGTCATATTGTAGCTTCAAGACAATGTCCTCTCAGTTTTAATCTGTTTATCAAAGATGGTCTGCTTTTTGTGTAGTTACGAGCTGACAGCAGATAAGAGGAAGTACTTGGTAATAAATGAACCATAAATGTGTTATTAAATTGTCAGTGCCACAGACAAAGATCAACGTGATTAAAAATAATTTACCCATTAAAGCTAGCCTCATTACAGTCTTATAGAAGTGTCCATAATCTTAAATTAGATTGGACTTAGTCCTGGTGGTTTGTTGTCTGATGCTTGTGTATCTCAGTGGAATGCAGAAGGTTTTACTGTACAGAGTGCTGGTGAGACCACAGCTGGAATACTGAGAGCAGTTTTGGTCCACTGGTTTAAGGAAATGTGTCATTTGATTGGAGGCTGCTGAGAGAAGATTAACTCGGGTGATCTATGGGATGGAGGGATTGTCTTATGGGTAAAGGCTAAACAGGTTGGGGAACTCTGCTGACTAGAATTTAGAAGACTCAAAAGCGATTTTTGTTGAGACCTATCAGACTAAGGGACTTGACAGGATATATGCTGAGGGGACATTTCCTCTCAATGGAGAGTTCATGCCCATGGGTATATTCTCAGAGTTCAGAGAAGGAGAAAATGAGGACTGCAGCTGCTGCAGAGTCAGAGTCGAAAAGTGTGGTGCTGGAAAAGCACAGCTGCTCAGGCAGCATCCAAGGAGCAGGGAAATTGACATTTTGGGCGTAAGCCCTTCCACAGGAATGGGGAAGGCGAAGGGGGCTGAGAAATAAATAGGAGGGTGTGGGTGAGGCTGAGGGGAATGTAGCTGGAAAGGTGATACATCGGGGATGATGGTGATAGGTTGGAGGGGAGGATGGAGTGGACAGATGGGAAGGAGGATGGACAGTTAGGACAGTTCAAGAGGGCGGTGCCGAATTGGAGGGATGGATCTGAGATAAGGTGGCAGGAGAGGAGGTAAGGAAACTGGTGAAATAGACATTGATCCCGTGTGGTTGGAGGATCCCAAGGCGGAAGATGAAGCGTTCCTCCTCCAGGCATTGGGTGGCTTGGATTTGGTGGGAGAGGCGGCCCAGGACTTGCATGTCCTTGGCAGAGTGGGAGGGGGAGTTGAAGTGGTCGGCCTCAGGGCGGAGAGGTAGTTTGGTGCATGTGTCCCAGAGATGTTCCCTGGAATGTTCCATGAGTTGGCGTCCTGTTTCCCCAATGTAGAGGAGGCAACATTGAGAGTATAACAGACACAGCAGATGAGGTGATTGGATATGCAGGAATATCTCTGCCTGATATGGAAGGATCCTTTGGGGCCTAGGATGGAGGTGAGAGTGAGGTGTGGGCACAGCTTTTACACCTCTTGTGACAGAGGAAGGTGCCGGGAGCAGAGGGTGGGTTGGTGGGAGCTGTGTAGGGAATGGTCTCTGCGGAATGCTGATAGGGGTGGGGAGGGAAATATATCTCTGGTGGTGAGATCTGCCTGCAGATGACAGAAATGGCGGAGATGATGCACAGCCGGAGATTAGTTGGATGGAAGGTGAGGATGGGGGGGGGGGTTGGGGTAGGGGGTTCTATCCTTGTTGTGGTTGGAGGGGTGGGGCTCAAGGGTGGAGGTGCGGGAAGTGGAGGAGATGTGCTCGGGGGCATTGTTTACCATGTGGGAGGGGAAATTGTGGTCCTTGAAATAGGAGGCCATCTGGGATGCTCTGTGGTGGAATTTTGCCTCCTGGGAACAGATACAACAGAGGCTGAGGAATTGGGAGTAAGGGACTGTGTTTTTGCAGGAGAGGGGGTGGGATAAGGTGTAGTTCAGGTAGCTGTGGGAGTCGGTGGTTTGAAGTAGATGTCCGTGTTGAGTCGGTGGCTGGAGATGGAGAGGTTCAGGAAGGGGAGGGAGGTATCAGACATGGTCCAGGTGAACTTGAGGTCAGGGTGGAAGATGTTTGTGAAGTTGATGAACTGTTCAACCTCCTCATGAGAACATGTGGTAGTGCCAATACACTCATTGATGTAGCGGAGGAAAAGGTGGGGGATAGTCCCAGTGTAACTGCAGAAGATGGACATACCAAACGAAGAGGCAGGCATAGCTGGGGCTCATGTGGGTGTCCATGTCTACCCCTTTGGTCTGAAGGAAGTGGGAGGATTCAAAGGAGAAATTATTGAGGGTGAGGACCAGTTCTGCCAATCGAATGTGTGTGTCATTGGAGGAGTATTGGTTGGTTCGGCAGGAGAGGAAGAAACGGAAGGCTTGGAGGCCTTTGCCATGCAGATGGATGTGTACAGGGATTGGATGTCCATGGTGTAGCTGAGCCACTGGGGGCTGGAGGAACAAAAGTCTTGGAGGAAGTGGAGAGCGAGGGTATCCTGAACCAAGGGGAACAGGCCGGTGTCAAGATTTGAGGAGGTGTAGACGATGGGTCGTTCGGGACAGTCAGGTTTGTGAATTTTGGGTAAGAAGTAGAACGGGACAATGTGGGATCCAGGACTATGAGGTTGGATGGGAGATCCCCTGAGATGATGAGGTTGTGGATGGTCTGGGAGTTGATGGTTTGATGATGGGAGGTGAGATTGTGGTCGAGGGGATAGGAGGAGGAGGTGTCTGTGAGTTGGCACCTGGCTTCATTGGTGTAGAGGTCAGTGCGTTAAACTACCACTCTGCCTCCCACCTTGTCCGTTGGTTTGATGGTGAGGTTGGGGTTGGAGTGGAGGGCTGCGCATTATGAGGGTGAGAGGTTGGAGTGGACAGGTTGAGACAGTCACTGTCGCAGCGGCAGTTGGAGATAAAGAGGTCAAGGGCAGGTAACAGACCAGGATGAGGTGTCTAAGTGGCAGGAGAAGCGGTCCTTAGAGGGTGGGTGGGAGTCCTGATGGAAAAAATAAGTGCGGAGGCGGAAGAAGAAATGTTCAATGTCACGACACGTATGGCATTCGTTGACCTGGGATCATAGTGGGATGAAGGTGAGACATTTATTGAGGACTGATCGTTCACCCTCAGTGAAGGGGAGGTCTGGGGAGATGGTTAAAAACACGGCAGGGCTGAGGCCTGGGGCCTGGTGTAGAACTGGAGTGGGGGTGGAGACTGTCCCTGGAGTAGGTGTGGTCATGGTATCATTGGTGACATCAGAGTACAGAGTGCCAGTTTAAGACTCAGATGAGAAATTTATTTTCAGGGTGAGGATCTTTGGAACTCCTTGCCACAGAGAGCTGTGGGGGCAGAGTCCGAGTGTGTGTATAAGGGCCCGATAGATTCTTAATCATTCGGGGAAATTAAATATTACAGGGAAAAGATACAAAAGTGGATGTGAGGAATGTTGGATCAGACATGATCCAATTGAGTGACAGCGCAGGGTTGAGAGGCTGAATGGACTACTCCTGTTCCCATTTCTTGTAGTTTTATATGGTCTTATGGTATAGTGTTGTAGATGGAATATTTTCTGAGCTAGGTTAGGGTGAGTTTGTCACCAACAGAGTGTCTTATATTATTTCCTGTAACACAAGCCATATGTGGATATTATGGTATTAAAAAATCTAACAGATACATAGCATAGCTAACTTCTATTAGACCATGACATTGCTCAGGCCATCTGAGCATCTGGGCTAATACTAAGCTATAAATTTCAGCAGTGCAACATGCTTCCAGTAGAGTATCTTGCTTCAACCAGTCAGAGGCAAGTCTGAGTCTGAGACCTTTGTACCCCTGGGTGACATGCTACGATGCCATGTCTCTTAAAGGTATACTGATTGTGACACAGAGGTTGGCTTGAATTGTAGAGTTCCTTATCTCCCCATATTTTCATGAGTAAAGTGTATTCTGAACTCCTTATCCAGTTGAAAAGGATGGGGTTAGGGACAACTGATAATCTGGCCAATGTACGAAATGGCTTTTGTTAATGGGCTGCTTTTCCTGTAAAACAGTGACTCCCCCTTAATGGGGAGTGAATCGTCCAACTTGGCGTGTTGAACCTTGTGTTGCTGGCTTCACATGCCTGAGGTGAAGTTGGTCAGGGCAAGAATGTGAGATGGATAAGATTGCATTCCCTCCTTGGATTGGGTGGTTTAGTGCAAAGCATTCTGCCTTTCACCCATTCTCGAAAAACGACTCATTACCTTCTCAATAAATGTTTTTATTTTAAAAGTCTGGCGAGGATGGGACATGATTGGTAACTTCATTATCTAAGAGATGGAGATGCTGTGAACTCCTGACTGTAGTAGCTGGAGTATCTGGTTCAGTGTCAGAGTCATTACAATGCAGAAGGAGGCCATTCCGTCCATCGAATCCTTACTTGCTTTCTGCAGAACAATCCTCTTTGACGTGGGACTGTTCCAGCAGTAATTGTGATCTGGTCCTCATGGATATTTGAAAAATATCAATCATAGTTTTCTAGTCCCTTTTACCTTTAAGTGTTGGGTGAGCTTATCACCAAGAAAAGATGAATTAGCTTGCACAGAGTTATGGGAATCCTCCTGTCCCTCTCTGTGTGGTATGGAATGATCCAACAGGCACAAGGAAATGAGTCCATTGTAAAATGGTTGCGAAAAGAGTTTTCTTGCATTTGTGTAGTGCCTTTCATGTCTCCAGGTCCTCTCTAAAGTGCTTTTCTGTTAATTCTGTACTCTTTGAGAACAATGACAATCATAATATTTTAAAAAGATGCATGGCAGTCATTTTGAACAGACCAAGTTCCTCCAAACAGCACTGAGACTAATGAACAAATCTGGTTGAGTTTGGCTAAAAGTAGCCCGGGAAAACAGGAGAAGTCCAACCATTTCTTCAAAGGGTGAGATCTTCAGCATCCACCTGAATCTCCAAGGAAATTGGTGGGGCCTTTAGCCCTTGGGGTCCGAAGGGTAGCGCCTTTGACAATGCTGCACTCCCTTAGTAGGCCGAATAAAAATAATATTCTCTTGCGTTGGGGCCAAAAAGGAGGGAGCAATATCACTGAAATACGTTGTAAAGATGTATATTTTTATTTTTCTGTATTTTTGATTGTGGACTGAAATGGGAAAAGGTCTTAAAAGCCAAGGATTACCACACCTTTTTAAAAGTAAGTGACTTGATACTCCTACTAGACACAGCCGTTTGTTCAAGCAGTGGAGAATGTCTGTCTGCAGATGAGCTTGAGCTATGGACATGTCTGAATGGAGTTTCCACCGACAACAAGGAGCTGATTGGTCTGTGATGATGGAAGCCTCTTGCATATAAAAACTGCGATTGGCTCCCAAGTAGCTGAACAACTTCTGGATTTGAATGTTTGGGAGAAGTCAACAGATCTTCCAAAGCTGTCCTCTGTCTCTGCAGTTGAAAGCACTTCAAGTTTTAAGAAAGCCTGTTTATTTCCCCATAACAGTTACTGTAAGCTGTTTCTTTTTAAACCAGTAAGCCAGGGACATGATAAATATGGATCAGTCACCCTGTGTCTCCTGCAAACCAGTAGAAGAAGTATCTGGAGAAGGAAGATAAAAGGACAACCTGTCCTGACAAGCCAAAGATCATCTCAGTGAACTCTGGGGTCATGGACCACTGAACTGTCTTCCTCGTCTGCTCCTCTGTCCAGGGCACCCATTTTTTAATTGTGTTTGTGTGCGTGCATCTGTGTTAGGGGAGGTTAGAGTTTGAATAAACATAATAAAACTTGTTCAGTCAGAAACTTGCTCCATGCTTTCTGTCAACCTGGTTCTGAAAGACAGCTAAATTGGGGAATTCCAAATACTTTAAAATAATCTTTAACTTTTGTGATGACTCCACTTGCTTATCCCAGTGAGGGATAGTGACACGTCCTACACAGGAATTGTTCCTGTCTATGGTGCATTTAATAGCATTGCCGGAGGACTTATGAAGAACTGTTTGAGTTTAGTTGTGATGACTGGAGCCAGGAGGACTCTGTCCTGTAAGTCCAGTTTGTGCTTGACCGCTGACCAACGGGCACCCACTGAGTGTCTCTGCTGAACTGAAACCCTTTCCTTGTATGTGCAGAAATTCTGATTGCACTTGATTTCATTGTCTGCGTTTCGAAAGTGTGAGAGAGTGATTTACCAAAATGAGACCAGGAATGAGGGACTTCAATTCCATGCAGAAATGTGAGAAGCCTGGATTGTTTTATCTGGAGCAGGGAAGGTTAAAAGGAGATTTAATCCAAGCGTTCAAAATTGTGAAGAGTTTTGGCAGGAAAAGGTTTCCAGTGACAGAGAGGGTTAGTGACGAGAGGAAACGGATTTAAGGGAATTGACAGGAGAACTAAAGGCAAGACGTGAATTTGTTTTTGACACATGAAGGCTGTGGAAAATGATTCACTAGTATTGTTCTAAATAGAACTAGGCAAAATACTTGCTGGAGGAAGAGATTTCAACTACTGTGGAAATCATGTCGTGTCTACTTTGCCCAAAGGCAGATCCTTGGCACATTGTCAATTTTGTCCTGAGGGATTTTCTTGGCAATTTTCATCAATGGTCAGTGGTATTTGTCCCTTTGACTCTCGGGCAGGAGACAGGGGCCTACTTCAACTGGAACTGGAGCCAAACCTGCCTCATGTTTGTGTTATTTTGAATCACACATTGGCCGTTGAGCTAACTGTCACACACACGCACACAGCTTCCCCCCTGCCCCCCACAGATCTTTTCAAGGGAATCCAAAAGTCGTCCATAGTGGGTGGGCGTTAGTAGTCATGGATTTACATGTGGAGTTGAGAGTGTGTTGCTGGAAAAGCACAGCAGGTCAGGCAGCATCTGCGGAGCAGAAGAGTCAATGTTTCGGGCATAAGTCATTCCTGATGTAGGGGTTATTCCCGCAACATCGATTCTCCTGCTCCTCGGATGCTGCCTGACCTGCTGTGCTTTTCCAGCACCACACTCTCAACTCTGATATCCAGCTCTGCAGTCCTCACTTTCTCCTAATTTACACATAGAGACAGAGTGCATGCAGAGGGAACTGAGTGAGTCCTGTACACCTGACTACTTCAAGGAAGGTTGCTAATATTTCAGTGCTGAGGGTAAATTGAAGTCAGGACTGTTCTCCTTAGAGCGAAGAGGGCTGAGTGGTGATTTGAGGCATTTGAAAGGGCACTGGATGGTTATTTGTACAGAAATAGCATGCAGGGATATGGGGAAAAGGACGGAAATTTGCACGGGGTAATAGAATTTGTACCTTTGTTTTAAACTAAAACAAAGGCACAAATTCTATTACCTCGTGCAAATTTCTGTCCATTTCCCCATATCCCTGCTAATTATTTCCAACTTATGTTGAATGTGGGTGTCGCTGGCTCAGTCAGCAATGTTTTTTGCCCATCCCTAATTGCCCTTTCTCTGGTTGGCTTGCTCGGCCATTTCAGAGGGCAGTTCAGAGTTTGCTGTGGGTCTGGAGTCATGTGTGACGATAGCTTTCCTTCCCAAAAAGGACATTAGTGAATGTGATGGACTTTTACAACAATCGACAATATTTAGACGGCTGCCAGTTGTCTAATTTTCAATTCCGGATTATTTTATTGAATCCAGTTACCATGGAGGGATTCTGGCTCATATCTCCTGGGTTCTGGAGTTCTAGCCCAGTGACTTTACCAATAAGCCACTGCCTCCCAGGAGCAAGCGGCTATACGCTTAGCACAATTTTCTTTTATACTCATACAGCATGGAAACAGACTCTTCGGCCCAACCAGTCCACGTTGAACATAATCCCAAAGTGAAATAATCCCACCTGCCTGCGCTTGGCCGATATTCCTCCCAACATTTCCTGCTCATAACCTTATCTAAATATCTTTTAAATGTTGCAACTTTGCCGGCATCCACTGCTTCCTCTGGAAGTTCATTCCACACAAGAATCACTCTCTGTAAAAAAAAATAAAAGTTGCCCTCCTGTCCTTTTCATATCCTATACCCTCAGGAAAGACACCTACCATTCACCTTACCTGTACCCTTTGTTATTTTCTGAACCTCTATAAGGTCACCTTTCTGTGAAAGAAGCCTATTTAGCATTTCCCATAACTGAAACCCTCCATCACAACATAGAACTTAACCGCGCAGTATAGGCCCTTCAGCCCTCAATAGTTCCACAGGTCGATGCAACATTTGAAGCCCATCTAACCTACTCTATTCCATTTTCATCCATTTGTTGATCCAATGATCAATTAAATGCCCTTAAAGTTGGCGAATCTACTGCTGTTGCAGGCAGGGTGTTCCACGCCCCTGCTACTCTCTGAGAAAAGAAACTATCTCTGACATCTGTCCTATATCTATCACCCCTCAATTTAAAGGCATTCTCGGCAACTTCCTGGTAAATCTTTTGTGAACCTTCTCCAGCATGATAATATCCTTCACTTTCCAAATGTGAGCTTTGTTTAGTAGGTAGGTAGGTATACTTTAGTTCATGCAGTGCTGGAGGACGCCTTTGGGGCACGTCTGGGTCTCAATGTGGTCCCCATGTGGAAACCATTCCTGAAGCTGTGATAAACCACCTCTTAAATGCCTCACCCAACCTGAACCTATTGTGTTTCTCATTTTGGTGTCTGCACTCCAGTTATGCTTCCCCTTTCTCTTGTCGTTGGGTTTCTGCAGGTGAATTGCCTTAGCCTCACATTGCCGGCAAAACGTGTGGGTCTTGTTCTGCTTCCTACCAAATGACAATGTTCCTTTTGTCGGAACAAATCACTGCAGATGCTGGAATCTGTGTTGAAAACAACGAATGCTGGAGGTCATGGTAGGTCAGACAGCATCTGTGAAGAGAGAGCAAGCTAATATTTCGGGTCTAGGTAACTTCTTCAGAGCTGACATAAAGTGTGGAAGGGGCAGCATTTATTGTACAGTTGAGGGGTGGGGAGTTGGGTGCTGTTGTGGGGCGTGCGGTTGTGGGGGTGGTGGGGTGCAGATAGTTCAGATTAGACATCGGAGCAGTGTTCCCTTTGTCAACTTCGCTACAGGCTCAAGAGTGAAGCCAACTTTTGATCTTTTCTTTTGAAGTTCTCCTTTTGTTTTATAGTTTAGTTCTGTGACCTGATGAGCTGTTTCACTAAAATATTATCTTTAATTGATATTTGTGATTTTTGCAACTATAGTCATAAATTACATTGTTACCATAAAATCCTTACAGTGTCAAAACAGGCCATTCAGCCTAACAATTCCACACTGACCCTCTGAAGAGTATCCCATCCAGACCTATCCCCTTACCCTATAACCTTACATTTCCCATGGCTGACGTACCTAACCTACACATTCCTGAACACTACGGGCAGTGTAGCATCACCAATTCACCTAATGTGCACATCTTTGGACTGTGGGAGGAAACCTACACAGACACTGGGAGAATGTGCAAACTCCACACAGACAGTCGCCTGAGGCTGGAATCGAACCTGGGGCTCTAGTATTGTGAGGCAGCAGTGCTAACCACTGAGCCATTGTGCCCCATTGTTGCTAATGGGCATGTTCCTTTGTGGCAGCAAGTGCAGTAATTATTAAAGTTTTAATCTGTTGTGACCTGGCATACACTGAGGGCATTGGAATCAGTCACTTTGTCTTTGGAATGATTGATTCTGTTTTTAAAAAAACACCTGCAAGGTGCAGTGGAGCTCATTTAAAATTGATTTTTGGTTTTAAATCCATTTCTTGCCCAGGACTATCTCACAAAGAGGATGGGGGGATGAACAGCTGCTATTTGTGTGATAGTGCCTCCATATTTTGTTTTTCACTGAATTGAAAGCAGGATTGCAATTTCAGATAGTGGGCGATGATGCATGGAATTCGTGACTCAAGATCTGGATGAGAGGCATCGACATTTGAGCTTGAACTGATATGTGCCAAGTAGCAGTTGTATCGTTTGAGTTCCAGGCAATGACCCTCACCAATAAGAGGAGAAAGTGAGCACTGCAGATGCTGGAGATCAGAGTCAAGAGTGTAGTGCTGGAAAAGCACAGTCGGTCAGGCAGCATCTGAGGAGCAGGAGAGTCAACGTTTCGAGCATAAGCTTTTCATCCTGGTGAAGAGCTTATGCTCAAAATGTCGATTCTCTTGCTCCTGGGATGCTGTCTGATTGGCATCACCAACCATCTGCATTTGGCATTCAATTGTATGACCATCATTGGATCCCTCAATCAATGTGCTGTGGGTTACCACTAACCATGTAAGTACAAGGGTAGGTCAAAGCTTGGAAAGTTTGTGGCAAGTAACTCACCTCCTGGCTCTCAAAAGCCTGTCTACCATCTACAAGGCTCAAGGGGGAAATGTGATGGTATGCTGTCCATTTGCCTGGCTGAGTGGAGCTTCAACAATGCAAGAAGCTTGACACCATCCAGAACAGAGCAGCCCTCTTGGTTGGCGTCACATCCGTCACTTCCGTCATTCACTCCTTTCATCACCGTCTACAAGGTTCACTACAATAACACACCAAGCCACCCTCAACAGCACCCTCCAAACCCATGGTTCTACTATCCAGAGGGACAAAGGCAGCAGATACATGAGAGAATCACCCCTTGCAAATTCCCCTCCAAACCTCAAACCATTCTGGGTTGGAAATATATCACTGTTCCCTGAATGTTGTTAGGTTAAAACCATGGAACTCCCTTTCTAACATCATTGTGGATCTACCAACACCACATAGGAATCTCACCACCCTCACCTCAATGGCAGTTGAGGTTAGGCAGTAAACACTGTCCTAACCAGCAATGCCCACATCCTGTGAATAAACAATAAAAATAAATTGCAAGTTATATTTTTTCAGGCAGCACAGGTCTCTGTGACGTACATTGTTTAATTTCCAATGTCAAATAAAGTGAATCAGTGCCTCTATGTTGTATTTGTATCTGATTGAAGTCTGTCCCCAGAATTGCACTTTACACTGACATTGATAGACCGAGGGAGAGGGTGATGTCGACACTGGAGAAGTAATCCAAGATTATTCTCTGGGAACCAAGGGTTTGTACCTCGCATTTGACCTTGCTGGAATTTAAATTCAATTCATAAAGTCTGTCTCCAATGATGGTGGCCACCACAGCAACTATTGATCTTTGTAAAATTCTTCTTGGCTCACTGAATGTCCTATAGAGAAAGAGACTGCCATCCTTTCCTGGTCTGGCCTTTGTGTGACTCTAGACTATATTTGACTCTCAACTGCCCTGTGAAATGGCCAAATGAACCATTTAGCTCTTAGATGAATAGGGCCAGGCAACACACTGCCAGCGATGCCCACCTCATGTGAAACAGTTTTTTTTTTAATGTGTAAGTCTAGCCATCAGTGCTTTATGCCAACTCTTCTCACTTTCTGATGTTTCTTGCAATGATGTTCCTTCATTATTCAAGTCATTTTTTGACCCTAAGGTCAAAATTGCTTGACTTACACGGGTGTCTTTTTACTTGCTGCAATGGAAGCTGTTGGGTTTGAGGACAGTGTATTTCCTGCCCCAACTGTTGTTTGCTATCTGTTGTGGTCTCGAGTAGGTGAGCAGTGTCAATGTGGAAAGTTGCTTGTATGTTTCGTCCTCTGGTGTGTGGCAGCTCTACTCTATTTACAGCTTTTTTTGGTTTCGTTCTAGGAGCTGTGCTGTTCCATGACCTGCTCTTTGGAGGTCATACACAAACATTTCTAATTCTGGAACGGCACTTCTCTAGAATGAAGCACTAAGACTTTTCTAATCATACAATCTCCCTCAATCGTAAGGAAATGACATCTTGTACATCCCAAGATGTTAAACTTCACCCTGCGGTTGTCATCAGCATTAAATTTTGACCTTCAGGACCTATTCCATTTCCCTAACAAAAGCAAGAGGATGTCTGGATCATATAACACCTATCTTATCTGATTAATTACTGTGGTTCCAATGGAAACTTTAATTGTAGCATTTTGCTTTTGACTTCAGTCATCTTTTTTAGCCTGATTCAATTATGACTTGCAGGCTACAACCTTTCACGCCTAGTGAGTTTGAGAAGATTTGTAGCTCAGGTTGAGGTTCTGGATGTAGGTTTGCTCGCTGAGCTGGAAAGTTCATTTTCAGACGTTTCATCACTAACTAGGTAACATCTTTAGTGAGCCTCCAGACAAAGCACTGCTGAGGATTCCTGTTTTCTATTTATATGTTTGGGTTTCTTTGGGTTGGTGATGTAATTTCCTATGGTGATGTCATTTCCTGTTCTTTTTCTCAGGGGGTGGTAAATCAGGTCTAAGACAATGCGTTTGTTGATAGAGTTCCAGTTGGAATGCCATGCTTCTAGGAATGCTCGTGCATGTCTGTTTGGCTTGTCCTAGGTTGAATGTGCTGTCCCAGTCGAAGTGGTGTCCTTCCTTATTTGTATGTAAGGATTCTAGTGAGAGGGGGTCATGTCGTTTGTGGCTAGTTGATATTCATGTATCCTGGTGGCTAGTTTTCTGCCTGTTTGTCCAATGTAGTGTTTGTTACAGTTCTTGCACGTTATTTTGTAAATGACATTAGTTTTGCTTGTTGTCTGTATAGGGTCTTTCAAGTTCATTAGCTGCTGTTTTAGTGTGTTGGTGGGTTTGTGGGCTACCATGATGCCAAGGAGTCTGAGTAGTCTGGCAGTCATTTCCGAAATGCCTTTGATGTAGGGGAGAGTGGCTCGGGTTTCCGGACACATTTTGTCTGTTTGGGTTTTGGGTTGTCCTAGGACAAGACAAACAGAGGCACGCACGAGAATTCCTAGAAGCATGGCATTCCAACCAAAACTCTATGAACAATTAAATTCAATAATTAATATGTCACATTTACATATCTAGTTTTGGACCAAAGCTTAATTATTCAAGTAAAAACTGAAGAAACTGCAGATGCTGGAAACCAAAAATATAAAAGGAAATTGTTGAAAAGGCTCAGCCGGTCTGGCAGCATCTGTGGAGAGAAATCAGAAGGAGGGGTCTGTGGTAGAGATATTGAACCTGAAACGTTAACTCTGATTTCTCTCCACAGATGCTGCCAGTGTTGCTGAGCTTTTTTAGCAATTTCTGTTTTTGTTAATTATTCAAGTTGTAGCTTAAATTCTTCAAGGTTTAAAATTGATCAGTTCTTTTCACAAAATGTAAACATCTTTGATTTATCATTTGTTCCTAATACTCCATTTTTCATAAAATGTACAAATAACTTGAGTTTCTTAACCTGCACTTTTTTTATGATAAGGAGAAAATTTGCTGGATATTTTTCAAGTTGATCTTTATTTTCTGTGGAATGATTCCTGCTGTTTGATAGGGTCTACCACTTGTGCCATGTACGATACTCGCTATTAGACACAAAGCAAATGGTGATTGAGAGAAGATGACGTGGACAATGGGGAGTTGTTTCCTTGGGGAAGACAGTTTCTCATTGTTGCTCCGTTCTCCTTCACTGTGTGACCTGCTGTATTCCTGATCCAGTGAGGCAGAAGTGCACCAGTAAGATGATGAATGCAGGGGATTGTGGCTTGACTGGCTGAGTGCAGAGTGTCCCCTGGTGATTTTGTCATGCAGTTTTGAGAATGCAAAATGGGTGGTGGTTAGGGGGTGTGAAGTTGCTCTGCCTCCTCTTCCCTTCACAAATATTGAGGGGGAAGGTTTCAAATACTCTGGTGACATTGCAGCAGACCATAGTTTTCTCCATATTTGGATAATTTACATCAGTGGAAATTCTCGATATTTATGACGCATCCACTCTACCTGCTTATGAGTTAGCTAAATGAATGGGTTTGTATATAACAGATGCAACACATTGTCAATAAATGCGAGATTATCCACTTTGGTAAAAGTACAGAAGGCAGAATAACACCTAAAATGATGAGAGGTTGGGAAATATTGATCACAGAATTCCCTACAGTCCCTTTGGCCCATCGAGTCCACACTGACTCTCCAAAGTGCATTCCATCCAGATCCCTGTAACCCAGCATTTCCCATGGCTAACCCACTTAACCTCCACATCCCTGGACACTAGGCAATTCAGCATGGCCAATCCACCTTAACCTATACATTTTTGGACTGCGGGAGGAAACTGGAGCATCAGAAGGAAAACCATGCAAATGCACAGTCACCCGAAGCTGGAATCGAACCTGTGTCACTGGTGCTGTGAGGCAGTAGTGTTGATCACTGAGCCACCATGATGTCACTAAATAATGGAGTCCCTGTTGGGGAATTGAACACCAGTTTCCTGCGTAATAGGCGTGGGTACTAACTGCTATACTAACCAGGAAGTGAGATGTTCATGGGGGTCTAGGTGTCCTATTCAAGTCACCATGCTGACCCAGCAAGCAGTTAGGAAGGCAAGTGGATTGTTAGCCTTCATTGCAATGGGCTTTGAATTCAGGAACAAAGACGTCTTGCTGGCTTTGTATAGAACCTTGGTGTGACTGCACCTTTTTGTACAGTTTTGGTTCCCATATCTGAGGAGTGTTGTACTCGCCATAGGAGTGCAGCAGAGGTTCAGGAGGATAGTGGACAGCGAAGAAGGTTACCTCAATTACAACGGGATCTTGATCAGATGGGCCAATGGGCTGAGAAATGGCAGATGGAGTTTAATTTAGATAAATGTGAGGTGCTGCATTTTGGGAAAGCAAATCTTACAAGGATGTGGCAGGTTGGAGGATTTGAGCTATAGGGAGAGGAATTGAACACCAGTCTCCTGCATGATAGACGTGAGTACTAACTGCTATACTAACCAGGAAGTGAGATGTTCATAGGGGTCTAGATGACCTACAAAAGTAGGACCTAGTGCCTAGGTAACCTACAAAGCCTCCAATCTGTAAAAAAAACCCTCCACTACCACCCTCTGTCTTCTACTTCAAGCCAGCTCTGTATCCAAATGGCTAGTTCTCCCTGTTTTACCTGGAGCGTTGGAGGCTGAGGGGTGACTTTATAGAGGTTTATAAAATCATGAGGGGCATGAATAGGATAAATAGACAAAGTCTTTTCCCTGGGGTGGGAGAGTCCAGAACTAGAGGGCATAGGTTTATGGTGAGAGGGGAAAGATACAATAGAGACCTAAGGGGCAACTTTTTCACACAGAGGGTGGTATGTGTATGGAATGAGCTGCCAGAGGAAGTGGTGGAGGATGGTGCAATTGCAACATTTAAGAGGCATTTGGATGGGTATATGATTAGGAAGGGTTTGGAGAGATATGGGCCGGGTGGGACTAGATTGGGTTGGGATATCTGGTCGGCATGGCAGAGTCGGACCGAAGGGTCTGTTCCTGTGCTGTACATCTCTGACTGTATGAGTCTCGAAGAATAAAAGGTGACCTCGTTGGAGGTTTAAAAAGTCCTTTCAAAATGTGACCATTTTGATAGCTGCAGAAAGGATGTTTACCCAGGCTGGGGCAGGTGACATTACCTGAGAATATAGACAGTCCATGTAAGACTGCGATGAGAAGGGGTTTCTTCATTCAGAGGGCAGTGAATCTTTTGGAATTTTTTTACCCAAGGGAGCTGTGGAAGCACTATCATTGAGTAAGTTCAAGTGAGTAGATTTCTGGAGACTAATGGCATCAAAGGATAGGGGAACAATGGGGAATGCTGACATTGAGGTAGATGCTCAGCTGTGATCTAACTGGGTGGCAGAACAGGATTGAAGGGCTGAAAGGCCTGCTCCTGCTCCTATTTCCAACTTCTCAACTATACATCACTTTGGAGGTAACCGACTCTAGAGGTTCCTCCTTCACTCAACATTACCAGAAGAGCATTACCAAAGGAGCAGAAATTAGGCCAATCAGCCCAACATGTCTGCTTCACCATTCAATCACAGCTGATAAGTTTCTCTACCCCATTCTCCCATTTTCTCCCCGTAACCCTTAATCACCTTGAAAATCAAGAACCTATCTATCTCCGTCTTAAATACACTCAATGACCTGGCCTCCACAGCCTTCTGTGTCAGTGAATTCCATAGATTCACCACTCCTGACTAAAAAGGTTTATCCTTCTCTCCATTCAAAAAGGTCTGACCTTTACTGTAAAGGTGTGCCCTTGGCATAGATACTGTCAAGAGTGGCAAGTCAACCATACAATCATACAGCACCGAGACAGACCCTTCAGTCCAATCAGTCCATGCTGACTATAATGCCAAGCTAAGCTAGTCCCACCTGCCTGTGCTTGGTCCACATCTCTCCAAACCTTTTCTATTCATTAACCCATCCAAATATCTTTTAAACATTGTAATTGTACCCACATTCACAACTTCCTCTGGAAGTTCATTCCGCACACGAACCACTCTCTGTGTAAAAATAGTGCCCTGCATGACTTTGTTAAAATACCTCTCCCCTCACCTTAAAAATGTGCCCCTAGTCTTGAAATCTCCTACCCTAGGGAAAAGATACCTGCCATCCACTTTATCTATACCCCTCATGATGTTATGAACCTCTCAACCTCCTCTGCTCCTGGGAAATAAGTCCCAGCCTATCAAGCCTCTCCAAGTTGAAATCCGCTAGCCCTGTCAACATCCTGGTAAATTTCTTCTGTACTCCAGAACTGGCCTCACCAACATCCTGTCCAATCTCGACAGGACGTTCCAACTCCTATACTCAAAAGTCAGCAAAGAATCCGACCTATTGCTAGGCCAGAGCATCACCAATTCATGTCCCTTCCACTAGTTGAAGGTATTGTTTCTGTCTGATAAGCAACAGGCCTGCCATTAGTGAACTGTCCTCATTGTCTGGGAATATCATTTTGGTTCAAGTCCGTCACACCTGATGTGGCAGCTTATGTACACTCTTTATTCAAAAGCAAAACATCAGGTTAGTCTTGATGCTTGTCACAAATAACATAAATTGGCAAGGCAGCAGTGTTGCCATAGCAACAGAAAAGCAAACCTTAGCAATCAGGACGCAGTTATCAAGTCTGCCCTGTGGAGAAATCCACGCCTTCTCTCTTTCTAAACTGTCTTTGAATGCCTCACGCTTCATACATTGACATAATTGTGCATGATGCATGTTTTTAACTGAAGTGATATTCTGGTGTCCAACTCCCTGGCCTTGGGGAGCCTGCTGTCAATTACCAGATCTCCAGAACCATCTAAACCTGCCCTAAGGGTCTGTGTGCACTATCTAATTTGATCCTAATGAATCTTACTTCCTTATCTATCACCCATACAGACATATCTGCTCAAAACACAGACACATACACACACATACGCGCACACACATACGTGCGCACACACACACTCCCTCAATGAATGTACCTTATGTACAGTTTTAAGTAGTTTTGGTTGTGCTGGTGAAGATTAATGATATGTTGTAATCTTGCCATTTTTTTAAAAGGAACCCTACAAAACCCATCACTGTCCAATCAGAAGCTGTCAAGATTTATCCTTTTGAATGTTAACTCTTGACATCGAGAATATAGTGAGATCTTCATGAAGGAAGGGTGGAGATGTGGTGCTGGCTAGGGGTGGGGAGGAAGGGAGTGAGCTTTGGTAGTGAAGAGGATTATGTAGCAGTGGGGCTGACCAACTCTGGTGAGAGGTGAGACTGAGTGTGGCTCGGTACATGGTGCAGTGTTAGTTTGAAGTGGTGGTGTATGGACTTAATGCCCAAAGTATGGATAAGTGATGTGGTGGGGAATTTGGCCCTGGAAGAGGGAGTTGTAAGCAACTGGCTGTGATATTAAAGAGTTAATTTGCTCTGCTCCTGCAAGAAATTGAATGCCGTAGGGGTAGGATGGTGTGTCTTTGTCTTTGTCAGTGGAATGTGGGAGGTTTACATTCCCATCGCCTGCTATTCAGGGATGATTTACATTGTCATCCAGAAATCAATAAGAGCATTATAGTTGGAATTCTAACTACACCCTGTAGTTAAAAACACAATTCACACCAGATCTGGCCTTTAAGGGATGATTTGCATTACATTGTTTCTGCAGGTGAGGTGGTCACTGCATTGTATCTTCAGTGGCAGGTGACTGTGAGGGAGTGACTGGGGCGGGGGGGTGCTGTCTTGTAGGCATTGCTAACTGTGATGTAAATATCCTGTATAAAGGAAGGACTGTTTCCTTTGTTTGGGAAGAGCGCTTGTCACGATCCCCGTAAGCTGTGTAAGGTGTATGTTAAAGGTTCCTCCAGAGATACCCGTGGACGTGCCTCGCAAGCGTGGTGAGGAGGATTCAGAGTTTCTCCAAAGCTTGTGCTGTACCGTGCTTAATAAATTTTGTTGTTCACAGAAGTTGGTGGTTTGGAGCTGCATCGAGTATGTAAGAACCTCAGGAAAAAAAAGAACTTAACATGGCTAATGGCTGTGCTTGGGGATGGGAGTTCCATACTTCCTGCTCACCTCTTGGGCACAACAGTAGACTGTTTAAATTTGGCCCACATTCTTGGTGTATGTGGTGTTACGGCTAAATCAGTTGCTTTCCTGAAGGTGATGTGAGAAGATTGGCGGAAACAGCTACCCAACAATGCAAATTAAGTGGGATATCTTATCATTTGAAGATTCATTTTCTAAAGCAATCTTCATTCACACAGTAAACTACAAAGTTCTGATTGCTTTCAGTAGGAAAGACAGGTTAAAGCAAGTAAAGAATATGCTGCTGAATGTGTTTATAAAGTCACCCTGCTCCTCATCTTACAGCCATCACTGCTTCCTCACAACCTTGTGACATTTGTTTATGCTATTATTTTGCTGTTCAAAGGTAGTGTTGTGATTAGTGGCCAGTGTTTGGATTCTGAGCCAGACTCTTGAACTCCAGATGTCTCCTTGACCTGAGACACACTGTTAATTAATCTTATCACAGAAGTTGCCTAATCTACTTGGTTATTTTCCCATTTTTTTTCTGTTTTTATTTTGGGTTGGCTTACTATTCTACTGTCACCTGTGATATGACCGAAGCTTTGTGTAATGATTGGAACGAGCTCAGCCAGGTGGTTCTCATAGAATTTGAGTTCCCTGATTGGGGCTGTTAACCTAGTCCAATCAGGGAGCCTTGGCTGACATATAAACAGGCGTGTCAGAGGTTCTGATCACTCTGAGAGATGGCTCTGAGGGGGCTGGACCCATGTCAAGTACTATGTGTCAATAAAGAGCGAGTTGGTGATGGGATAATGTGGAGTTATTTCACTTTGGAATCGCATTGTGAGGTCATATTGTGTTTGGGTAATGTTCAGTCCTCATAGAAACCTATAAAATTCTAAAAGGACGGGTTAGGCTAAATGCAGGAACGCTATGTTCGATGACCAGGGAGTCCAGAGCCAGGAGTCATATGCTGAGGGTACAAGGTAGACCTTTCATAACTGAGATAGTGAGAAATTTCTTCACCTAGAGATTGGTGAGCCACAGAAGGTAGTTAAGGCCAAACATTGAATGTCTTCAGGAAGGAGTTAAATATAGTTCCTTGGGCTAAAGGGATCAAAGGGTATGGAGAGAAAGCTTGAACAGGGCACTGATCTGGACCATTAGCCATGATCCTATTGGATGGGGAAGTGGGCCTGAAGGGCTGAATGGTCCACTTCTTATTTTCCATGTTTCTGATGCCTCTGAACCTGAAGTTCAATTGGGGCAGTGGTTAGCATGACTGCCTCACTGTGCAAGGGACCTGGGATTATCGAAGCCTTCCCGCGAGCTTCAGTGGGTAAGGGAGGACCCCCTACTGGAGTCTACTCAATCTTCCCTGGTTCTTTCCCTGAGATCGTTCAATTGCCTGAAATAAAATTTTTACAAGACGTCCATTAAAGGTTTAGCGCGTTTATTTAAACATTTACAACAGTATCACAGTTACAGAGTAACAAGACACCAAGCCCGAGTTTACGTCAAGGTTCTACAACCTCAGCAGAATAGCAGTACCTGCACTTAGTAACCTCATGCACTCTCAGACTACTCTGAGAATGGCACTCTCAATCTTGAGTATTTATTCGGTTTTTGCCCTCTAAACATGTCAATTAAACTCCTGCTGATGAACGTGATGTCCTCCCCACATTCCTGATGTGCTTGTGATGAACTTGTTAGTCTTTTGTTGACCGATCACATTAGTAGAATAGCTATAATGAAACTGCCCTTGTACTGACTCAGGTAATGACGTTAAGTGATGATATTCTTTAAAGTTTGGTCACATATTCATCAGCTCATGTCTTTGCTTAAATCTGATTATTGATCTTTAACGTCTTAAACCCATTCCTCATTGTTTTCCACCTCACACGCTTGGTCAGTAAACTCTTTATTCAAACCCCTACTGTCTTTCTTCATAGGTACTTGATCTGGCAAAGGCTTTTTTTCCTCCTTAATGACTAATTTTTAAGATTCGAAGCTGCCTAAACTTGTTCTTGTACAGAGCTGGACTTCCTGCTTTTCCCAGCAAAGCTACCTTACTTAATACTTTTTCCTTTTGCTTTATTTCTATCATTCTTTGGTTTCTTTAATTCCATGCTTTCCCCTCGTGTCCTTTCACAGGATCAATTCCAGCCTCCAGTGATTGCCTGTGTGGAGTTTACACATTCTCCCCGTGTCTGCGTGGGTTTGCTCTCTGTCTAAAGACGTGCAGCTGAGGTGGATAGGTCTCCCGATGAAGGGCTTTTGCCCGAAACGTCGATTTTACTGCTCCTCGGATACTGCCTGAACTGCTGTGCTCTTCCAGCATCACTAATGCAGAATCTGGTTTCCAGCATCTGCAGTCATTGTTTTCACCTAATGTTAAATTACCCGTAGTGTGCAGGCTATATGGGTTAGCCATGGGAAATGCGGGGTTACTCGGATGGAGCAGGGGGTTGGGTCTGGATGGGATGCTCCTCAGTGAGTTGGACTTGAAAGGCCGAATGTCCTGCTCCTATACTGTAGGGATTCTTTGAATTGGTCACCAAATCCTGAAGTGGCAAGGAAGAACAGCAGAGACTATACTTTTTGTTTTCCTGAGTTGATGTTTGAAGGACAGAGGTTGACTAGGATACCAAGGAAGAATCTCTCCTGCTCTTTTTTTTTTGAACATTATGTTGGGAATTTTTACATCCACCTAGAGAGCTGACAAGATTTCACAGTTCAATGTCATGTCCAAAAGACAACAGCACCATCCAAAAAGCACTGCTTCTGTCAGTGCCAACCACAATAATTTTTTTTTTGCTCAGGTTTTTGGAAAGGGGCCGTGAATGCACAGCTTTCTGACTCTGAGGCTAGAATACGACTCAGCAGTGGTATGTCATTTTAACTAGGACGGGGGTCAAAAATTACCCCACGCCACAGCAAAAGCAAAATCCTGTTGATGCTGGAAATCAGCTGGGAACATAACACAAGGCAACCGGAGAGGTTAGATTGAATAAAACTAGGCACCAATAAAGAGATTTGAAGCATTTGAGGTAAATTGTTTTAATTGACTCGCAGGGTGTAGACACCTAAGGCTGTGTCAGCATTTATTGCCGGTTCCTAGTTACCCTAAGGAATGGCAATATATTTCCAAGTCAGGGTGGTGAGTGGATAGGAGGGGAACCCGCAGGTGGTGGTGGTGGTGGTCTTATGTATCTGCTGCTTTTGTCCTTCCAGACGGAAGCGGCTATGGATTTTGCGTGCAATCTGAGGATCTTTGAATATCTGCAGTGCATCTTGTAGGTAGTACACACTGCTGCTGCTAAGCACTGGTGGTGGAGGGAGTGGGCTGCTTGTGGATGCAGTGCCAAGCAAGTTTGCTTTGTCCTCGATGGGGTCAAGCTTCTTGAGTATTGTTGGGGCTGTACCCACCCAAGCAAGTGGGGAGTATTCTATCGCACTCTTGACCTATCCCTTAATTGTGGTGGACAGACTTTGGGGAGCCAGGAGGTGAGTTACTCACTGCAAGATGGCGAGACTCTGAGATACATTTAAAGGGTAGCAAGACATTGACATGAGGAATAGAAGAATCCAGAGGAACCTCGATTATCCGAAGGACATGGGCAGGGAGTATTTCATTCAGTTAATCGCATTCCAGATCATCAAATGCTGGATAACATGGTTTAGCCAAGCATCAGGACCTTGCGATCTTGCCGGATAGTCTGATATTCGGATACTCGAATGCCGGATAATCAAGGTTCCTCTGTACATTGATGGGGTGACATGAAAGGGAGAGGAGGAGGAGGAGGTTTGTGCTTAATCCTATATTGTTATTTAGAAAGGTGCATAGTGGAATGGAACTCTGCTATTTCTATGAACTTGAAGGAAGTAAAAGCATAACTGGAATAAATAACTGTTTTGAACGACTTGAATTTTTCCTATATACCGTTCAGAGAGGATAATATTTTAGTTAAAGAATTCTTTACTTCTGTGCTGAAACCGTGCTTGCATTTGAAATGTTGTATTGTTGTTATTTTGTTGCTTTTAATAATTCTAGATAGATCTTTCAGTTACACGCATCTAAGAGGGAGAATTTACAGAACTAGCTGTTGAAAATTGACTTATTCTGGAAGAACTGTAACATTATTTAAGCATGAAGGAAATGTTATGGATTAACATATCCTGAACTTTGATATAGGGGATAGATTTTCCAAAGTAATATGTGATGGAGAAAGAAAGATGCCAGTTATTTTAATCCTTTGGTAACAAATATAAAGCTAATAAGATTTATGTTTCAGGGCTGTCTCTAATTCAGGTTAAAATAGAGGATTGCGGGGGGAATCATGCGACATGTTCTAAACTCTATTCAACAATAAGCTTAAGTGATTTGGAGGGAAACCAAGTCGTTTTACATGGAAGAAAGTGCAAGATGCTTTTAGTGACAAACAATGACCAGAGCAGCTCTGCTGTTGCTATGGAGTCATACAAAATGGAAACGGACCCGTCAATCCGACCAGTCCATGCCGAACATTATCCCAGACTGTTAGTCTCAAAGTACTAAGGAAACTCTAACAATATCAAGTTTTGCAAAGAGCTATAGTTTAAAATTTCTGTTTAATTCTAAGATAAGAAAGACCTGACGTCTAGAAAATAGCTCATCAGTGTTTCTACCTAGATGCAAGGCCCATGTGATTCATGTTGTCATAGAGATGGGTTTTGAGTGAGTAGATGTCTGTGGAATTGAGTTAGATTTTCCTGAGAGCATCTTTCTCACTCCTTTTGAAAACCCTTGTACACTGTCTGGATTCAGAGTGGAGAGTAAAGAGGTAAAGGCAGCAAACCTCTCTTGTCTACCTTGTAATGGGAGATCACCTTCTGATTGAACAAACACATTTCATGAGGGTTTAAACGAAGCTGGCAGATTGGCCTGGCTTTGGCTGGGAAAAGTGACTTCCAATTTGTCTCTCACCATGAAAACCAGTTTGGGATTCTTAAGTTCTCTGGTAAAAGCAAAAGGAAGTTAGAATGTCTTTTGGCTGTTGAAGAATGAACTTTTCACCGAAGGGGAAATGTGTAAAAGTGAAAGGAGATTTTTGGTTCTTTAAAATGTGCAATTGAAGGATCTGTTCCAAATTATTGAGTTAGTATTTAGTCAAATAAACCAAAGAACCATAGACACTAGAAAGCAGAAGCAAACAGAGAAGTTGCTGGGAAAACAACAGGTCTAGCAGCATGTATGGTGAGAGAGACAGTTAGCATTTCGAGTCCAGTGATCCTTCTTCAGAACTGACTGTAGTTGGGAACAGATTGGTATGTATATTGAAGATGGGGTGGGGGGGAAGGAGGAGGAGGAGGAGGAGTAAACACAAGTTGGAGAAGAAGTCACTGTTGCTTGCCACTTCCTGTTGCCTGCCATTTCAACATACCACAGTGTTTCCTGGCGAACATCTCTGTCTCAGGCTTGCTGCAGTGCTCCAGTGAAGTTTAGCACAAGCTAGATGAACAGAATCTTCCTTTCCCCTTGGGGAGCCTACACCTTTCAGGATTCAATATCAAGTTCAATAATTTTAGGACTTGAACCTATATCCTCTCTACAACCCCCATATACCAGGCCTTGTCATCTCATGGACTGCTTCCACAAACAACACTGTTCGCTGCTAACCGTCCCCATTAACAGCTGTTGATTCCCCGAGGCTGACTTTTACCCACTCCTTTTGTCTGTCCAACTGTTGTTCTCTCTGTCTGGGCTTGATCTCCACCACCACCTCCACCTCCTCCTCCTCCTCCTCCTCCTCCTCCTCCTCCTCCTCCTCCTCCTCCTCCCCCTCCTCCCCCTCCTCCCCCTCCTCCCCCTCCTCCTCCCCCTCCTCCTCCTTCTCCTCCTCCTCCTCCTCCTCCTCCTCCTCCTCCTCCTCCCTACCCCACCGTCAGCATTTATACCAACCTTTCCCAGCTACAGTCAGTTTTGAGGAAGAGTCACTGGGTCTGAAACTCTGCTTTCAGATGCTGCCAGACCTGCTGAGTTTTCCCAGCAATTCCTGGTTTTTGTTAGTTTAGTCAATGTTGCTTTGAGTTTGGTATTAGAATACAAATCCTACAATTTTTGAAATCTTCTTATTTGATCCTTTCAGTTATTCTTTGGCAATTTCTTTTCAAAACATTACTGATTTTTATAGTAACAGTAACAACTGCCTTAATTTTGTTACCCTCTCTCTGAAAGCACATATTCTAACTTTGTGTAATGGCTTTAGGACATTGGACTTACCTTGTGATGATGTCTTGGGGTATAAAAAGTGCAGTGAGTGGGGTGTTTAAGAGCAGGCTAGAAAGGAGTGGAGAGAGTGACTGAAGCCTGATGTTGAGCCATATTGTTTGAAACTTGTGGGGAAAGGTTGAGTAGACCAACCAGCATTAGGTGTAGGGTTTATAGAATAGTCTTTTGATAACATAACAGAAAATTAGAGCCTGGTGTATGTCTGAATACGATGGATTCTATTTAGTTGTAACATGTCATAATGAAAGCCAAAGCTGGAAGGTAGTTTGTGAGACTACCTTCTCTTCGACTAGCCTTGAACTTAAACTAATGCTTAATGCTACAGAAAATAGGACTAACTTAATAGACAAATCTGCTATTCAATACCCATTGTTATGTCTGATGTTTAACTGTCTCATCAAATGTTATCCCATCGAAATATATAAAATTCCCAAAGGAAGCTTGGTTATGGAATCTAGAATGAGAGGTCACAATCTCCTAATAAGTGCCAGGACTGAGGTGAAGAGAGACGTCCACATTCAAAGGATTACAGATCTTTGGGATTCTCCACAGCAGAGGGTTGTGACTGTTCAGTTGGTATGGATTGTGTCCCTAGAGGATTGCTTCACACAGCCATCTAGCCGTACAGCCTTTTTATTCCTGTTTATCCCTGGGGAATATTTCTTCCCACCCTACCTCTTGCAAAAATGCCATCCCGTATTCCCAATTCCTCCGCCTCCGCCGGATCTGCTCCCAGGAGGACCAGTTCCACCACAGAACACACCAGATGGTCTCCTTCTTTAGAGACCGCAATTTCCCTTCCCACATGGTTAAAGATGTCCTCCAATGCATCTCGTCCACATCCCGCACCTCCGCCCTCAGACCCCACCCCTCCAACCGTAACAAGGACAGAACGCCCCTGGTACTCACCTTCCACCCTATCAACCTTCGCATAAACCAAATCATCCACCGACATTTCCGCCACCTCCAAATAGACCCCACCACCAGGGATATATTTCCCTCCCCACCCCTTTCCGCCTTCCGCAAAGACCGTTCCCTCCGTGACTACCTGGTCAGGTCCACGCCCCCCTACAACCCACCCACCAATCCTGGCACTTTCCCCTGCCACCGTAGGAACTGTAAAACCTGCGGCCACACCTCCTCCCTCACCTCTATCCAAGGCCCTAAAGGAACATCTCCGAGACACCCGCACCAATTAACCACACCGCCCCGTGGCCCAACATTTCAACTCCCCTTCCCACTCCGCCGAGGACATGGAGGTCCTGGGCCTCCTTCACCGCCGCTCCCTCACCACCAGACGCCTGGAGGAAGAACGCCTCATCTTCCGCCTTGGAACACTTCAACCCCAGGGCATCAATGTGGACTTCAACAGCTTCCTCATTTCCCCTTCCCCCACCTCACCCTAGTTCTAAACTTCCAGCTCAGCACTGTCCCCATGACTTGTCCTACCTGCCTATCTCCTTTTCCACCTATCCACTCCACCCTCTCCTCCCTGACCTATCACCTTCATCCCCTCCCCCAATCACCCACTGTACTCTATGCTACTTTCTCCCCACCCCCACCCTCCTCGAGCTTATCTCTCCACGCTTCAGGCTCACTGCCTTTATTCCTGATGAAGGGCCTTTGCCCGAAACGTCAATTTTGAAGCTCCTTGGATGCTGCCTGAACTGCTGTGCTCTTCCAGCACCACTAATCCAATATTTGATGGAAGTGACAGTAACTGCCTTTTTTAATATCTCAGTGATTTTTCTCCAGGATTGCACGCAGCATAATCCTTGAGACTGGTCTTCAGTAACTGAAGATCAGGCCAGATCTGTTGGGTTGGAAAACTTCGTGGAAGCGTATGTTCGAGGCTGAAATGCACAGATCTTTACATTCTAAGGAATTCAAGAGATCTTAGGTTCGTGCAAGAATCATAGAATTGCTGCAGTGTTGAAGCCATTTGGCCCCTCCTGTCCACGCCGACCCTCCGAACAGCGTCCCAACCAAACCCACCCCCACCCCAACGTATACATTACCATGGTTAATCTACCTAGTCTACACATCCCTGGACACTATGGGCAATTTAGCATGGCCAATCCACCTAACCAGTACATCTTTGGACTGTGGGAAGAAACTGGAGCACTGGGAGGAAACCCACACAGACACCCATCCAAAGGTGGAATTGAACCTGGGTCCCTGGCGGTGCTAAACACTAAGCCACTGTGTCCACCCACTGGGGAGATGGAGCTGTCGTGAATGATCATCTTGAATCTCATTGTTTTGTGGTGCAGGTCAGGCAGCTAGTTTCTTACATTATTACCTTGGTGGAGTTTTGAAAGCATTAGCCTAGCTTTGACGAAATCGGGTTCTATGGTAAGTCAGTAGTCTGTTTTAGCTGCACCTCTCTGAGTGAGAGCAAGAGAGGGACGATGAGTCAGGATCTGCAAGGTAAGATAATATACTTATTGCAAAACCACAGCGCAATAGAACAAAATGATCAGTTTCTTACTGGAAGTTTCTTCCGTGCCAACTGTGGGACATTAATCCTTGCCATGGATCAGCTCGGCTGGTTGCTGTTAATTAAAAGAGCAGGTTACTCGGGTTTCTGAAAAGGATATTCAGGCTTTGTTATTGGTGAAATTGAGTATGTACTCTCGCCGATGTTATTGTAATTCAGGAATGTTAAGTCTGCACAAACAGGAAAAGTCAGTTTGGTGCAGAAAATGAACAGTTGTGGATCAGGTCATGGGGAGCCAATAATCTGTTGGGTTTCGTGAGCTGCATTCAATGCAGTTGCACAACCTTTTTCACCAAATGATTGGCAGAGAATTCATTGGGAACGAGACTGGATGTGCTTCAGGGCAAATTGTTTTCAACTAAAGAAAGATGTCTTTTTGTTTGACGTGACTCAATCTTTGATGCCTTCAGCAAAAGTAGAGGAACAAAGGCTCAGGTTTGTTTTTCGTACGACAGATGTATATGGAGGGCTAGCACCAGCAATAAATATAAGTGCAAAGTCCTTGTCAAGGCTCTTCTCTACTCCCTGTATTGCAGCTCAACTTCTGTGTGATTGTTCATCTCTGTAAACATAACGGTGAGATGGTGTCACGATGCATTCAGTTACTCTGCAATTTCTGACCAAGTATCTGGTGGACTCTAAAAGCTTGAGCAAGAGTCCAGAAATGGGAACACCATCCCATAAGCTGTTTCAGTTTTAGTAATTTCAAGCTAATATGTTTTTCTTCAGTTCTTTACCATTTATACAGCTTATTCAGAAATTTATTCTGTAATCTGAAATGGCGACATTATCCACTTTTCACTGTGTACAAGTGACAATGTATTAAATAACCCGAAATCTAAATGAATCAAAGTGGTGACTACATTCAAGAACATCTTTGTCAGGTCCAAGGCTTAGAGTCAAAGTTTATCTTTAGTGGTGAAATCTGATACAGCAGGAAGGTGAGGGAGTGAAGAATTTTAAGGCCATATGGAGATGCATGGGGCGGGGGGAGTGGGCATGGTGTAGTGGCTCAGGGAGTAGCACTGCTGCCTCACAATGCCAGGGACCCGGGTTTGATTCCAGCCTTGGGCTGTGTGAAGTTTGTACGTTCTCCTCGTGTCTGCATGGGTTTCCTCCATGTGCTCTGGTTCACTCTCACAGTCCAAAGATGTGCAGGTTTAGAATTGGCCATGCTAAATTGCCCCATAGTGTTCAGGGATGGGTAGGTTGGGTGCATTAGTTAGGGGTAAATGTGGAGTGGTAGACGAATGGGTCTGGGTGGGTTACTCTTTGGAGATTGGTGTGGACTTGTTGGGCCGAATGGCCTCTTTCCGTACTGTAGGGATTGTATGATTCAATGCAGCCTTTTTCACTAAGTGAAATCCTCAAGTGAGCATGCTCAGATTGACAGGAAACTTTGAAGATTCAGAGGGAAGGAGACCTAATTTAAAGTCTGGACATGCTGTAAAGGGGAAATTGTTTTCAACTTGGCAATAAAAATCATTTTTTTTCACGCAGTTCAATCTTTGAACCTTTTATCCATTGTGTTCCCTCACTTTAAGAGATGTCAGCTGTTCCCAGAAGAATATCAATACAGTATTAGCTTCACAACATGAGAATAAATGAATGGCTACCAAAGCTGAGTAAGCTTGTAAAATTTGAACTAATAAATGAGTTCAGTACTGAAAGAGCTTTTCTGACCCATTGGGAAGCTGTGCTGTTCCTTTCTTATTCCCCCCAAACTGGGAACTCAAGGTAAAAATAACCACAGATGCTGGAAATATGAAATAGAGAAAAGGATTCTGGGTAATCCAAGATGGAGGATGGGAATAGTTTCTGGCTGTAACAGGCTATTCCTTTTTTTTGAGGTATTTTAGGTGTTGGAGGTTATTTCCTCGAATCCCAGGAGTAGCAATTACTGTTTTATGTGCTGTTGCATTTTTTTGGAATTTTGGAGAAAAAAGAATCAAAACAACGGCACTTTTAAAAGAAAGAGGAATAGACAAAGGCAGCACGTGGTGAGGTCAGTGCAGGAGAAAAAGAAAGAAAGAAATCCACACTCCTCCCTGACACAGCAGTGAACCTGCGAAGTTACTGCCTTTGCTGTTTGAATTCATGTATTGCTCGACATTGGAGTGCATCTGAGAAAATTTTAAGTATGGCCTTACAGTAAGTCTGCAGTAGTGAGTAGAGTGGGTTCTTTCTTGATTATATGTTTTATTGAGATATGTCTCCTGATTAAACTTAAAAATATCAGCCATAAGTATTAAGTTAGCCTGGAACATTGTTTTGTAGAGGAATAAGACAGTGCTATTTTCTGGGTCTGTAGATTGGAAGAAGCAAAAATGGCCTTTAGTAGAGTGATGTGCTCTTCTTGTCGGATGTGGGAGTTTAGGGAGAGTTTACGGGTTACTGAGGATTATATCTGCAATAAATGCCATTGGTTACGAATCCTATCAGATCAAATGGATCAGTTAGAGATACAGTTTTTTTTATTAGATTCCCTCCAGTGTGGAAACAGGCCCTTCGGCCCAACCAGTCCACACCGACCAGTTAGAGGCAATGAGGAATTTGCAAGAGCAAGGGGATGTGATGGATGGCAGTTATAGGAAGGGAAAAATGTTGCAGATGGAGTTATGAGGGAGGAGCTGGCCAAAGTTCAATGGTGCAGTACCCTAGCAGGGATGGCAGTGGAGCATCAATGGCAGGTATTTCTGGGTATAATGCAGAAGTTGCAGGATTAGTTCATTCCAAAAAGGAAGAAAGATCCTAAGAGGAGGCAGGGGTGGCCTTGGCTGACGAGGGACGTTAAGAATCACATAAAGTCAAAAGAGAAAAAGTATAACATAGCAAAGATGAGTGGGAAGCTTTTAAAGAACAACAGAGGATTACTAAGTAGGAAATACGCAGAGAAAAAATGAGGTACGAAGGTAAACTGGCCAAAAATATAAAGGAAGATAGTAAAAGCTTTTTTAGGTATGTGAAAGGAAACAAAAATGGTTAAGACTAAAATTGGGCCCTTGAAGACAGAAATGGGTAAATATATTATGGGAATCAAAGAAATGGTAGAAGAGTTGAATTGGTACTTCAGATCTATGTTCACTGGGGAAGACACAAGCAATCTCCCAGAGGTAACAGTGGCTGAAGGACCTGAACTGATGGGAATTTATATTTGCCAGGAATTGGTGTTGGAGAGACTGTTAGGTCTGAAGGTTGATAAGTCCCTGGGGCCTGATGGTCTACATCCCAGGGCACTGAAGGAGGTGGCTCTACAATTCATGGATGCATTGGTGATCATTTTCCAATGTTCTATAGATTCAGGATCAGTTCCTGAGGATTGGAGGGTGGCTAATGTCCCACTTTTTAACAAAGGAGGGAGAGAGAAAGTAGGGAATTATAGACCAGTTAGTCTGACCTCAGTGGTGGGAAAGATGCTGGAGTCAATTATAAAAGATGAAATTACGACTCATTTGGATAGCAGTAACAGGATAGGTCAGAGTTAGCATGGATTTATGAAGGGAAAATCATGCTTGACTAATCTTCTGGAATTTTTTGAGGATGTAACTCTGAAGATGGACAAGGGAGATCCAGTGGATGTTGTGTACCTGGACTTTCAGAAAGTCCCACATAGGTTAGTGAGCAATATTAGGGTGCATGGTACTGGGGGCAAAGTACTAACTTGGATTGAAAATTGGTTGGCTGGCAGGAAACAGAGTAGTGATAAATGGCCCCCTTTCGGAATGGCAGGCGGGTACCGCAAGGATCAGTGCTGGGACCGCAGCTTTTTACAATATACATTAATGATATAGATGGTATTAAAACTAATATTAGCAAATTTGCTGATGATACAAAGCTGGGTGGCAGGGTGAAATGTGAGGAGGATGTTAGGAGATTACAGGGTGACCTGGACAGGCTAGGTGAGTGGACAGATGCATGGCAGATGCAGTTTAATGTGGATAAATGTGTGGTTATCCGCTTTGGTGGCAAGAACAGGAAGCCAGATTACTACCTAAATGGTGTCAAGTTAGGTAAAGGGGCAGTACAACGAGATCTAGGTGTTCTTGTACATCAGTCAATGAAAGCAAGCATGCAGGTACAGCAGGCAGTGAAGAAAGCTAATGGCATGCTGGCCTTCATAACAAGAGGAATTGAGTATAGAAGCAAAGAGGTTCTTCTACAGTTGTACAGGGCCCTGGTGAGACCGAACCTGGAGTATTGTGTGCAGTTTTTGTCTCTAAATTTGAAGAAAGACATTCTGGCTATTAAGGGAGTGCAGCGTAGGTTCACGAGGTCAATTCCTGGAATGGCGGGACTATCTTATGTTGAAAGATTGGAATGATTGGGCTTGTATACCATTGAGCTTAGAAGGCTGAGAGGGGATCTGATTGAGACGTATAAGATTATTGAAGGATTGGACACACTGGAGGCAGGAAACATGTTTCCACTGATGGGTAAAAAATAAGGGATAGGCCATTTAGAGCAGAGTTGAGGAGAAACTTCTTCACCCAGAGAGTGATGGGTGTATGGAATGCTATGCCCCAGAAAGCTGTGGAGGCCAAGTCTCTGGATACATTCAAGAAAGAGTTGGATAGAGCAGGAATAGGATACTGATTGTGGATGATCAGCCATGATCATAATGAATGGTGGTGCTGGCTTGAAAGGCAGAATGGCCTACTCCTGCACCTATTGTCTATAGATTTTTTTAATTTCAAAAATATACTTTATTCATAAAATGATTTGATGGTCTGTACATTTGGTCATGCCATACATATGTCCACATTTACAAACACAGATTCGAATTTATCATTTATACAGGTCTGTGCATTTCTCAATCTTATGCATATCCCCAAAGCCCATTTTGGAGAGGACATCCCTCATATATGTATGCGATATCCTGTCAAAGGCTTTCTCCTGGTCCAGGCTGATGAGGCAGGTGTCCACCCCCCTGTCCTGCACGTAGGCGATCGTATCCCTGAGGAGTGCAAGACTCTCAGAGATCTTCCTGCCCGGTACAGCACAGGTTTGGTCCAGGTGGATCACCGATCCCAGAGCAGACCTGACCCGGTTGGCGATGACCTTTGACAAGATTTTGTAGTCTGCATTTAACAGTGAGATCGGTCTCCAATTTCTAATTTCCTCCCTCTCCCCCTTCCGCTTGTAGATGAGGGTGATGATGCCTTTCCTCATGGATTCACTCATGGTACCTGCCCGAAGCATACTGACATACACCTCCAGCAGGTCCTGGCCGATCAAGTCCCAAAGAGCGGAATAAACCTCGACCGGTAAGCCGTCGCTTCCGGGAGTTTTATTCTTTTCGAAGGACTTGAGGGCCTTGGTCAGTTCATCCAGAGATAGCGGCTGGTCCAGCCTCTCTCGTGTTCCGTCATCTAGGACCTCCGTGATAGAGGACAGGAACGACTGGGAGGCCGCGCTGTCGGTTGGCTTCGAGTCATACAGGCTGGCGTAGAAGGATTTGCTGATCCTCATGACGTCAGCCTGAGATGACGTTACCGAGCCATCTTCTTTCTTCAGGCTGCTGAGCACGGAGCTCTCTTTGTGCACCTTCTGGAAGAAGAAACGTGAGCACGTCTCGTCCTGCTCCACCGAGCGGACCCTGGACCGGAAGATTATCCTGGAGGCCTCCGAGGCAAAGAGCGAGGCTTGCTGGCCCTTCACCTCCTTGAGGTCCTCCGTGACATCGACCCCCATCGTCTGCAGCAGGAGCAGGTTCTGCATACTTTCCTGGAGCTGGGACAGTTTTCCCCGCCTCTCTCTCGCCTCCTGGACACCTTTGAGGATAAAGAACCTCTTGATCTTCCCTTTTACCGTTTCCCACCAGTCCGCTGGAGACTCAAAGAGGGGCTTCACGGTTCTCCAACCTGCGTAATCCCTCTTGAGCTCTTCGATGTTTCCCGGGGTCAACAGCTTAGTGTTCAGTTTCCACGTTCCCTTGCCTGCCCGCTGTTCGTCCTGTAGGTGACAGTCGGCTGTGGGCCGGTGGGTACCCCTTGGTTCTCACCGGGTAGGGGGAGGCCTTCACCCACCCCCTCAGAGGGATCGTCTTTTCCTTCTTGGGCGATTCCTCTGTGCAGGAAGCACACACAATGGGGTCGCCGACAAGATGGAAAACAGCGGCTCCCCTTCCTTCTCCTTGAAGACCTTCAGGAGCTGTTCGCACTGCTTCACGCTTCTGAAGGTCACATCGAAGTAGCCTGCCCCAGGGAAATCCTGCAGGCAGTACACGTCTGCGGCTGCAAGGCCGCAACACTCCAGCAGAACTTTCTTCACAAACACCGTCCGATCCACCAGCTCCGACGACTCGCAACACGACCCCCGCAGTACTTCCCCCGCCAGCACGCTTCTGCTGCGTCGAACCTCCAACACTCGAGCAGAATCTCTTCCTCTGGTCCTCAGGAACGACACATATTCCGAGCCAAATTTTTTTTTTTTTAATTTCAAAAATATACTTTATTCATAAAATGATTTGATGGTCTGTACATTGGATCATGCCATACATATGTCCACATTTACAAACACAGATTCGACTTTATCCTTGTCATTTACAATCCTGTGCATTTTTCAATCTTGTACATATACATATGTTTGGCTGAGGCATCAGCAGAGCCCAAAAAAACGTCCGCATGGGCCCCCTGTTCTTCTTTAGGCAGGCCGATCTTACACGGTGGTCTTTCCCCACCGCACCTTGGCGGCAGCTGCCCCAAGCTTCAGCGCGTCCCTCAACACGTAGTCTTGGACCTTGGAATGTGTCAGTCTGCAACACTCAGTTGGGGTCAACTCCTTCAGCTGGAAGATCAACAGGTTTCGGACCGCCCAGAGAGCGTCCTTCACCGAGTTGATGATCCTCCAGGCGCAGTTAATGTTCGTCTCGGTGCGAGTCCCGGGGAACAGGCCGTAGAGCACGGAGTCCCGCGTCACGGCGCTGCTCGGGACGAACCTCGACAAGCACCACTGCATTCCTCTCCAGACTTCCTCTGCATAGGCACATTCCAGAAGGAGGTGTGTGACAGTCTCGTCCCCCCCGCAGCCACTTCGAGGGCAGCATGCGGTGCGGCAGAGAGTCCGGGCGTGCATAAAGGATCTCACAGGCAGAGCCCTTCTCACCACCAGCCAAGCCATGTCTTGGTGCTTGTTGGAAAGTTCTGGCGATGAGGCATTCTGCCAAATGGCTTTGACAGTCTGCTCAGGGAACCGCTCGACAGGATCCGCCCTCTCCTTTTCCCGAAGGGTCTCAAGGACGCTACGTGCTGACCACTTCCTGATGGACTTGTGGTCAAAGGTGTTTTTCCTCATAAATTTCTCCACGAAGGACAGGTGATATGGAACGGTCCAACTACTCGGAGCGTTCCGCGGCAGCGAGGCCAGGCCCATCCTTCGCAACACCGGGGACAGGTAGAACCTCAGTACGTAGTGACACTTGGTGTTTGCGTACCGGGGATCCACGCACAGCTTGATGCAGCCACACACAAAGGTGGCCATCAGGGTGAGGGTGGCATTGGGCGTGTTTTTTCCCCCATTGCACCGGTCTTTGTACATAGAGTCTCTTCGGACCCGGTCCATCTTTGATCTCCAAATGAATTGGAAGATGGCCCGGGTGACTGCGGCGGCACAGGTCCTGGGGATAGGCCAGACCTGTGCCACATATAGCAATACTGAGAGTACCTCACACCTGATGACCAGGTTTTTTCCTGCAATGGAGAGCGACCGTTGCCCCCATCTGCCTAGTTTCTGTCTCATCTTCCTGATCGGCTCCTCCCAGGTCTTGGCGCACGCCCCAGCCCCCCCGAACCAAATACCCAGCACCTTCAGGTGGTCAGTCCTGACGGTGAAGGGGATAGAGGATTGGTCGGCCCAGTTCCCGAAGAGCATGGCCTCGCTCTTGCCTCGGTTTATTCCGAGCCAAAAGGCCGAGAAATCCTGCAGGCAGTACACGTCTTTTCTTCACAAACACTGTCCGATCCACCGGTGTGTGCTCCTCCACCTTCTTCACAGTCACCCTGACTGTGTTCCGAATGCCCTGGCCCAGGCGGCGAGTGGCTGCTGAGGCCATAGCTCAGAGGTTGGCTGGTCCCTGAATTGGCGTTAGGCCGAAGCCAGCATGAAGATCCACCAAGAGCAGGTCAGCACAACCAAATGATCCTCCAACGTCCAATCACGATCCAGCAATGGTCTCCAGCAGCTCCGACGCCTCGCAACACGATCCCTGTGGTACTTCCCCCGCCAGCACACGTCTGCTGCGTTGAACCTCCAACACTCGAGCAGAATCTCTTCCTCTGGTCCTCAGGAACTACACATATTCCGAGAAGTAAAAGGCGAAAGATTCTAGATACAGTCATATAGATGGGTTAACTTCAGGAAAGGTAAGAGAGGTAGGCAGGCAGTACAGGAGTCTTCTGTGGCTATCCCCATTTCAAACAAATGTGCTGTTTTGGAAAATGTGGGGCAAAGAACTCTCAGGGAAATATAGCAACAATAGTCAAGTTTCTGGCATCAAGATTGGCTCTGATGCAATGAAGGGTATGTTGGGTTCCAAGAGATCAATTGTGTTCGGGGACTCTTTAGTCTAATGCAGAGACAGAAGTTTCTGTGGCCAACAGTGAAAAATCAGAATGGTGTCTGGCTTCCCTGGTGCCAGGATCAAGGATATCCGAGTGGGTGCATAATGTTCTCACGGGGGAGAGGGGCCAGCAGGAGGTCATTGTCCGCATTAGAACCAATGACATAGGAAGGGAAAAAGATGAGACTCTGAAGGGCGAATATAGGAGTCAGGCAGGAATTTACAAAGGAGGTCCTCAAGAGTAGTAATATCTGGTTTATTCCCAGTGCAATGAGCTAGTGGGGGCAGGAATAGGAGGATAGGGCAGATGAATGTATGGCTAAGGAGCTGGTGTATGGGAGAAGGATTTACATTTTTGGATCATTGGAATCTCTTCTGGGGTAGAAGTGACCTGTACAAGAAGGACAGATTGCACCTGAATTGGAAGGGGACTAATATACTGACAGGGAGATGTGCTAGACATGGGATCTAAGTGGGACATCCTGCCCTTGGCTCCAGCTCCCCCCCCCCCCACACACACACATGCACACTTTTCCTGGGTTCCACACAGGGATGAACCGTAAACCCCCCCTTCCCCAGATAATCTCTCCAACATTATTCTGTACAGGGCAGAGATTGAACCTGTCAAGAAATTGTGTGTGTGAGTGTGTGTATATACGCGTGCACTATTTGGGTGGGTGGGTGGGGATGGACGGGGGTTGGTGGAGTGGGGGCGGCGGTGTGGGCTCTCATGCACAGTGTGCTTTTGCCTAGTCTCCTGAATGGAGAACAGACTTCACAGAAAATTCTGAGACTCAGAGGAAATCAATTAACCGAATAGTCAATTATCAGCCCATCTCGTTCAAATAATCGAGGTTCCCCTGTGCATGTATTTGGAAAGGCTGGGACTGATTACGGATAGTCAACATGGCTTTGTGCGAGGGAAATCATGTCTCACAAACTTGATTGAGTTTTTTTTTGAAGAAGTAACGCAGAGGATGGATGTGGTGGATGTGATCTTTATGGACTTCAGTAAGGCATTCGACAAGGTTCCCTATGGGAGACTGATTAGCAAGGTTAGATCTCATGGAATACAGGGAGAACTAACCACTTGGGTCGAGAACTGACTCAAAGGTAGAAGACAGAGGGTGGTGGTGGATGGTTGTTTTCAGACTGGAGGCCTGTGACCAGTGGAGTGCCACAAGGATTGGTGCTGGGTCCACTACTTTTCATCATTGATATAAATGATTTGGATGTGCGTATAAGAGGTCCAGTTAGTAAGTTTGCAGATGACACCAAAATTGGAGGTGTAGTGGACAGCGAAGGGGGTTACCTCAGATTACAGCGGGATCTCGATCAGATGGGCCAATGGCCGGAGAAGTGGCAGATGGAGTTTAATTTAGATAAATGCGAAGTGCTGCATTTTGGGAAAGCAAGTCTTCGCAGGACTTATACACTTAATGGTAAGGTCCTAGGGAGTGTTACTGAACAAAGAGACCTTGGAGTGCAGGTTCATAGCTCCTTGAAAGTGGAGTCGCAGGTAGATAGGATAGTGAAGAAGGCGTTTGGTATGCTTTCCTTTATTGGTCGGAGTATTGAGTGCAGGATTTGGGAGGTCATGTTGCGGCTGTACAGGACATTGGTTAGGCCACTGTTGGAATGTTGTGTGCAATTCTGATCTCCTTCCTATTAGAAGAATATTGTGAAACCTGAAAGGGTACAGAAGAGATTCACAAGGATGTTGCCAGGGTTGGAGGATGTGAGCTATAGGGAGAGGCTGAACATGCTGGGGCTGTTTTCCCTGGAGCATCGGAGGCTGAGGGGTGACCTTATGGAGGTTTACAAAATCATGGATAGGATAAATAGACAAAGTATTTTCCCTGGGGTGGGGAATTCAGAACTAGAGTGCATAGGTTTTGGGTAAGATGGGAAAGATATAAAAGAGACCTGAGGGGCAACTTTTTCACGCAGAGGGTGGTACGTGTTTGGAATGAGCTGCCAGAGGAAGTGGTGGAGGCTGGTACAATTACAACATTTAAGAGGCATCTGGATGGGTAAATGAATAGGAAGGGCTTAGAGGGGTATGGGCCGGGTGCTGGCAGGTAGGACTAGATTGGGATGGGATATCTGGTCGGCATGGACGGGTTGGACCAAAGCGTCAGTTTCCATGCCGTATATCTCTATGATTCTATGACTTTAAGCAGAAAGTACTGGAGAAATCTGACAGATCTGGCAGCATCTATGGAGCGAGAAACAAAGTTAATGCAAAGTTAACCCTTGTCACCATTTTGTGGGGACGCTGTTTTTAGGTTATCAATGCCACTTGTGACTTGATTATCTTTTAAATTTAACCCTCTTAATATTACCATAGTCTGAGATGTGAAGTTATCGTATTTTATGAATAACTATCAATAATTTTAATCATTAAACCAGTTCCCCTTGAAAGCATTTGTTAATCATCTCAGTGGCTTATTGTGATAAATCCCAATTTCTCACCACAGTTTCTGCAAAAATTGATTTACAAATTCTTTATTGGATTTATTAAGCACTGCCTTTACTTTTATGGTCTCCCCAAAATACGAAATGTTTCCTGTACATTTATTCACTTGCAGTTTTGAAGGTTTCTGTGAGTTTCATTGCTTTTTTCCTATGGGGGCGCACACACACAAAAACAGGTGTACGTGCATGCACACACACATGATCACGCACGCATGCATGAATGTACACAGACACAGGCATGCACATGCATGTACACGTACACACACGCAAAATGCACATGAGTGCATGCACGCAAACACACAAAGAAAAGATATGCACATACACAGGCAGGTGCACATACACACATACACGTGTATATGCAGACATGTATGCACGCACACTCCTTGTTGAAAATGTTGGAAGGATTAGCAGGCTAGTCATCAACCTGTTCAGCCCCATTTTCGATACTCCATAAGCAAAAAATTGCAGATGCTGGACATCTGAAAAAAGCAACTAGAAAGCAAATTGGAAAATATTAGCAGGTCTGGCAGCATCTGTGGTGAGAAACAGCACGAACGTTTCAGAGCAACGACCTTTCATCAGAACTTTGGAGAACTGGAACCGTCCGTCTCTCTCCACGGGCTGTTGCCTGGTGACCTGAGATTCCATTTTCTCTTTGTTCTTATTTCATGGACATTTGGTTCTGTCATCAGCAAGACTTGGAATTGACTTGAACCCAGAGCTTCCAGCTCCGAGATTGAGAAAATCTCACAGAGCTCCCTATCGGGCCATCTCTCAGTTATCATCTTTTCAGAGAAAGGATTTCCAGACTATTCAGAATTTTCTGATAGTTGTTGCATCTTCAATGTTACAAACCGGAGGGAGGGCCTTGCCCTGAGTGATCACAGTCTTTGGCTTTGATGCAGCCTTTTGTTGTAAAATTCTGTGGTAAGTTCAAGTTGTACATTGTGCCAGGCATTGTGTGCGTGGTATAATGGCTCCTTGCATAGAGGTGTTTCGCCAGTTTTCTGTCTGTGCTGTTTCTCCAATCTTTTGCTTGTTAATGAATGCACAAAGTGGGAGTTAGGGGCTGAATAGGTAAATGTTGACTCTGAAATGAGTCATAATTTTCACGGTCAATACATTGCAAGATGAATAAATCGATTTCATTGATTTTCAGGTTTAAATTTTTGGATTTCATAGAATCCCTACAGTGTGGAAATAGGCCATTCAGCCCATCAGTGATCTTCTGAACAGCATCCCACCCCAACCCATCCGCCTATCCTATCCTTGCATTTCCCATGGCTAAACCATCTCATTTGCACATCACTGGACACTATGGGCAATTTAGCATGGCCAAATCACCTAACCTGTACAGCTTAGGCTTGGGGGGGGACTGGAGCACCCGGAGGAAACCCGCACAGACACGAGGAGAATGTGCAAACTCCACATTGAACCCGGGTCCCTGGCGCTGTGAGGCAGCAGTGCTAACTGCACTGCCCTGTTTCACCCACTTAAATTCATCAGCTGATTATTTGTCTCAAAAATCACACTTCCAGGTACTTGTGATATATTTGTACTTCAGATTTAACGTGAGAAACAGTTGAGTGTTGCATTCAACTAAATTTCCTGCAAATGTCAGTGACCATCAACTGTCTTCACAGCAAACGTTAAACTTCTCCATATAGTGAACGCAGCTTAACGTCTGTGATAGGAAAATAATAAAGTTTGTTGTAATGCATAGTACACCAGAACATTTTGAAATGAGAAGTCTGGTAATGAAAAGTATGGATTTCAAAAGTGAGAAACTTACTTAACCGAGCTGATTGAAGAGTTGAGGAAGTCACAGAAGAGTAAATCTAGCAGACGTGACAAATATATTGGTCGTGCAGTATTTTTGGTTTCTCTTAAAGATCTTTGGTAACTCATAAACATCTAAAAAGTAAGGTCAGACAATGTGGAGACAATAGACGAGTGGCCCAACGAATTGCTGGCTGCTTCCTAGGTCATGCAGAGTGAAGGGAATTTACTCCGTAGCAGAAAGTGGGAGATGACACAAAGACAGAAATTGCTGGAGAAACTCAGCAGGACTGGCAGCTTTTACATGAGAACATAAGAACTAGGAGCAGGAGTAGGCTGTCTGGCCCCTCGAGCCTGCTCCGCCATTCAGTAAGATCATGGTTGATCCTCCCATGGACTCAGCTCCATGTACCTGCCCACACACCATAACCCTTAATTCCTTTACTTTTCAAAAATCTATCCATCTTTGCCTTAAAGACATTCAAGGAGATGGCCTCAACTACTTCACTGGGCAGAGAATTCCAAACATTTGGGTGAAGAAATTTCTCCTCAACTGAGTCCTAACTATGTTCCCCCTTATCTGGAGGCTGTGCCTCCTCATTCTAGTTTCACTTGCCAGTGGAAACAACCTCCCTACCTCTATCTTATCTATTCCCTTCATAATTTTACATGCTTCTGCAAGATCTCTCCTCTTGCTTCTATGTTCCAATAAGTATTGTTCCAATCTACTTAATCTGTCCTCACAAGCCAACCCTCTCTGTGGGAAGAAAGCAGAGTTCACATTTTGAGGTTGGTTACTGTTCGTCAGAAGTGGGCAATGATGTTTCACTCGGATCAGTGCATTGTTTCGGAGTGAAGGGTAGGCACTGGAGACGCTGCAAGGCTTGGCTTGGGCAATGCAGATCCTTCACTCAGAGATGAAAACCCTACTGTGAGGTTGGCCTCGGGAGTCTTCGATGCAGGAGTTTTGGAGTCAGGCGTTAGATCCTGAAGAAGGGTTACACCCTAATGGTAAACTTCTCCACCTCCTGATGCTGCCTGGCTTGCTGTGTTCTTCCAGCCTCCTGCTTTGGGTCCTGGGGCAGTTTGGGTCTGTGTTGGTGTAGGGTGTCTGTGGAGTTGCCTGCATACAAGGTTACAGTCAGTGGTGTGTTGCGGAGGGTCAGTTTAATAGTTACCCAGGAGTTACAGTAGATGTTAATCCCTCTACATAGTCCTGTACCTCAGGCAGAACTCTCAGAGGTCTCTGACCCTTTGTGAGAGTTGCAGTCTGTTTTGGAGGATTCCTGACACTGTTAATTGTCCGTCTGAAGTTTTGCCTTCCGGGGCAGTTTGGAGGGAGTCAGCTGAATCTGGATTTAATTCTTGAGTTCCCTGCTGTAATAACTGGAGCAATGGGTCCATATGCGAACACTGCAAAGTGAAGGGAGCCTTTGTAAGTTCATTCATTATAAGTTCCTTTTGAAGAAAGGTGAATAAAGGCAAATGAGTTTTAAAATCACCTCAGGCAGATTTAACAAGAGCCTCACTTGTGGCTTGTTCCTGACCCATTTAACTGAAGACACAAAGCTATATTCAGTGGGAAAAATACCCTCTTTACTCTCACAACCAATTTCCGCTCTGGGATGTGCTAATAAATCTCAATCTAACATGAACAGTTGTGGCTCTCTGGTAGTATCCCCACCTCTTAATCAGGAGACCCAGGTACAAGTCCCACCTGCCCTGGAGTCCTGCCTGAGCAGGTTGATTGAAAATATCATTTTATAATCTGCCTCCACCATACTCTCACGCAGTGCATTACCGCTCCTAACCATTTGCCGCGTAAGTAAATTTGAAGGGCAATTTTTGTGCACTGGTATTGTCCCTGCCTCTGACTGTAAGGTGCTGGAGGGATCTAGGATCGAGTCCCATCTGCTCCAGAAGCATGTCATAGCACATTTTGATTGATCAAAAATTTTGGCTCTTGATTTTTGCTGTTCAACTATTGGTTATTCTACCTTCAGCTGCCAAAGCCCCAAACTCAGGAATTCCTTCCCTAAACCTCTTTGCCTCTTTTTAAGCTGATCCTGAAAACTTGGAAGCACTAGCTTTCGGAGCGCTTTCAGTGGACAACCACCTGAAGCAGATGAAGCTACTGGGATGCTGCCTGAATTGCTGTGCTCTTCCAGCACCACTAATCCAGAATCTGGTTTCCAGCATCTGCAGTCATTGTTTTTAACCACCTGATGAAGGAGCAGTGCTCTGAAAGCTAGTGCTTCCAAACAAACCTGTTGGACTATAACCTGGTGTTGTGTGATTTTTAACTTTGTATACCCCAGTCCAACACACTGGCACCTCCAAATCCTAAAAACTTGGTTCTTTTGATCATCTGTCACGATATCTCCTTGAGATGTGGCAAATCTATTCCCAATAATGCTTCTGTAAAGCACCCTGGGACATGATGTACCACATTAACAATGCAAGTTAATGTACTGTTGCTGTTCCTTCTGTTCACCATTCCTACAAGTTTCAACTGCTTTTGTGAAAATGGACCTTCACAGACAGCTGGAGCGTTGGCTGAATTAAATCTGAGTTCAAGCCAAATTTAATTTAACAGCGTTACAAATTAATCACAAACTTCTCCGAAATATAAATCATGAACAGACAATTCAGCCTCTTGAGCCTGCTCTGTTATTCAATACCATCATGGCCTGTCTCATCTCGGCCGCATCGCCACTTTTCTGCCCACTCTCTGTAACCTTTTAATCCATTACTAACCAAAAATATGTCCATCACCACCTCCAATTTATCCCAGTCTCTACTGCACTCTGGGACGATTTGAGAGAAGTGGTTCCTCCTTATCGCTGTTTTTACCTTATGGTAGATTTAATTCAATGACAATGACTGCAGATCTGGAAACCAGATTCTGGAATAGAGTGGTGCTGGAAAAGCACAGCAGTTCAGGCATTAAATCGACCATCCCTTATGACCTGTCATTCTAGATTGCCCCATAAGGGAAACATCTGTTTGACATCCGCTTTGTCACTCTCCTTCAGCGTTATGGATCAATTCGATCTCTTAGCCTTCTTAACTCTAGTGAGTATAGGCCTAAACTGCTTGATCTCTCTTCACAAGACAAGCCTTTTATATCTGGAATTAATCTAGTGAACTGTCTCTGTCACCAATGCAGTTGCATCTTTCCTCAAATAAAGGATCAAAACTGTCTGCTGTACAGGAAGTCCCTGGATTAGGAATGCCCGACTTGGAAACGTCCCGTACTTGCCAACCTACCTCTGGCTACTCATTTTTAAAAATTATTTTTAAAAATCTGAGTTACCTACAATGTTTTGTCCTAACGAATGGGTGGACTAATGAGCTCGTATCTGTTCCGAATTGCACACAACTTCGGCTTACGGACAGTGGAAAAAACGGAACTCATTCATAACCTGGGGACCTCCTGTACTCCAATGCACTAACGCATTGTCCAATTGCAACAAGATTTCCCTATTTTTACACTTCCTCCATTAGCAATAAATGCTTAAATTCTATTCGCCTTCCTTTTATTACCAATTGTATCCACATACTAACTTTCTACAGTTTGTACATGAGGACACCCAGATCCCTCTGCACCAAAGCATTTTGAAGTTTTTATTTAAATCCATTAGGACAATAAGTTGACTTTCTATTCATTTGATGAGAATTGATTACCTCATACTTTTCCTCATTAAACCCTATCTGCCAAATTTTGGGCCATTTACTGAACCTATACATATCCATCTCCCACAAACCTACCAACACACTGAAACAGCTACTGACCCAGTCCCAACAACCAGTAAAATGAACGTCATTTACTAAATACCCTGCAAGGACTGCAACAAATATTACGTTGGACAGACGGGCAGGAAACTAGCCACCAGGATACATGAGCATCAACTAGCCACTAAAAGACATGACCAGCTATCACTAGTATCCTTACACACAGATGAAGAAGGACATCACTTTTTCTGGGACAACGCATCCATCCTGGGACAGGGTCAACTGAGACACGCACAGGAATTCCTAGAGGCCTGGTATTTGAACAGAAACGCCATCAACAAACACATTGATTTGGATCCCATTTACCAACTTCTGAGAAAAAGAACCAGAAATGATATTACTCACCGTAACAGACCAAGACACAGAAACAGAAAGTGGGACAGAACACCTGCGCCTCACCGGAGACTCACTGATGGTGTTAGCGAGCATGGTGACAAAACGTCTGAAAGCAAATCTTTCAGCTCAGCGAGCAAACTTGCAACCTGAACCCTCAACCTTCTCAAAATTTGCGAACAATCAAGCCAACCTATCCATATCCATTTGCAAGTTTCTTATTTCTTCTTTGCAACTTAAACACGTGACAATACATAAGTGTTCTACAGGTATTGCTGTAATGGAAACTGTGAATATGTTTCCCAAACTGGAAATGTTTGAAACTATAGGTGATCAGCACAGATTGTCAGAACTGATAGGAGGACCCGCTGGGGTTTGAGTTGAGAATGTTGTCCTAGAGTGTTGCCCCTAGTCAGAATTATACGCTCTCCCAAGAACTGCAGGTTAACAAGATGAAGGGATGCTTAATAGACAACCATTAGTGGAGGTCAGTTTGAGTATAACTAATTTTGATCAGTTTGAGTATAACTAATTTTCACCCAGCTAAAACCTCATGTCAAAGCATAGTGAGAGTAATTGAGTTTGTGTAGCTCATTGGTTGACCAGATTAACCAGGAATTGGCTGTTCATGTTGGGATATTGGATGGTCCTGCAGTGGAATATGTGACTAACTGTTCAGATGCATTTGGAAATCAGCTCCTCCGAGCTTTCAGTTTGAAATGAGGCAACCTGTGTTTCACTTTACCCGCATTCTGGTGTTGCACCTGCTGAGCTGCATCCTGCATCCAACAAACTTATAAAATTGTTCACCTTCCCTTCGGGTGAATTCATGTTGATTAGCCAGATTTAAAGAAAGATAATGGGCCTCTTGGATGGTTTTACAATATGGCAGGTTTCTGTTACCTTAATGTCTCCAAATTTTGGACATTTACTCAAACTTTCCACATCTGTGTGTATGTACCATAAACACACCTGACAATAGCCCTTTCTGGGAAAACGCCAATCCATTTAAACTTGCCCATATGGCCCAGTTATAGTTTGGCTGTGATATCAGGAACATGTCAGTTTGAAATGAACAAGTCCCATGTCTTGCCAGCTTCTGTACTGTTGTTACTGAATTCCAAGAATTGTATTTTTAATAAGGTCTGATTTTCAGTTTGATTCCAGCCTCTGGTGACTGTCTATGTGGAGTTTGCACATTCTTCCTATGTCTGTGTGGGTTTCGTCCGGGTGCTTTGGTTTCCTCTCTCAGTCCAAAGATATGCAGGTTGGGTGCATTGGCCATGCTAAATTGCCCATAGTGTTAGGTGCATTAATCAGAGGGAAATGAGTCTGGGTAGGTTACTCTTTGGAGGGTCGGTGTGGACTGGTTGGACCGAAGGGTCTGTTTCTGCACTGTCGAGAATCTAACTGAATCTAATCTTCCATTAGGGAAGGATCTGCAGCTACAGTGTTGCTCCCCTGCTAGTTACCCACTCCCTCTGTTGTCACCTATTGCTGGAGATCGCATGAAATATTAGGAGCACAAGTATGTCATTTAGCTCTGTCAAGCTTGCTATGCCATTCAAAAAGACCATAGTTGATCTCAGCTCTGATATACTAAACTCTGTGACCAAGCATAACCCTCTGGAACTGAGAACTCATCAATTTCTTTACTTAGGATATTTTCTTCAACTCTGTCCTAAATAGCCTTAAACTGGGACTATGAACTCTACTTCTAGACTCCCCAGCCTGGGAATGTAGTGAATGTAATCCGGTCAGCCAAGTGAGCTCACAGAATATGAGTTCCCTGATTGGCACTGTTAATTGGATCCAAACTGGGAGGCCTGACTGACAGATGTAACCAAGAGTGTCAGAGATGCTAGCATTCTGATATCTGACTCTGTATAAGGCAGTACTACTGTCAAGGATTGTTCATGTATTATTAAAGGATGACTTGGTGATGGGATACCGGCCTCTCTCGAGTTATTTCAGGGAGGTCAGCAGAGAATGTAGGCCCTTCCAATTTATTTCAGTAGGTGCTGGGAAATGAGAGACTTGATCATGGCTTGGATGTTGGCACCCATAAAGAAGGCAGGGGAGAGGATGAGCGATGCACCCTGATCCCCTCAGGTTAGCTAATCTTACAGACAGTATAGTCTGCAAGAGCCTGTTGGGAGGGCCTGGATTTGGGCCTTGAAGGGTGGGCCCAAATAGAATGAGGTGGATGGCTCAAAAACTCTATCGCCATTGACTTGATGTTAAACTAATTCCTTCTCCAGCAAGCTATTTATTCAGAGTGACTGTTGGAAACTAATATTTGTGCAGTTTCCTGCTTACTGGTCCAAACATGAAAATCCTTTGTCTGCCCACTTGTATAGCCTAATGCGAGCAGTCTGCACTGCCATGCTAGAGATATTCTTGTTGAGTTGTTAATTTGTTTTTGGATGAGGTTATCTGAGGGATTCCAGCACCGGATAGTAACCTCAAAACCTCATGCCAGTTTAGATCTGACATGGGCTGGCCTTTTTGTTTTAGTGGTGGGACCCCACTGCCTCTGGGGGACAAACAAGCGCCCTTTGGAACTTTGGTGAGGGCATCTCTTTAAATGATGATGGATGATTAGTCCGAACCTCTCAAAGCGATCGTGTCTTTTGTGAGGAACATCCAATTGCCCTAAATGGTAGGTAACTGAGAGGCTTTTCCACAAGAAGGTTTCCCTCTTAGCTACTTTTTCAAAATTTAAACAAAATAAAGAATAATAAAAAAAAAGCCAGGCTACAATATGGCTGTGGGGGAGGGGAGGGCTTGTTGGCCTACCTGGAGTGCTAATTCCTCGCCTGCCATTAGGTGTCCACGTCCAGAAAGGTGCTAAGCAAATGCAGTGTCTTTCTTTCTTTAGATTGTGTCTTAGAAAGGTACTCTATTGTATTCCTGCACAAAAGTCCCTTGTTGTACAGTTATTCTGCACGGAAACAGGCCCTTCAGCCAACTTGTCCATGCTGACCAGATTTCCTAAACTGACTTGTTCCACTTGCCTGTGTTTGGCCCATATTCCTGTAAATCTTTCCTACCTATCTACCTGTCCAGATGTCTTTTAAATGTATTGTATTCGCCTCTACCACTTACTCTGGCAGCTCGTTCCTTCCATGTACCTCCCTCAGTGTGAAAAAGTTACCCCTCAGGTCCCTTTTAAATCTTACCCCCTCACCTTAAATCTAGGCCCTCTAGTTTTAGGTTCCCTGAACCTGGGGAAAAGACCTTTCCATTCACCTTATTTATGCTCCTCATGATTTAATAAAGTTCTGTATCGTCGCCCCTCAGCCTCTAACTTTCCAGGGAAAAAAGGTCCCAGCCTATGCAGCCCCTCTTTATAACTCAAACCCTCTAGTCTCAGTAACTTCCTTGTAATTCTTTTTGCAGCCTTTCCAGTTTAATAACATAAAATCCTATTGCAGGACGACCAGAATTGTGCGCATGACCCCAGATGTGGCCTTACAATGTGGTGTACAGCTGTAACATGCTGTCCCATAATCATGAACTCCGACCAATGAAGATAATGGTGACAAATGCCTTCTTCATCACCCTGTCTACTGATGACGTCACCTTGTCTTTTGTATCTTACTGATGCCAGTTCTATAGTGGTATGGCTTCATCTCTGGCTTTGGTCTTTAAATTAGCTTCCCTCCTGTTTTAGTCATCTGTCATTTATGTTTGACCCATTGTGCCTTAACAATGTGTAAATCCTATTAATTGTAAATGGTTGTAAAGACATGGAAGGGAGATGTAGAGAAAAAAGGCAAACTATACGAATACTCTAACAACATGAGGATGTGTATATTTCATTAAGTGTCAGATCACATGGGACTGAGGCCTGATGGGACAAGGCCTGACTGAAACCCTGGTCCGCTATGAGTGTGTACATCATTGATGATATTAATGGAAGAGGAGATTCAAACTGTGTTGGTCTGAACATGGTTCGCAGTCCATGTGGGATCAGTTGGTTCTGGAGACAGGCACTGAGGAAAGAGATGTGGCTGTGGTAGTGAGTCTGTTTGTGGACGTGGTTGAAAAGCTTCAGGGCAGAAGAGATGACCTGGGAGTTGCAGCGAGAGAGAGACTCACTGAGATCCTTGTAGAGGGAGGAGCAGAACTTCTTCAAGGTAAAAATCACACAACACCAGGTTATAGTCCAACAGGTTTGATTAGAAGCACTAGCTTTCAGAGTGCTGCTCCTTCATCAGGTCGTCGTGAACAATGACCTGATGAAGGAGCAGCGCTCTGAAAGCTAGTGCTTCCAAATAAACCTGTTGGACTGTAACCTGGTGTTGTGTGATTTTTAACTTTGTACACCCAGTCCAACACTGGCATCTCCAAATCATAACTACTTTTTCAAGGTAGGCTGTGATGAAGGGCTTTTGCCTAAAACGTCGATTTTCCTGCTCCTCGGATGGTGCCTCACCTGCTAACACCACTCTAATCTTGATGGATATTAATGGTTTGCACTTGCCTTGTGTTCGGCCCTCAGCTCCTTATACTAGCCCACAAACATCTCTGTTTGGAAAGCAAAATTTATCAATTCTTCACAAGGCCCAGCTGCCTCCTGAATCACTTCTGTTACCGGCAGTGTATTTACTGTGTGAAGTGTCTGGTTTTTAATTTGCCCTTTATAAGTAGAAGATTTTGTCTTTAGCACTAGTGTCATGGTACATCTTGAAGTATTACATGGCTCGCAGCAGATTGTTGTGTCACTTGCTCACTGCCGTGTTACTTTTTCCTGTTACTTTATGTCTTAGTCTCACTTTCACTTTCTGTTTGTGCCTCTATAATTTTCTCGTTGACGTACTATGCCTGATTTTTTGATGGTTCAGTAGATGCCCCTGCAACTGGAATCATCTGAAAACATTCCCAATGTGGAGTTAGGGCTGTAGATTTTAGATGATCCTCACATAATTGGCCTAATAGTTCACCAGGGGGTGGCATGGTGGCTCAGTGGTTAGCACTGCAGTTTCACAGCACCAGGGACCCGGGTTCGATTCCAGCCTCAGGCGATTGTCTGTGTGGAGTTTGCACATTCTCCCCATGTCTGTGTGGGTTTCCTCTGGGTGCTCTGGTTTCTCCCACATTCACAGAAGATGTGCAGGTTAGGTGGATTGGCCAAGCTAAATTGCCCCTTAGTGTCAGGTGCATTAGTCAGATGATCTGGGTGGGTTACTCTTCGGAGGGTCTCTGGACTGGTGGGGCTGAATGGCCTGTTTTCACACTGCAGGGAATCTAATCTAAAATAAGAGGAATTAAAACCTACTTGAACTCTTGGGTAACCAGTAAATGAACCCCATCACCATTTACACTTGACCGCTGTGCACATTCTGGTCTCTGCTGTCAACTTACCACATTGGGAATTGATGTGTCTGCAAAAAGCCTTGGAGCTTGACGATAACATTGTGTTTGATTCTCATGTTTTTATTGTAACTCAGACCATCTACTGAAGAAAGGGAACTCCCTCTTTTGTTTTCACAATACAGAACTTCCACATACTCCTATTTGTCACTTCATTGATCATATTGACCACAACTGCTGGAAATAATCTGTCAAAATCCTCTCAGCTTCACCTCCGTGACTACAGTCTCTACTTGTGAAGAATGAAGGGAAGGTTTTGAGGCACAACACTTTCCAGGTTCACATTGCTGAAAGCGGTCTTCCAAATCCAGCTCAGAGCAAAGATAATCCGCTAGACTTAGAAATGGAAATTGTCAAAACTGAGTTCAAATCTAGTCTCCATGTTGATCTCATTCATTTTGGTCAGAGTAGAGCAGATTCAGCAAGCCCTGTCTAATAATGGCCAACTCAAGGAAACCATCATCAGGAATGGCCCAAGCATATTCATCATCACCCCTGAGCATGTACTTCTTTTCTGCCCACTCAACGGTGAACTAGGAATATCTAGGAATGTAATTTTCAAAGGCAATCGGGTAAGTTTTCCACAAGCACTATGTTGAGATCTGCATGACCACATACATGTAGGTCACATTGGGCACTGAAAGAAAGATCAGCGATTGGCACGTGATCTATCTATTGGCCCGACATCAATAAGGACATGAAGCAATTGATCGAGTCATATATAATCGAGAGAGCCGCTCATCCCACATGAAATTCCTTTTGAGCCGTAATGCAAATTTTCCATTTCGAGAAGCCAATCACATCCTGACGATTGAACATTTCACCAAATTCCCTTCAGTGAGATAAATCAAAGATGGCACTACTGCAATAGTCATTGACATATTAGCCACCATGTTCATTATGTTTGTTCCTCAACAGGTTGTTAGGTGACAACAGTCTGTTGTACACTGGCTGGGACAACTCCAACATTTAAAGGGCATCTGGATGTGTACAGGAATAGAAAGAATTTAGAGGAATATGGGCCAAACGCTGGCAAATTGGACTAGATCAGCTTAGGATATCTGGACAAGTTGGTTAGAATGGTCTGTTTCTGTGCTGTACATCTCTGACTGTGGTGAATCTTTCCAAGACAAATACAGGAAGTGGGATTCATTGCATTATCTGTTTCATCACTACCCTAAGTGTAATGGTCTAGCAGAAAGTACTAGGCAAAAGTGAGGACTGCAGATGCTGGAAACCAGATGCTGGAATCGATGTTTCTCCATTCCTGATGAAGGGCTTTTGCCTGAATCTTCGATTTTCCTGCTCCTCGGATGCTGCCTGACCTGGTGTGCTTTTCCAGCACCACTCTGATCTAAACTCTAGCAGAAAGTACTGCTCGTTCAGTAAAGGCCCTGATGATTAAATGCAAAGCTGTTTGCCAAGACTTTCAGCATACCGTTGTAAATGTCTAAGTTGCTCCTGAAGGTAATGGTTTACCCTTACTGACCACTCTCCATTTGGAATATACATTGACACAATCCTTCCCACTCTTACCACTCAGCCATATTTCATTGCACTGTTGGAAAGAAATGGGAAAGTTGTAAAAGAGAGAGATCACTGAGTATGGAGACAGTTTTCCCAACTAGAACCAAGACAAAGCATCAGAGTTCAAGATTGCTCACCGATTGTGAGAGTCTGTGGAAAGCAACTAAGACATTGTGTCCAGCCCAGATTGTACAATATTGTCACAAGCCATGATCAAACTCTGCTGTAAAACAGATGACACATCTGAAATATGCATGACCTCCTATCCATCTTAAAAGACTTTGAAAGAATCACGCCATACATCCATTACCCATGATAAACATCTGTCCACCACATAAGATTTCATACTGCAGAATGAAGCTGCACTACTGAATTATGACATTTATATGAAGAGTAAATGTGGTTGCGTCGTGAGGCTGCCAAAGTGTTGTTGTGAAGTCTGAAGTGAACATATTAATGTGCACTTCTTTATTTTGTAAAATCTATCAAATCAGTCTCCGTTCTTCGAAGGCAGAAAGAGGGAATGTAGCATTCTTGTACAGATCTAAAAAGGGCACTAAGCATTTAAGACAGTGAGATAACATCTTGACATGTTATGCAGTATGTAAGAGGTCTCCAACTTTATCTTTCTCAGTCAGCAGTTTAGCAAGCAGCCAGCTAATTTGCTGACCGGTCTGTTCATCCACCAGACAACTGTGCACAATAATGATAGAAGTGCGCATAACTCCTAGTCTGTATACGTAAGTTGAAGAGAGTTGTTAACAAACTTCCAGATAACTGACTCAATATGTACCAGATTCTCAGGTACTGCAAATTGGTCAAAACAAATTGGTAGGAATGATAAGAAGGAACACTGTTAGAAATAGCTTTAACAAAATAAAGAGTCACAAAAGGAAATGAGTTTTCAAAGTAAAACAGTGGGAGAACAACATTGAGACAAATAAAAGTGGACACAAATGAGGGAACATAGGAGGCCTGCAGTGCATCTCCAACTGGGCCAATTACATGCAGAAGGGAGTTGGAACCTGAGGGGGCAAGACCAGTAGGGAGGTAAGTAGAAATCATTGGAACCACGCAGATTGGGAAATGCGAGTGTGTGGACTGAATGAGTCATCACTCGGTGTAATAAATAGAACTGTAGCATGTGAAAACTGGCACAACAGAAAGATCGCAACAAGCAAACTATATGGGAAAGAAGTGTGATGCTTCAAGAATATGTGCGCTGTATAAAAAGACAAGTATAATAGTATCATTGAACCTTTGTAAGTATTTGCTACTTTGTAATGAATGGGTGTGATTTACTGAACGACTACATCTCTCAATGTCCCACCTTTAACACTTGGTTGTGCATGCAACACGGGTCCACTCAATTTGCAGTGACTTTCGCTTGTTTGTCTACAAATATAGTGTGTCATCGGTCTGCTAACTTTATTTTTATTTAGTGTTGTTTGTGAAGTCTTGCCTTTGCATCAACTCTCCTCCCCACTCTTTTGTGTCAAGGTACATTGCGTTTCTGAACTCAACTCATTGTAAATTTAAATATTAGTGGTTTTTGGATCAATCCTTGCAGTTTTCTTTTAAATCATTCCTGGGATTTGGTCCTTGCTGGCTTGGCCAGCAGATCACCCATCCCTAGTTTCCCTTGAGGAAGTGGTGATGAGCTTTGCTGACCACCTTCAGTTCACTGCTGAGTATCTGCTCATTCATTGCTTTCTTCACAAGTACCTACAATTTCCTTCACAATACTCTTCTGCAGGTCTGTTTAAATTCTCCACTGGTGCAAATTTTGAACACTTGTTTTAGATTAGATTCCCTACAGTGTGGAAGCAGGCCCTTCGGCCCAACGAGTCCACACCGACCCTCCGAAGAGTAGCCCACCCAGACCTATTTCCCTCTTGACTAAGGTGTACACCTAACACTACGGGCAATTTAGCACAGTGAATTCGCCTGACCTGCACATCTTTGGGCTATGGGAGGAAACTGGAGCACCCAGAGGAAACCCACGCGGACACTGGGAGAATGTGCAAACTCCACACAGTCACCCGCGTCTGGAATCGAACCTGGGTCCCTGGTGCTGTGAGGCTGCAGTGCTAACCACTGAGCCACTTGTGATGGGCCGTAGACGAATATGTGCCTTGACCATTGTCACACAGCAACAAGTGAGTGAGTTTACATCTCTACTTTGATGTTGGGTGACACAGTGGGTTGTCTTCCTTCCTAGGTGATTTTGAGGGAACCCAGTTTTGCCAAAGCTGATGCCCCAGGAGAAAGTGAAGTCTGCAGATGATGGAGATCCGAGTCGAGAGTGTGGTACTGGCAAGCCACAACAGGTCATCCTGAGAATTGAAGGGGGTATTTGGGCATAAGCCCCTGATGGAACATCGATTCTCCTATTCCTTGGTTGCTGCCTGACCTGCTGTGCTTTTCCAGCACCACACTCTCAAAGCTGATGCCCTTCAAGTTAACCTGAATCCTCCTCAATCTGTGATGTAGTGAGCATCCTCCCTTGCTTTGAACCAGAAACCCCTGATTCGAGTCCTGCACCAGGGCTGGTGCCTGTGGAAGGAGCATTTCTAACTTAAGAGTATCAAGCTGTAAATCTTTCCAACGTGCCCAGGCACTAATGAAAATCAATGCAGCCCTTGAAGCTCAAGCAAGGCCCAATTCTTCGAAGCGAGAACGAAAGAAAAATCAAACTGATGATTGGAAGAAGAGCAGGAGGCTGTCTGAGTCATCAGTCTTCCCTCGAGCATCACCACTCGTTACAGATTCATTCATGTTTGTAAGCTGCAGGATTGCACCAAGAGAACGTGTCACCACAATTCCTGACAAACATTAGTCAGTACGCTGCAGGCTGGTGAGTGGGTTTGGACCACATTGGGGAGTCCTGAGGACGTGAAAGGTCTAATGTAAATAAAAGATTTATTGTTGGTTATAGTCACTGGTGCAATAAAATGAGACCAAAAGTAGACAGAATCCAGATTTCTTGATTCCCTTGTTTAGGGAGATGGTGATATGGAGGTAATATCTCTAATTGGACCAGGTATCCAAAGGTGCAGGCTAATGCTTTAACAACCATATGGCCATAAGAAATAGGAACAGGAGTAGGCTGTTTGGCCCTTCAAGTCTACTGTGCCATTCAGTAGGATCACTGCTGATCATAGGGTGGTGCGGTGGATCAATGGTTTGCACTCTTGCCTCACAACACCAGGGACCCAGATTCAATTCCACCCTCGGACAACTGTGTGGAGTTTGTGTACTCTCCCTGTGTCTGGGTGGGTTTCCTCTGGGTGTTCGGGTTTCCTCCCACGGTCTAAAGGTTAAGTGAATTGCTAAATTACCCATAGTGTCCAGGGATGTGTAGGTCAAGCATGGTTACAGGGATAGGATCAGTCTGGGTGGGATGCTGTTCGGAGGGTCGAGTGGACTCATTGGGCCGAATGGCCTGCTTCAGTAGTGTGGGGATTTTGTGATCTGACATTCTTCACGTCCATTTTCCTGCCCTTTTCCCCATAACCCCTGATTTTCCTTTTGATCAAGAATCTATCTCAGTGTTAAATATACACAGGGACATATGTGTGTGTGCGTGTATGAAATGTAGATCTATATGTGTATGTACACACAAATATAAACAGATATATTATATATATATATTTGTTGTTATTCTTGGATGAGTTGTTAGCTGTCTTATACTGTATAGTAAAGAAAAAGAAGAAATTCAAATATATCCATCTTCGTTTGAAAGCTTGAAATGTAAGATAAAGAAGATTAGAATGTGTATGGATCTCTCTAGCATTAGAGATGTGGTATGTAAACATCTTCAGTGAAGAGTGCTATGTAATAATGAAAAGTCAGCAACAGCCATATGAACTGATCCTGGTGCTTGAGAGAAGCAAGCAGAGCCTTTTTTGGGAAGATTGTGATTTTTCTTCCCCATTGCCTCCCTTCCTGTTTGCTAGTGTGATTGACCTGACTGTAGGACGTGTCCACCCATCGATTGTGCTGCCAGAGTAACTTGTTTCTCTGTAGCTATCCTGCTGAATCTCTTGTCATAGCTTAAACATATTGATCAGATCACTCCTCATTCAGAAAGCCAAGTTTATCTAATCTGTCTTCCTCATTTCATGCTCTAAGTTGTGATGTTGAGTCGGCTTAAGTAATTATCCAGTTATTGAAGGAAAAGCTGTCAAAACATCTCAACTTGCACTTCTCAAGACCTGCAAAGGAATGCTAAATTTCAAAGGGAGCACCACTATCTACAGCATGAGAAATGTGTTTTGATTAAATCTGATTGGTCAAAGGTCATTACTACTGACATAAACAATGATGATAAGTCTGATAACTGTACATCCCATTGCATTAAATTGTTGAGTGAAGCTAAGTGCTCAGTGATATTGTGTAAATTGTATAAAGAGTAGCTGACAATTTGGGGCTGACACCCAGTGACCATTTGTCCCTCCATTTTTCACTGACAGATCCTGCATAAACAAGAGGCTGAGGAGGCCGTCTCTGAGAGAGCAGGACCATCGAGGACTTGGTCGAGTCCTCAGCGACATGGAGTCGCAGAAGGACATTACCACGTGGGAATCCTTCCGTGCCAAGACCAAGCCCTTCCTGCAGAACTTAAAGAAAGGCAAAATGTTGAGCAAGAGGAAAGAAGGGAAGAAGAGGCACCTTCTGGACCAGCGGATGAGCGTGTCGGAGCCAGACATGGTGCAAGTGGGCAAGACGTACAGTGAGAGCTGCTCTCGCGTAATTGTCAAGACCTCTGCCATCAACTACTTCAGCAGCCCGTCCACCCCGGTTAAGAAACGGGATCAGGTCATGGCGCCGCAAATTTCAGTCTCGCCAGGCCAGCCTCAGAAACCGGAGAACTCGTGTCCTGAAAAGGAAGCTTGCACACCCACTACATTACCCGAGTTAGTCAAGGAATCCAGCAGCAATAGCGCTGAAGACCTGGTGGAACGCAGCTTCTATCTTGGAACGGATGACAAATATGCGGTAGGTGTTTAAAGGAAACGCAGAGGCGCATCTTCTCCTTTTTTGGGCCGAATGGTGGATTTGTAACCATATCCAGCCGAGGTACATTTGGCGCCTGCCATGTGAGAGAGGCATGGAGTGCCACTGATTTTAAAAAAACCTGCTAAGATTAACAGTTTGAAATGAACTTCGACAGATACTTACCCAAGGGTGTAAAGTCATCCAGAGGAACGAGTGAGACCATGGCTGGAAAACTGTGAACAGGTTTGGTCCCCATATCTCAGGAAAGATAGACCACCAATGGAGCCAATCCAGAGCAGGTTCTCTAGACTAATACCAGATTTGGAAAGATTGTCTTCTGAGGATTGGCTGAGTAGGTTGGGGCTTGTGCTGATTGGAGTTCAGAAGTATGAGAGGAGACCTTATTGAAACACTTATGATTATCAAGGAGTGTGACAGGGTAGATGTGGAATTGTTTTCCTGTTGTGAGGGAGTCTTAAGACCAGAGGGCATCATCTTTGATTGAGGAGCCATGCATTTAAGGCAGAGATGAGAAAGAATTTGTTCTCTTGGTAGTGAGTCTGTGGAATTCTAGGAAGGGGAGGGAAAGGTCTAGGAAGGGGAGGGAGGAGTCTGAGACGGTCCAGGTGAATTTGAGGTCGGGGTGGAAGGTGTTGGTAAAGTGGATGAACTGTTCAACCTCCTCGTGGGAGCACGAGGCAGCGCCGATACAGTCATCGATGTAGCGGAGGAAAAGGTTGGGGGTGGTGCCAGCTGCGGAAGATGGACTGTTCCACATATCCGACAAAGAGGCAGGCATAGCTGGGGTAGGCATAGCCATGGCTACTCCTTTGGTTTGGAGGAAGTGGGAGGATTGGAAAGAAAAGTTGTTCTGGGTGAGGACCAGTTCAGTCAGTCGAAGGAGGGTGTCAGTGGAAGGGTACTGGTTGGTATGGCGGGTAAGGAAGAAGCAGAGGGCTTTGAGTCCTTCGTGATGGGGGATGGAGGTGGACAGGGACTGGATGTCCATGGTGAAGATAAGGCGTTGGGGTCTGGGGAAGCGAAAATCGTGGAGGGTGTGGGTGGTGTCCCGAACGTAGGTGGGGAGTTCTTGGACTAAGGGGGACAGGATCGTGTCGAGGTATGCAGAGATGAGTTCGGTGCGGCAGGAGCAGGCTGAGACAATGGTTCGGCTGGGGCAGTCAGGTTTGTGGATTTTGGACAGGAGGTGGAAACGGGCGGTGCGGGGTTGTGGGACTATGCGGTCGGAGGCGGTGGATGGGAGATCCCCTGAGGTGATGAGGTTATGGATGGTCTGGGAGAGGATGGTTTGGTGGTGGGAGGTGGGGTCATGGTCAAGGGGGCAGTAGGAGGAGGTGTCCATGAGCTGACGTTTAGCCAATTCCTTCGTCTTCGCCACATCTGCTCCCAGTAGGACCAGTTCCAAAACCGTACAACCCAGATGGCCTCCTCCTTCAAGGACCGCAATTTCCCCCCAGACGTGGTCGACGATGCCCTCCACCGCATCTCTTCCACTTCCCGCTCCTCCGCCCTTGAGCCCCGCCCCTCCAACCGCCACCAGGACAGAACCCCACTGGTCCTCACCTACCACCCCACCAACCTCCATGTACAGCGTATCATCCGCTGTCATTTCTGCCACCTCCAAACGGACCCCACCACCAAGGATATATTTCCCTTCCCTCCCCTATCAGCGTTTCGAAAAGACCACTCCCTCCGTGACTCCCTTGTCAAGTCCACACCCCCCACCAACCCAACCTCCACTCGCGGCACCTTCCCCTGCAACCGCAAGAAATGCAAAACTTGCACTCACAACTCCCCCCTTACTTCCCTCCAAGGGCCCAAGGGTCACTTCCATATCCGCCACAAATTCACCTGCACCTCCACACACATCATCTATTGCAGCCGCTGCACCCGATGTGGCCTCCTCTATATTGGGGAGACAGGCCGCCTACTTGCAGAACGTTTCAGAGAACAACTCTGGGACACCCGGACCAACCAACCCAATCACCCCGTAGCTCAACACTTCAACTCTCCCTCCCACTCCACCAAGGACATGCAGGTCCTTGGACTCCTCCATCGCCAGACCATAGCAACACGACGGTTGGAGGAAGAACACCTCATCTCCCACCTAGGAACCCTCCAACCACAAGGGATGAAGTTAGATTTCTCCAGTTTCCTCATTTCCCCTCCCCCCACCTTGTCTCAGTCAAATCCCTCGAACTCGGCACCGCCTTCCTAATCTGCAATCTTCTTCCTGACCTCTTTGCCCCCACCCCACTCCAGCCGATCACCCTCACCTTAACCTCCTTCCACCTATCACATTTCCAACGCCCCTCCCCCAAGTCCCTCCTTCCTACCTTTTATCTTAGCCTGCTGGACACACTTTTCTCATTCCTGAAGAAGGGCTTATGCCCGAAATGTTGATTCTCCTGTTCCTTGGATGCTGCCTGACCCGCTGTGCTTTTCCAGCAACACATTTTCAGCTCTGATCTCCAGTATCTGCAGTCCTCACTTTCTCCTGCTCTTACATATGGCCTCCGTAGAATACAAACAAAATTCATCCAGAATTGGACTCTTGAACAGAGGGCATTCTCCAAATCCATCTTTCCAAAGAAAAAGCTTTTGGAAGTCTGTAATTTTCACTTCCATCCACCCCCCACAAAAAAAAGAGAGGAGAGAGGTTCGATGAATTGAAAATTTCAAAATTGGTATTGGTTAAGGCTTTTGTTGGTTGAGAGTCAAGAGCCCTGTGCCCCCTCCTAAGTCCTCTTGGGATACCCCCCCCCCAACATTGCTGATGAAGGGCTTATGCCAAAAATGTCAAGTCCTGCCCGACCGCCTATGCTTTTCCAGGGCCACCCGTTTTGCCTCTGCTGTCCAGCATAGGGGCTGCACAGTGGCTCAGTGGTTAGCACTGCTGCCTCACAGCACCAGGGTCCCAGGTTTGATTCCAGCCTTGGGTGACTGTCTTTGTGGAGTTTGCACATTCTCCCCATGTCTGTGTGGGTTTCTTCCCACAGTCCAGAGATATGCAGGTCGGGTGAATTGGCCATGCTAAATTGCCCATAGTGTTAGGTGTATTAGTCAGAGGGAAATGGGACTGGGTGGGTTACTCTTCAGAGGGTTGGTGTGGATTGGTTGAGCCGAAGGGAATCTAATCTAATCTGCAGTCCTCACTTTCTCCTAGTTATAGAGTCATACAGACCAAAAGAGTGCCTTTGGCCCATTGAGTCTACACCAATCAGCTTGCATTAATTCCTCTTCCTCGCACTTGGCTCATAGCTTTGAATGTTAAGCCTTTTCAAGTGCTTCTCCTTGTACTTACCAAAGGTTACAGAATGAGACGGCCAAAATGGATTGACTGATCCTGATCTTCTGAAACAGCTTGATGGGCTGTGACCTGTTTTGATGACATTCATTCTGCTTCTCTCTCATTCTCACACACACACACACACACACACACACACACACACACACTCCTGCTCTGTCTCCCTGCAGATGCAGCCGGCCTGTCTGTTTTCACCATTTTCTGTGTTTTATTTTGCCTCATGTTCGCAATGGCCATGATATTTTAATTTTGTAGATTAAGGGCTGAATGGCCTTTAACTAGTTCTTGCCTTGCTGTAATGGCAGAGTCTTGCTATTGACTCACAGGAGAATGCTGTATAAAGACACGGAAACCGGAGTGTCCCCTTTTGGAGTCAAAACAGTTTGGTGCCTGGTGAATAATTTGGAAGTGAAAGTCTGTTTTGACACAAATAAGGTCTCCACAATAACCTGGGGCTTATGGTACATGGATTGAAAACTCCAAGACTGTGTATCAGACATAATTGTGGGAAATTAAAAGTTTTGTATAAACTAAACTCATTAAAATCTAGGTGTAACAGGATTCATCTTTCAATGAGAAGTTCATGGGCCGACAAGTGATTTAACTGTTGTCACTGTGGAGGGTTTTGTTTAGAGTGGGTGTGTGTGATTACTGATAATTTATTTCCTTGTTGACTGTTTTGCAGTATGTAGGCAGAATGTGTCAAAATATAAAAATCCCTTTCAAATCGCATGACCCCCACATTAAGGACCCTGACCTAGATTCTCTGAATTGCTGATTTACAGATTGATTAGGATTGGTATAAATGCTGTCTTTATCAGCAGCAAAAAACATTTGTTTGATGCACAAAGTGTTTATTCTGTGCAGTACGCATATGAATCTGAGTCATTGTTGTATATCGACTAATACTATCTTGGAAAGGGACAAAATATTTTCTTTTTGAGAGGTTCTTGGGACCACTTTTTTGTTTTCAGGGGTTCATTTTCATTCTCATCAATTTATAATGCAATACAGCCACTTCATACCGTCTGTGTTTGTATTAACATGTGAGGTTTCAACTCTCAAAGAAGCAGAAATTGAATAATTTATCAAAGCTCTCAATTATAAACCCTACATCAAACTTCAAGTTACAGCATTCAAGGAAAACATTAATTTCCGAGGTGTGTTGTAATTACATAGGTGCAAGACAACAGACTTAAGTTAGAAATAAAAGTTGCTTTCAAAATGACTGATTCACTTCAACATGCAAAAAACCATCACTCAAAGCACACCTTCCATATTGTGTGAAGTTGCATTTCCATCGCATATGTCCAAAGCTGAAAGACTTTAACTGGAGAGTCTGAGATGTAAATTGGCTAATTGACAGTGTTCATTCCAAAGGAATATGCCCCATTATTCCCCCATCTAGTAGCTCCTGAACATATGCAGCCTTAGGCTAGAGCTTCCACATTCATTTACCTGCAATCCATTACCTTTTAGTTTTCCTGCTCCAGGTTAACAGTGCGTTACTTAGTAGGCAGGTTTTAAACTGTTCTTGCTTCTTCACTGTCACCTCTCTCTGCCATCACAATTGCCCTCTTGTCTTCATGTCTCTTGTAGATTCACACCACCCCCACTCGACCCTGAAAGCCCCCACACATCCGACGGATGGAATTCCTGACATACAGGTCCCTGCTATCATCCCTCCCAATCCTGCTCCCAGAAAAAGGCCTTCCCCGATGTTTCTCTCACTTACAATCCTCACTCTCACTTTCACTCTTACTCTCGCTCTCTGTCACACTCGCTCTCTGTCACACTCGCTCTCTGTCACACTCGCTCTCTGTCACACTCGCTCTCTGTCACACTCGCTCTCTGTCACACTCGCTCTCTGTCACACTCACTGTCATGCTCTCGCTCGCTGTTGCGCTCTCACTCGCACTCTTGCTCTCATGTTCTCTTTCTCTTGCTCACGCTCTTTCGCTTGCTTTCGCGCTCTCTTTCACGCGCTAGCTCTATCGTTTGCATGCTCTGTCACACTCTCACCCTCACCCTCACCCTCGCATGCTCACTCATTTAGCCAGCTCACCGCCTCTGTAGTCACAGACTGGGTCTCTCTTTTACCCATGAACTCCTAATGCTGGAGAGAACTAGCCTATGATTGGAACAGCCCCTCTCAGATTCTGCCCATTCAACTCGCTGGGATAAGGTTTGTAATTGTGCTCGTCCACAGGAGTAGGCTGTTTGGCCCCTTGACTCTCATGTGCCTTGAAGTATTCAAGAGGGCGTTGGATGGTTCTTTGGATAAAAATAACATGCAAGAGTATAGGAGTAAAGCAGGAGATTGGTACGAGGTAATGATGCTCATTTATCAGTTCAGACGTGATGGACCGAATGGTGTAATACTTCTGTGATTCTGAGTCCATGTTCTCTGTAAAATATCGGAGATCAGGAAGGAATTTGGATGCTCGGTTGGCCAAAACTGCAGTGATCAAAGTGGGTGCCATTTTCAAGATCAGCCCCTGTCCTACTATTGCCACGTCCAGGAAGGCAAATTGCAAATATGTTGTATTTAAAAATGGGAAGTGATTGCCCATTGATTGCCCATCCCTAACTGCATGGAGGATATGTAAGAGTTGAGCATGTTGTTGTGGGTCTGGAGTCACATGTACCCCAGTCCAGGTAAAGATGACAGATTTCCTTCCCTAAAGGCCATTAGTGAACCAGATGGGTTTTTACAACAATCTAGGAGCTGACTGTTAAACCGGTTCTTCGTTCCAGGTTTTCTGCCTGGAAGGGATTTGAACAGTGTCCCCAGTGCATCAGCCTTCAATTCTGCATTCTAGTCAAGCGATGGTTCGTTGAAGTTTGTGTCACAGGGAGACAGGGTGGTTAAGAAGGCGTTTAGCACGCTTGCCTTCATTGCTGAGATCTTTGAGCATCGGAGTTGGGACGTGATGTTAAGGTTGTTCAGGACGTTCGTGAGGCCTTTTGTGGCACACTGTGTCGAGTTCTGGTCATCCTATTATAGGAAGGATTGTATTAAGCTGGAGAGGACTCAGATAATATTTACCAGGATGTTGCTGGAAATGGAGCGTTTGAGATATCTGGAGAGACTGGAGAGGCTGGGACCTTTTTCTCTGGAGCGTAGGAGGTTGAGAGGTGACCTTAAGGTTTATAAAATTGTGAGGCGCATATGCATAACATTAATGGTCTTTACCCTGGGGTAAGGGGGAGTTCAAAACAAGGGGATAAATTTTTAAGGTGACAGGAGAAAGATTGAAAAAAAAAGTAAGGGGCAATTTTTTGTTTACACCGAGAGTGGTTTGTATGAACTTCCAGAGCAAGTGATAGATAGGGGCACAGTTACAAAGATTAAAAGTCTTTGGATGTGTATGTGAGTAAGAAATATTTGGAGGGATATGGACCAAGGGCTGGCAGGTGGGACTACTTCGGTTTGGGGACATGGTCGGCATGGACTGGTTGGACCGAAGGGTCTCTGTTTCCTCGCTGACTATGCAGATGGGTAACAGTCACTATTGGTCTGGCCTGACTGGATTAACCAAACGCAGGCTTCCTCAGGACTTAGAGATCTTCAAAGAGACAGGACACCTGTCCCAAACATGGACATCGAATTCCTCCTTTCCTGCTTTCCTAGTTGGCGCTCTGGAAATGTGAACATAATAATTTCTGCTCAGTGTTTTGGGGACTTAGTAGGTTGTTTCCTACCTAAAAAAAAGTAGACTTTTCTTGGCAGACTATAACACTTTACAAATGAAATCATCAGAAAATGATTTGCAACATGCCAGGTGTAGATCACCAGAGTGGATGTTCAGTGTCATCGCCTGTGTTTATGACAATTCCATTCAATATTACTTGGTACCAGACTGTAGTTCGGTCTTGCTAGAGGACGTGTAGGCTATTTTTGAAAATGGATCATGTTCAGTTGGATATTTTCTAATCAACCTTCTCAAAAATGTTATTACATACCTCTGGAGCAAGTGGGATTTGAACGCAAGCCTCCTCGGTCAGTGGTCAGGACACTACCACTGCACCACAAAAGCCCTTTAGTTCCTACTATATTGCAAAACACAGCCAGCTGGTCAAAATTGTTCAGTGGCCAAAAGCTGTGATTCATATGTTAATACCTGTACGTTTCTTTGCCTGTAAAATACCACGGCCAGGGTGATATCATATGAATGTTTTCATGCATGTTAGCCCTTATAACATGCATCTCAGAGTCTGGATTCTTTATGAGACAGATATGTTGAAATTTGTTAATTATTCAAATTCAATGAAAGAAAGAAAGAAAGAATCTGGAATTGAGAATCAACTGATGACCATGAAACCATTGCTGATTTTCTGAAAGATCTGTCTGTCTCGTTTGGGAAGGAAATCTGCCATCCTTACCTCTTCTAACCTACATGTGACTCCAGACCCACAGCTTTCAACTGCCCTCTGGAATGGCCTAGCAAGCCACTCAGTTCAAGGGCAGGAAATAAATGCTGGGCAGCCAGCAGCACCCATGTCCCATAAGTGAATCAAAAAAACTGCGCAATGATGTGATGTCTCGGATTTGCACGTAGCCTAGGTTCTACACTTACTGTATTACTGCTACATTCTATACCAGCTGGGGCAGGGGGTCTGTTTAGCTCAGTTGGCTGAATGGTTGGTTTGCGAAGGCGGTGTGATATCAGACAGTGTGGGTTCTTGCATTGCTTGAGGTTAACATGAAGGACTTTCCTTGTCAAACTCTCCCCTTGCCTCTGAGGTGTGGTGACCCTTGGGTTAAATCACCACCAGTTGTCTCTCGCTAATGAGAGAGCAGCCCCAGGGTTGGTCTGATTATGGCTAATTGACACCAGCTGAAAGACTCGGGATAAAATGAGACACTTTATATTAGACCATCCCATTTTGTGATGTTGATTTCACTCTTAAAGGTACAGTCCCATTCTGAGGTTCTGCAGTGACGCAGCATGTGTAACATGGTGAGCAATGTCCCTGTTGGTATTAGCCAAAATATTGATGCCACTTTCTTAGCATTGGGTGCTTTGTTCTTGTATCCACTTCCAATGTGCTTCATTTATCATCCTGGTGCTCAGTGCGGTATGAATCTCACACCGGTCACAGTCTGTCAGTCCTGACTATTGTGCAATGAGAAAGCAGTATGTTATGATTTCAAGACCACATACAATCTGTTGCACTTGCTATTTTGGTCAGATTTTTGGTATTCTCTCTCTCACTGAGCCTTTAGTCATGTGAACAAATGCCACCTCCTTTGGCTTGGTGTCAGGTGTTGGTCGTTGTGAAGCACCTTTGGGAAATTTTGCTGAATTCAAAGTGCTGCAAGTTTGCGTCACATTGATCCACACTGGAATTTAAAAGTTATTGTTTTAGGCATACCTGGAGAAACCAGCACACTTTGACATCTTAGGCACAAGACATTTCTTCAGGAATGGCTGGAATGTTGACAGACTGGTTCTGAACTCTTCAGATTTGCTGCTAGGCCTGCTAAGGTTCTTGTCATAGAGGTGTACAGCACGGAAACAGACTACTCCGTCCAACTCATCCATGCTGACCAGATATCCCAACCCAATCTAGTCCCATCTGCCAGCACCTGGCCATATCCCTCCAAACCCTTCCTATTCATATACCCATTCAGATGCCTTTTAAATGTTGCAATTGTACCAGCCTCCACCACTTCCTCTGGCAGCTCATTCCATACACGTACCACACGTGAAAAAGTTGCCCCTTAGGTCTCTTTTATATCTTTCCCCTCTCACCCTAAACCTATGCCCTCTAGTTCTGGACTCCCCGAACCCAGGCAAAAGACTTTGTCTATTTATCCTATCCATGCCCTTCATAATTTTGTAAACCTCTATAAAATCACCCCTCAGCCTCCAACGCTCCAGGGAAAATAGCCATGGCAGTTGGTGGAATTTAAATTCAATTCATTAACCTGACAGCTAACGCAGAAATGGTGACCATATTAATTGTTTTTGTAAAATCCCATCTGATTCATCCCAATGTCCTTCAAGAGGTTTCTGAGCGACGCGTGATTCTAGACCTACAGCAATCTGTTTGACTCTGAACTGCCCTCTGAAATGGTCTAGTGAGCCATTCAGTTCACGTGCAGTTTGGGATGGGTATCAAATGCTGGATTTACCATATTCTGTGAAAGAATAAAGAAAATGAAAGGTAGGCCGAATCCCACAGGAAACAGATGTGATATTTAGATGAATGCAAAAGATCTCCTCATTCTATTTGAAGAACAGGGAACATCTCCATCTCTTTTGGAGAATATTTATGTCTGACCCAAATTATCAAATCAGATGAACCCTTAGAGTCATATTTGATTATTTCTTTCTGACAGAGAGACCTGGCCCTGTTGAGCTTTGAGTACTTTCCTCTTCACTACCGTTTTGCTTCAGAAACAGGAGTAGGCCAATCAGCCTATCAAGCCTGCCCCAGCTTTCAACCCAATTGATTTGGTTTATCAAGTACTTTATCCACCCCATCTCCTTCATCCTGTACACCACTGGTCATCTATTGGTCTCTATCTTAAATACACTCAAAGACTGACCCTTCCATATCCCTCTGTGGTTGGGAATGCCAAAGGTTCACACTGCTGAGTAAAAATCTTTCTCCTTGTCTTAGGCCTAAGTGGCATCCTCGCTTATTTTTAAATTGTGCAGCTGGTGAAAGAACTCCATGAAGGCCCCGTCACCAAGTCACCCTTTATTGACACGTGCATAGGACATGGCAGTGACCCAGCTAGCTCAGAGCTGGCTGCTGGAGTGAAGAGAATCCCTCGGATTACTGTATTTTTTAATTTTATAAACAGTAGACAGCTTAAAAACCATTAACATGGACAGCTGTAGGGAGAGGAGCGGCAAAGCCAAACCCCAAACCCTACTGTTCAACCTGTTTTCAGGGAAATGGGGCCAAGCTTCAAATCTCACTTTCAGTCATCACAGAAGTAACAGTAACAAATACATACAAGGCAGTCCAATTAGATAAGAAACAGTGCATAGAATACAGACTCACCCCACCCCCAGCATGCCACCTGTCCCTCCCACCTTCTGGCCACTCTAATGCAGCCAGCCTCTGTGCCCTTTCCGGCTCTCGGTCCACCCTGACACACCTTCCAACCATCTCTAGGACAGCCTGTCCTGTTTCCCCAACTCCTCCCAGTATGACAGTGGTCAGGACGACCTATCCACCTTCTGGATTCCCTAACCGCTCTTTGCACCTTCCGGCCACCTCCAGGACAGCCCGCCCTGGTAGCTGCCCGAGGTGGCAGCGCTGAGGATGGCAGACTACTGTTTCTACCTGTCAGCCAGGACTGGATGACTGGACCAGGATAACAGCCTCAATCAGGAAACTCCTATTTTCTGAGGTCTCCCTGGCTGACCTTGTTCCACACACTACAGCCGGGTGATCAGTTCTGCCAAAAAACGAGGAGGTGATAATGTTCTCCTTTAAGTTTACACTTGCAAGATGATAAAGCCTGTAAACAGCAAATGTTAGCTCAATTTGCACCTGGGCCAAAGAGGCTGTACTGCAGGGTTTCTGTACAAATGAAAGCATCGTATGATGTACAGTTGCTGGGCACTCAGTTGCTCATGTGGCAATAAGCATCTTGTCAAACAGTATAGTGATTTTTGAGATTGCGAATGGTTGATGCTCCAGTGTAGTAATGAGAGTGTGCTGCACTGTTGGAGGTCCTTTCTGACATTTGAGGCAGTAAGCTGAGTCTCCCTCACAGAAGAGCACTCTCCAGTGTTCAGGCTAATACTTGTTCCCCACCCAGCATTACTGGAACAGACTATCTGGTAAATATTGTATTGCTGTTTATCGAATCATATTAAACAGAAATAGAGTCATATAGCATGGAAACAGGCCCTTTGGCCCAACTCATCCATGTCGACCAGGTTTCATGGATTGAACTAGTCCCATTAGCCTTTGTTTGACCTGTGTCCCTGTAAACCCTTCCTATCCATGTACCTGTCCAAATGTTGTAATTATACCAGCCTCCACCACTTCCTCTGGCGGCTCATTCCATACACACATTACCTCCACGTGAAAAAGTTGCCTGTTAGGTCACTTTTAAATCTTTCTCCTCTCACCTTAAACCTTTGCCCTCTAGTTTTGGACTCAACTACTCTAGCTAAATTCACTATTAAGTCTCTTTCAAAAAAAGGACAATAACTACATTTGTTGACTCTAGATGCCTTAACTGTGTGTTTCACCATGTCATTATGCAATTTAATTTTCTTTCTTCTGCAATACGAATGAAAAAAAAAATTCCTTCTTATGCATTTTCTTTGGGCTAACGAAATTTAGACAAAATATTTGGAAGCAAAAGTAATTTCCTTGCTCTAAACTAAGCCTTACCTGAAAATCAGTTGACTTTCTTCATGTAGACATCAGTGAGTGACTGTAGGATCAATGAAGCCCATAAACTTTACTTATCGCCAATATCTAACAGCGGTGCCAGATCTATTAGCTGCTGTTTTCTTCTTTGAAGTTTATTGCTCATTTGTTTGTTTGCCTGTGGGAAATGAGTGGCAGTTAGTGTCTGCACAGTGGGAGGCTGGGCTTGTGGGAGATTATTAACTCAGCTATTGAATGGATTGGTTGAGACATAGAAGCCAGACTGCTGTGTAGTTGGAAGCTGTCGCAGCTGGTGTAATGTGTTGTTGGCCCTTGTCTGGCCCAGTACAGAAGGCACAGCCTTGCCTGCCAATGGTCAAGAGAAAACATTGCAGCAAATGACAAAAGGGATGAGGTGGCTTCACAGTGCCAGGGACCCAGGTTCGATCCTAACCTCAGGCAGCTGTCTGTGTGGAGTTTGCACATTCTCCTGGGTGTGGGTTTTCTTCGGGTACTCTGGTGGCCACCCACAGTCCAAAGGTGTGCAGGTCAGGTGAATTAGCTATGCTATACTGCCCGTAATGTCCACGGATGTGCAAGCTGGATGGATTAGTGGGGTTATGGGTACAGGGTGAAGTGGGGGTGGAGGGGGTAGGGTAGCTGGGTCTGGGGGAGATGCTCTTTGGAAGGTTGGTGCAGACTCGATGGGCCAAATGGTCTGTTTCTGCTCTATTGGGATTCTGTGATTCTAGATCATGTGACTGATCCTCCTGGAGAATCCAACTCTCCTCTCTCCAGGTTCTTTGGGGGGTGGGGGAGGCATTTGCTGTTGTCTTCCTCTATTTCCATGGTTTGGGTGCCGTGTTCCCTTAATGCTTTTGCCTTCTGTACAAACTGCTGGGGTGTGTGTGGGACAGCGACTTCTGAGACCGGAATGCAGACTGCCGTGTTTAGGGAATGGCGGTAGTGCTTCTCGGATGTTCAGTCAGGAAGCTGGTGCTGTGCTTCATCCTGGGCAGTGTGGCCTAGCAAAGGTGCAGAAGGAGAGTGAGGACTGCAGATGCTGGAGATCAGAGTCGAGATTAGAGTGGTGCTGGAAAAACACGGCAGGTCAGGCAGCAACCGAGGAGCAGGAAAATCGACGTTTCGGGCAGGAGCCCTTCATCAGGAATGAGACTCCTTCCTGATGAAGGGCTTTTGCACGAAATGTCGATTTTCCTGCTCCTCAGATGCTGCCTAACCTGCTATGCTTTTCTAGCACCACTCTAATCTTGACAAAGGTCCAGAGGGAATCCATCACCACGCCATCGAAAAGACACAAGTGGAATTGGGCTTCCTCAGTTTTGATGGCAATAGGTATTACCCATCCCTCCTCTCAACTTGTCACATACAGCATGGAAACAGATCCTTTGGTCCCAGCCGACCAGATACCCTAAATTAATCTAGTCCCATTTGCCAGCATTTGTCCTGTATCCCTCTAAACCCTTCCTATTTTTCCCTCACTCCTTCCCCCTCAAAGCCGGAAAGGGAAGAACTAAATAGTCTCAGGGTAAGGGATTGGGCATTTTGGATTGAGATGAGAGACATTATCATTCACATCGTATAGATTATTTACCTTGAGAGAGCCTGTGGATGACCTCAGGCTGATTTCATTCAAGGCTGAGATTATTTTTTAAATGCGGAGGATATGAGTGTCAGGGTGAAAGCTTGAGGTTGGAGATGTTTGTACTGAATGGTGGATGGAGAAGGCTGGAAGAGACTGGAAATTTGGAAGAGAAACGCAGAATGGTTGAATTGCTCAGCAGGTTTGCTAGCATCTGTGGAGAGAAATCAGAGTTAGCCTCCCTCAACCCATAACGTGAACTCTGATTTATCTCCACAGATGCTGCCAGACATGCTGAGCAATTCCAGCAATTTCTATTTTTGTTTCTGATTTACAGCTTCCACAGTTCTTTCAGTTTTTTGTTAAGCTCTGATTAGTTTGTTCAATGTATTCCCGTTCTAGACGGCATGCCCTCATCCCGTGCGAGGTGGTGGGTGGGGGTGGAGGGGGGTGAGGGGGAGATGGTATACTGGCTTTCCTCCTTTATGCCACCACCTCCTCAGTTTGTCTTGGTGAGGGTCATTTGAAATGGAGCGTGTGAGAGATGCCCAAGATGGCTGACAGAAATGGCAGCTGTCTCCTGTACTCTTGCCGATTGTGCTGCCAACACTTGGCCGTTTGCAGTCGTTGCCCAGGCTCTGAATCAGCCGTTGGACTGTGGTGGGTTGTAGCGATGGTGAGGCAATCACTGTAAAAGGAAGTAGAGAAGCTCAGGATCCAGATCAAGATCATTTAACATGAGAAATGCTTCCTTCCTGTTCTAACATGACTCTGCGACTTACCTCGTTCTCAGCAGAAATAATTTAATACAAATACTGTAGATTATACATTTCATTGGAACTTAACAGTTGTTAAATTCCGGGGTGGCATGGTGGCGAGCACTGCTGCTTCACAGTGCCAGGGACCTGGGTTCCATTCCTGTCTCAGGCGACTGTGTGGAGTTTGTACATTCTTCCCGTGTCTGCGTGGGTTACCTCCGGGTGCTCCGGTCTCCTCCCACAATCCAAAAGATATGCAGGGCAGGTGAATTGGCCATGCTAAATTACCCACAGTGTTAGGTGCATTAGTCAGGGGTAAATGTAGGGTAGGGGAATGGGTATGGGTGGGTTACTCTTCGGAGGGTCGGTGTGGACTTGTTAGGCTGAAGGACCTGTTTCCACACTGGAGAGAATCTAATCTAAATTGTCACTTTCCCTTTTAGAATGTCTGGTAGGTATTTCACTTGACCTGTTTGTGCATGCACATATTTTCCACCATCTAACAGTGCTAATTATACAACACACATCCTAATTTGTTAAGAATATCTGACCTGTGGTCAATTTTGTCTGACCCAAATGGAAGTATATTTTAAAAGGAGCCAGGGTTTCTTGCGTTAACAAAAGAGTTATGATTATTGATTACTAACCACAATCAGGAATAAAAATACAGACTTAAAATAAGAAATGAGCCCAAAAAATGGTTTTAAAAAAATACATCTCAGTTACTCTTGAGGATAATGTTGCAGCCATGACAATAGATGTTTGAGTAGACGTTGGCTGTTGAGCAGGTGATTTTGTGATTTCTGGGGGACTTGCTGTTTTTGAGTGTAGACGCTGTGTTAGAACACTATCAATAGGCACTTATTCATCAAAAACACACTGTAGGTTTGCTGCAGGTGTATTGTCTGGAATTGGGAATTGGACTGAAATAACTCCAGGAAGAACATTATCACAATATCAAGTTGCCCTTTATTGACATGTGGCGAGTCCTGGACACTGATCCAACCCCCACAGTGAACAGAACCCCTGACACTCCTGTTTGTACTTTTTAATACATTTTAAAAAAAAATAAAGTACAGTTGACAATAAGCAGAAAACAGCAGTTCACAAGAAAAACCATTATACAGGGGAAGGGGTAGAAAAGCCAAACCCCAAAGTTCAATCAGTTTTCAGGGAAATTTGGTCAAACCTCAAGTCCCACTTTCAGTCAAAGGTAACACAGTAACAAATGCAGTTCACAACACACACGCAGGTGTTCAGTCTCCACACAGGCCTTAGTCCATCCGAAGGATCCGACCCACTCACAGGAGTACAGTACATTGTAAAGGCGCAGTTAACTCCCCGGGGTTTAGTCCACTCTCGAAGGCAGCAATTGTTCACCTCTCAGCACACACAGGTTGTTCAGTCTTTAAACACCTAGTCACCCACAAAGGGCCAGGCCTACCCACAGAAACAGCTCATCCGGAAAGATGCATCCTCTCACAAAGTCTCAATCCAAACATCAAAAAAGTGAAAACACATTCAATAAACTAAAGAAAACCAGAGTGCAAGGGCTAAGCCCTGCCACAAAGTCAACATTGTCCTTTTCTCAAAGTAAAAGAGAAAAGAATAATGCACAGGCTGTAACCAGCCAGTGAAACAACAGTTCCCTAATGAAAACTGAATTACACATGTAACACATTGACTGGGTAAATCAGCCGGTTTAAGAGTCAGTCCTCAATAAAAAGGAATACCAGTTGACAAACTGGCTATATGGTTCAGTCAGTTCAGGAATCAGGATTCCTCTAAAAAAGACAAACAGAAACCAACATCAGCAGTACACGCGGGATGTGGGCAGTCAGCTCAGAGTCCGTCCCCTCCCTGACACAAATGGAGAATCCTTGACACTGGGCCAGATCTCAGAGTGAACAGTACCCCTGACATTCCTGTTTATATCTGTCAGCCAGGGCTCCCTTAATAGACCAGGATAACAGCCCCAATCAGGGAACTAATTCCATGAGGTTCAGTTGGCTGACCACATTACATTCACGACAGGATGTTGTGAAGGGGTCAGTTAGTTCAGTTGGCTGGACAGACAGTGTGATACAGGATGATGGCAACACTGTATGTTCAATTCTGGCCAAGGCCACTGTGAAGGACCTTCTTTCTCAATGTCTGCCTTGACCTAAGGTGTGGTGACCCACAGCAGTCCGCTCTCTCTCACACACTCTTGTCTCCCCTCTTCCTTTCTTGCTCTGACATGCTATCTCTCTCTCTCTGTCCCTACAACGAGAGAGCAGTTCTCACAAGCAGCTTAATTTTTATTCCTGAGAATTAGGAGTGGGTTTGGCAATGATCTGATCCAAGTCTGTGCCTGGATCAGTTTACTTAGAAATGTTTCTGTATTGTTCCAGCTAGCTGGGAGATGACTTGTTTGCTGAACTGTACAGACTGGAAACAAACTTGCCTTATTTCAGAGGCTCCACGTAGAGCCAGAAATAATTAAAATGCATGTGATTTTTGCTGGTAACATTCATTTACTTGTGCTGCTGTGGAATGTGTTACTTTGCTCATTTGCTTATTCTATATTGTCTGCACTAGCTTCTCTCGCACCATTGAGCTGAAAGCCCCAGGATTGCATGGCATGGAATCATAGAATCTGTGCAGTGTGGAAGCAGGCCATTCAGCCCATCACATCCCCATCCATCCTCCAAAGAGCATCCCACTCAGACCCACCTCCCTACCCTATCCCTGGCTAACCCACCTAGCCAGCACATCCCTGGACACTATAGGCAATTTAGCACAACCATCTTACCTAACCTGCACATCTTTGGACTGTGGGAGGAAACCCATGCAGACACTGGGAGAATGTGCAACTCCACAGAGGCAGTTGCCTGAGGGTGGAATTGAACCCAGGTCTCTGGCACTGTGAGGCAGCAGTGCTAACCACTGAGCCACCGTGCTACCCTGGTAAATCCTTTCACTGGACCAATAAAGAAAAAGCTGAAATTTCTGAACTCATTGCAATGTCCAGAGGACTATAAAGCATCAAGTCAATAGATCCTTTAGCTTCACTGGAATGGTGAAGGAGACTGGAAACCGAGTGGGAACAAGTTGGAGAGTAAACTTATCAAAAATTGCACCCTTTACCCCACTTTCTTCTCTCCACTGGTTTTGCTTTCTTGTTCCAGTTTCTTCCTTTTCCTTCTAGGTTTTGTTTTCCGATGTATGTGATTCTGCCATTAACACCTCCTCTAGGCAATTCTTTTATTTTCTTTTTTTGGTTCCATTACCATCCTCTTTGACACTGCACTGTGAACCCTTCTCATCATGTCATCTTTCCCGTCTTGCACCCCGTCACAAGCTAATCATGTGGGCTGTGATTGGTTCAAACGCCACCTTCAGATGATACCTTCAGCAAGTCTGTGTGATTCAGCAGTGGGGGATGTTTGTGTAATGACTGTAATAAGTGAAATGGTTACACATAGTGGGAAGCCCTTACTACCACAGAATGTTTTTGACCAAAATGTTCAAGAGACGAATTCCTGAAAACACTAAGGAACATTAACAACCTCAAATTTGTCAGAGAAGCAATGGAACAGAGGACATTTACCAAGTCTTTGCATTACATAACTAACTTCAGTATTTAGGAAGCAGGAAAAATAGAACAGCTTGTAAAGTCATGTGGACAGCTTACTTGGAGTGATGCACAAAAAGATGACTTCTAAAGTGCAAGTCATGTGTAAAGTATATGTTAGCTCTTGCCGCTCAATCAAGTGCCAAACAGGACCGAAATCGATAGAGGAAGGGACGAACCAGCATTGCTGCCCGTGCTGCCTCTGACCCGGGGTAGATTGGTGTGAGACGCTGGAAGGGGTTCCATGGTGAAACATTGAGGCAGTATTGGTCGACACTTCTAAAAACAAATTCATATGAAATAAAATTAGTGGAGCTTGAGCATGCGTTGGTGCTGATGATACCATGCACCTAGTGTGATAACATCTGCAATGCATTGGCAGATTAGATTCCCTGCAGTGAGGAAACAGGCCCTTCGGCCCAAACAGTCCACACTGACCCTCCGAAGAGTAACCCACCCAGACCCATTTCCCTCTGACTAATGCACCTAACAATATGGGCAATTTAGCATGGCCAGTTCACCTGAACCCACACATCTTTGTGACTGTGGGAGGAAACCCACGCAGACACGGGGAGAATGTGCAAACTCCACACAGTCACCCGAGGCTGGAATTGAACCTGGGACCCTGGTGCTGTGAGGCTGCAGTGCTAACCACTGAGCCACCGTGCCACTCCAGATGATTTGGTTTGATTTGATCGGATTTGATTTATTATTGCCACGTACCAAGGTACAGTGAAAAGTTTTGTTTTGCATGCAATACAAGCAGATAATTCTGTACAAAGTGCATTGGATGCATCTGGAATCCTTTTGTGGCCAACTGATGTCATTGGCTATGCCTGGACAGGGGCAGGTGTCCATTTTGGCATTCGGAGTAATTTCTGCAAATTATGTTGAATATATGCAGGTAGAAAACATTAAATTGGGATTTCACTTGTACACATATAAAGTGACGCAAACTGGGATAGTAGCGCGGTTGAGATGGGAGGTGTATGCTTGTACTGTTTTACTCTGTAAATAAATTCATGACTGAGCAAACTTTGGCTCAGGTATACAACTGCCTTTAGGGAGTTGCACATCACTGACCTTCTCTTTCACGGTGCTTTCATTCTGCTTTTATTTCACGTTTCTAGCGACCACAATATTTTGCTTTTGTCTTTCTGGTGACAATATTTGCCGGTTTACAAATTGAAGACGTCAGTATCAGCTTGAAGAAATTTACTGCTGTTAATCATATCAGTGCTCTCAAGTTGCCAGATGGAAACTCAGTACGTTTTCTCTGGTGAAGGAAAGTTGTCTCGAATGCTGTGGATGAATTCATTTTTTACATATTAAAAACTGTCAGGCTGTCTTCTCTTGAATATTCAAAACTTGGTGGTGGGGGGAGGATGGATGAGCTGATCATGGTTTAAGATTACCAATTAGGCAAAGATTGGGACAGAAATAAAGCTGCTGTTTTTATTTGTAAAAGAGACCAAGCCAAAATGATAAAATACAGCAGCTACAGACAAATCCAGCCAGAGATACAGTAGAGAAAAAAATGTTCTTTTTCAGATGAGGACTTCCTTTAAAATAAATCACATACTGTAGAGGTGGGAGATCTGAAATATAAACGAAGTGCTGGAGAATCATTGCAGGTCAGGTAGCATTATATTGAATGTGAAATTGACCGAGTGTTTTGAGTCTGACTCTGTCTCAGAAGAAGTCACAATGGACTCAACCTTAACCATATTTCTCTCTCAGCAGATGCTGCCTGATTTGCTACTAGCACTTTGTTTTTATTAGAGAATTTCCTTTTTGTTTTTTAGTGTTTAACTTGCTACTGCCTGCAGTAGTTGAGGCACACAGCGTGGAAGCAGTTGAGGAGAAACGAGAGTAAACACATGAGGGAGGAAGTAATAAAAGATAAGGTAGAAGGAAGCTTGCATGGAGTAGAAGCACTTCAGTCAGCTGAGCTGAATAGCCAGTTTTTGGGTTTTACATTCTACATAAAACTGCATCTGCTGACACTGGCCTCTTGCGCGACCCTGACATTCCCACCTTTGGCAGCCGTGCCTCCTCCTATCCAAGCCTTGACACTGGAATTCCGTCCTTAAACTTCTCAACACATCTGTCCTTCACTCTTTCTTTAAAGCATTAAAATATTCTCTTTCGACCAAGCTTTTGACAATCTCTCCTACTAGCTCCTTAATATGGTTTGGTTTCAGATGTTTTTTGATAATATTCCTACAGTGCATCTTAGAATATTTTAGTGATGCAGTAAAATGCGATATTGTGTGTGTCTGTGTATATATGCATCTGTGTATGTATGTGCGTCTGTCTGTATATATGTCTGTGTGTGTGTGTCTGTATATATGTCTGTGTGTGTGTGTCTGTATATATGTGTCTGTATGAGTGTGTCTGTATATATGTGTCTGTATGAATGTGTTTGTGGTGTGTATGTCTGTCTGTATGAATGTGTGTGTGTATGTCTGTCTATGTGTGTCTGTGTATATGTGTCTATGTGTGTGTCTGTGTATATGTGTCTGTATGAATGTGTGTGTGTGTATGTCTGTCTATGTGTCTGTATGTCTGTCTATGTGTGTGTGTGTGTGTGTGTGTTTAGTCAGTGCAGGACTTGGATACAGCTTGCCGATTTGTCGGCAATCAGGTTTATTGAGGCAGTAAACGGAAGACAAACCAGAAATTCTCTTTAACTCTTTTTATAGTAATGGGTGAATCACTGATGTGCAGATTAGATACAGGAATTTAGTGACGTTATTGCAGAAGCTAACTAATCTATAATCTAATGCACCACAAGCTGAATGCATATCTCAGTGGTGTTGAAGTTGTGTGTTGGTAAGCAGAATTATACTTGGCTCAAATACCCACTTTCTGTTCAATCATGCACCAGTCAAATGCTTGATAAGATGTGTAAACAAGTCAGTGGGTGAAATTAGCAATGAAGAATAAGTAATCCCCTCAAGTTTCAGATTTTACAACGAAATAACTATCAGTAAATAGACCAGACAATTTAAAAAAAAATCATTCACAGGATATGGGCATAACTTGCCAGACCAGCATTTATTGCCCATCCCTAATTGCCCACATTACTGTGGTTCTGGGGTCACCAGATGAGGAAGGCAGTTCCTTTCCCTAAAGGGCATTAGTGAACCAGATGGGTTTTTCCGACAGAAAAAAATGATTTCATTGTCATCATTTGACTCCTATTTCCAGTTATAATTCAAATTCAAATTCCATCATCCAGTTTAATTCAAATTCCATCATCCTCTGTGGCAGGGTTTGAACCCAGGTCCCTCGCACATTAGTTAGGTCCACCCCTGCTCATGACTCCACCCCCATTTCCCCCACCATCACACCCACTCCAGTTACTGGCTCTGCCCCCACTCCCAGCTCCACACCCACACTCGATCCCAGCTCCCAGCCCTGCCGAGTTTTCACCATCCCTCCAGACCTTCCCCTCACTAAGGATGAACGATCAGTCCTCAGCAAAGAACTCACCTTCATCCCCCTCCGTCCACGTATCAATGAATTTAATATACGACGTGACATCGAACACTTCTTCCGCCGCCTCCGCCTCCGAGCTTACTTTCACAATCAGGACTCCCGCCCACCTTCCAAGGACCCCTTCGCCCACCTCCAACACACTCCATCCACCTGGACACCCCATGCTGTCCTATTACCTGCCCTCGACCTCTTCATTTCCAACTGCTGCCGGGACATTAACCGCCTCAACCTGTCTACTCCCCTCCCTCACTCCAACCCCTCACCCTCACAATGCACAGCCCTCCAATCCCTCTGCTCCAATCCCAACCTCACCATCAAGCTATCAGATAGATGGGGCGCAGTGGTAGTCTGGCGCACTGACCTCTACACTGCTGAAGCCAAACGCCAACTCGAGGACACCTCTTCCTACCGCCCCCTCGACCATGACCCCACCCCTCATCACCAAACCATCATCTCCCAGACCATACAGAACTTCATCACCTCAGGAGATCTCCCACCTACAGCTTCCAACCTCATAGTCCGGGAACCCCACACTGCCCGGTTCTACCTCCTTCCCAAGATCCACAAGCCTGACCACCCTGGCCGACCCATTGTCTCAGCATGCTCCTGCCCAACTGAACTCATCTCTACCTACCTCGACACTGTCCTATCCCCCCCTAGTCCAGGAACTCCCCACATACGTTCGAGACACCACCCACGCCCTCCACCTCCTCCAAGACTTCTGTTTCCCCGGCCCCCAACGCCTCACCTTCACCATGGATATCCAATCCCTCTGGATTAAGAGGCTAGCGTGAATACCAGTAGGCCATCAAGTCCCTTTACTGAGAAAATTTCCTCATGCTGTTATCAGCCACCATTTCTTCATTCAAATTACTTCATCCAGTTTGAATTATATATATAACTCAGCAAAGAATGAATCAATTATTTTGAAGAAATCATTAACTTCCTTATCATTTATTTAATAGGGGAGATGTCTGAAAAACATTCCACCTCCACGTTAGAGTCTGAAACTTGAGTTGATGCAGGAGTGAGACAGTATGGCTGGAGTAGGCCGAGGCTTGTATGTGCTGCCTGCTGGACAGGGTGAAACTCGATCCTAGGCAATGTCACGTCAACAACAGCTTTTGCTTTTGAACTGAAGAGGAAAGAAAAAGCTTTTAATCAGGAAAGAATTGGAGTTGAGTCATTAGAGTTGAAGAGGAGACAGTGACATAGTGGTATTGTCACTGGACTAGTAACCTGAGTAAAAACAGAAATTGCTGGAAAAGCCCAGTATGTCTGGCAGCATTTGTGAAGAGAAATCAGTCACCGGACCCAAAACGTCAACTCTGATTTCTCTTCCCAAATACTGCCAAACCTGCTGAACTTGTCCAGTAACTTCTGTTTTTGTTTCTGACTTACAGCATCTGCATGTCTTTCGGTTTTTATTGAGTAATCCTGAACCTTCAGCCAACGTTCTCAGGATATTGCACCTTTTCAGATGGTGAAATTTGAGTTCAATAAAAACACAGAATTCTGTAGGAAATAGAGGTGGCCATTATTGTAAAGACCTATCAGGTTCACTCATTTTAAAGTGATGATTTGGAGATGCCGGTGTTGGACTCGGGTGTACAAAGTTTAAAAATCATACAACACCAGGTTATAGTCCAACAGGTTTAATTGGAAGCACACTAGCTTTCGGAGCGACGCTCCTTCATCAGGTGATTGTGGAGGGCTCGATCGTAACACAGAATTTATAGCAAAAATTTGCAGTGTGATGTAACTGAAATTATACATTGAAAAATTGATTGTCTATTAAGCCTTTCATCTGTTAGAATACAGTGATAGTTTCACTTCTTTCATGTGTAAATCACAAAACCCTTTTTTTTAAAGTTGCATTCTCGGGTTAGCTGTTAACAATGGTGATAGCTAGACAATATGTTGAATGTGCTCCTGCCCCACTGAACTCATCTCTACCTACCTTGACACTGTCCTATCCCCCCTAGTCCAGGAACTCCCCACATACGTTCGAGACACCACCCACGCCCTCCACCTCCTCCAAGACTTCCGTTTCCCCGGCCCCCAACGCCTTATCTTCACCATGGATATCCAATCCCTCTACACCTCCATCCGCCATGACCAGGGCCTCCAAGCCCTCCGTTTTTTCCTCTCCAGACGTCCCCAACAGTACCCTTCCACTGACACTCTCATTCGTTTGGCCGAACTGGTCCTCACCCTTAACAATTTCTCCTTTGAATCCTCCCACTTCCTCCAGACCAAAGGCGTAGCCATGGGCACACGTATGGGCCCCAGCTATGCCTGTCTCTTTGTTGGCTATGTAGAACAGTTGATCTTCCATAATTACACCGGCACCACTCCCCACCTCTTCCTCCGCTACATTGATGACTGCATTGGCGCCACCTCGTGCTCCCGCGAGGAGGTTGAGCAATTCATCAACTTCACCAACACATTCCACCCTGACCTTAAATTTACCTGGACTATCTCTGACACCTCGCTCCCCTTCCTGGACCTCTCCATCTCCAATAGTGACGACCGACTTGACACTGACATTTTTTACAAACCCACCGACTCCCATAGCTATCTGGATTACACCTCTTCCCACCCTATCTCTTGCAAAAATGCCATCCCGTATTCCCAATTTCTCCGCCTCCGCTGTATCTGCTCCCAGGAGGACCAGTTCCACCATAGGACACACCAGATGGCCTCCTCCTTTAGAGACCGCAATTTCCCTTCCCACGTGGTTAAAGATGCCCTCCAACGCATCTCGTCCACATCCCGCACCTCCGCCCTCAGACCCCACCCCTCCAACCGTAACAAGGACAGAAAGCCCCTGGTGCTCACCTTCCACCCTACCAACCTTCGCATCAACCAAATCATCCACCGACATTTCCGCCACCTCCAAAAAGACCCCACCACCAGGGATATATTTCCCTCCCCACCCCTTTTCACCTTCCGCAAAGACCGTTCCCTCCGTGACTACCTGGTCAGGTCCACACCCCCCTACGACCCACCCTCCCGTTCTGGCACTTTCCCCTGCCACCGCAGGAACTGTAAAACCTGTTCCCACACCTCCTCCCTCACCTCTATCCAAGGCCCTAAAGGAGCCTTCCACATCCATCAAAGTTTCACCTGCATATCCACCAATATCATTTATTGTATCCGTTGCTCCCGATGTGGTCTCCTCTACATTGGGGAGACTGGGCGCCTCCTAGCAGAGCGCTTTAGGGAACATCTCCGAGACACCCGCACCAATCAATCAAATCGCCCCGTGGCCCAACATTTCAACTCCCCATCCCACTCTGCCGAGGACATGGAGGTCCTGGGCCTCCTTCACCGCCGCTCCCTCACCACCAGACGCCTGGAGGAAGAACGCCTCATCTTCCGCCTTGGAACACTTCAACCCCAGGGCATCAATGTGGACTTCAACAGCTTCCTCATTTCCCCTTCCCCCACCTCATCCTAGTTACAAACTTCCAGCTCAGTTACTGTCTCCTTGACTTGTCCGACCTGCCTATCTTTTTTTCCACCTATCCACTCCACCCTCTCCTCCTTGACCTATCACCTTCATCTCCTCCCCCACTCACCCATTGCACTCTATGCTACTCTCTCCCCACCCCCACCCTCCTCTAGCTTATCTCTCCATGCTTCAGGCTCACTGCCTTTATTCCTGATGAAGGGCTTTTGCCCGAAACGTCGATTTCGCTGCTCGTTGGATGCTGCCTGAACTGCTGTGCTCTTCCAGCACCACTAATCCAGTATATGTTGAATGTGTTAGTCCCCTGTGTTCTCTGTCTATGACCTGATGTTTAGATTGATTCTAATCTAAAAAGTGAGATAACAGAGTTTTACATAAATTCATGCAGTTTTTGAGCTCAGAGTTCTACATGAATGTATGCAGTTTTTGAGCAAAGTGCAATTTAACTCTGCAAGTACAAATTCACCACACAAAATATATGTGTGCATGTGGGTCTTTCTGTCTGTGTGTGTGTGTCTGTCTGGGGTGGGGGTTGTGAGTGTGAGAATGTGTGTGTGTGTAGTGAGTGCAGAGTGTCTTAAGCCTGTGAGGGGGTGCATGTGTGGGAGTGTGTGTGTCTGTAAGGGTGTATGTGGGTATCTGTGTGTACCTGTGTCCGAGTGTATGTGAGAGTGTATGAGTGTGGGTGTTTGTGTGTGTGTGTAGTGCAATGGTGATCACCTGTAATGTGACGTGAACCCAAGGTCCCAGTTGAGGCCATCCCTATGGGTACCGAACTTGGCTTTCAGCCTCTGCTCGGCCACTTTCCTCTGCTGCCTGTCCCGAAGTCCATCTTGGAGGATGGTCACCCGAAGGTCCGAGGCTGAATGTCCTGGACCACTGAAGTGTTCCCCAAATGGGAGGAAGCTCTCTTGTCTGTTGATTGTTGTGCGGTGCCCATTCATCCATTGTCGTAGCCTTTGCTCGGTTTCCCCAATGTACCATGCCTCTGCGCATCCTTGCCTGCAACGTATAAGATAGACAACGTTGGCTGAGTCACATGAGTACCTGCCATGTCCAAGGTGGGAGGTGTTCCCACGTGTAATAGTGGTATCTATGTCCACAATCTGACATGTCTTGCAGCGTCCACCGTGACAGGGTTGTATGGAGTTGTCCTGAGAGCCGGGCAGTTTGCTACGAACAATGATCTGTTTGAGGTTTGGCAGTTGTTTAAAGGCAAGTAGTGGAGGTGTGGGCAAGGTCTTGGTGAGGTACTCATCCTCATTGATAATGTGTTGTAAGTCACGAAGAACATGGCGTAATTTTTCAGCCACTGGGAAGTACTGAACAACGAAGGGTACCCTGTCAGTTGTAGCATGTGTCTGTCTCCTGAGGAGGTCATTACAGTTCCTTGCTGTGGCACGTTGGAACTGGCAGTCGATGAGTTGAGTATCGTACCCCGTTCTTGTGAGGGCATCCTTGAGTTCTTCCAGGTGTCCGTCACGTTCCTCCTCATCTGAGCAGATCCAGTGTATGCATAGGGCTTGTCCATAAGGAATGGCTGTTTTAATATGTTTTGGGTGGAAGCTGGAGAAGTGTAGCATTATGAGGTTGTCTGTGTGTTTGCGGTAGAGTGTGGTGTTGAGGTGTCCATCCTTGATGGAGACGCACGTGTGCAAGAATGAGACTGACAGTCGTGAGTAGTCCATGGTGAGTTTGATGGTGGGATGAAACTTGTTGATGTCACTATGTAGTTTTATCAGTGACTCCTCGCCATGGGTCCAGAGGAAGAAAATGTCATCAATGTACCTGGTGTACAATGTTGGTTGGGGATCCTGCATAGAGAAGAAATCTTGTTCGAACCTATGCATAAAAATGTTGGCATATTGAGGTGCAAATTTGGTCCCCATGGCTGTTCCGTGTGTCTGGATGAAGAATTGGTTGTCAAAGGTGAAGACGTTGTGATCGAGGATAAAGCGGATGAGTTGTAGGATGGTGTTTCGAGACTGGCAGTTGTTGGTGTTGAGTACTGAGGCTGTTGCCGCGATGCCATCCTTGTGGGGGATGCTGGTGTAGAGTGCGGAAACGTCCATTGTGACTAGGAATGTTCCCGGTTCGACTGGTCCGTGGGTGCTCAGTTTCTGTAGGAAAACCGTAGTGTTGCGACAGAAGCTGGAGATCCCCTGTACAATAGGTTTCAGGATACCTTCCACATAGTCGGAGAGATTCTCACATAGGGTCCCATTGCCTGACACGATGGGATGTCCCGGTGTGTTGGCTTTGTGTACCTTTGGAAGGCAGTAGAAGTCGCCTACACGAGAAGTACGTGGGATGAGGGCGCGTAGGGAGCTCTGAAGGACTGGATCCAAAGTTCTGATCAGTGTGTTTAATTCTCGGGTGTGTTCTTTGGTCGGATCAGCTGGTAGTTGCCTGTAATGCTCCTGGTTGTTCAGTTGTCGGTACACTTCCTTGCAGTAATCTGTTCTATTCTGAATGACAGTGGCTCCTCCTTTATCTGCTGGTTTGATGACAATGTTGTCATTGGTTTTGAGAGCCTGGATGGCATTGCGTTGTGAACGGGTGATGTTTTGCTCTACCTTGTGGGTACAGCTGATGCCTTTAAAAGAGGAATCTCTCCACCCCACGAGTCTCCATGTTGGGTTGGCTCATCAGCATGAGCTCCCTTGCCCATCGCTGTGCCTCACACCAGCCCAGGACGCAGTCTACAGGCCTTTCCACGATAGCTTTCATTAGGGAAGAAGTGGGACCCCACCTCATCACCACCACCGAATCAACCATGGGGGGCGGGCGGAGGAGTAGGAGCAGGAGCAGGGTCACACGTAAATCAGAAAGAAAAACAAAAATTGCTGGAAAAGCTCAGCAGGTCTGGCAGCATCTGTGGAGAGAAATCAGAGTTCAGGGTCCAGTGACCCTTCCTCAAAACTGAATGTTCTCTGGGTTCAGCTGGGCTGGAGTCATCTTTGCATCTGAGCATTGTGCGTAAAACTCAGAAACAGGCCATTCACCCCCAGTGGCATTTGTTCTACAAGAGTGTTCTTCTATCCTCTTTCACACCTTTCTCCCTCTTCAAATATTTATCCAGCTTGCCTCTTACGTGCATATATTTTCATCTCTTCAATTACTCCGAATGGTCATGTGTTCATCATCCTTGATGTTCACCAGGTAAAATGTTAATACTTTATTTGATTTTTAGTGACCATCTAATGTATGATTTCCAGCTTCAGCCTTCCTCTCAAGTGGATACATTTTCTCCTTCTATAATCTCACAGACCCTTTACTAGGCCCATGCTTCAGTCTTCTAGTTCCCAGATAACTGAGCCAGTCTCTTTGGACTTTCCTGATAGTTATGACCCCTCGGTTTTCATTTCATCTATTTTTGAATCACTTTTACGCTTCTCTCCTTTACTCCTTTAACTTTTTCTGCAAGTCAGAGACCAGAACTGTAGTCCCAGCTGTGGCTTGACTAAGACTCAATATAAATTTTCCTGTGAATTTTCAGCTTTTTAGTTCTACCTCTTTGAAACAAGCATTGTGTTTTTTTGGCTCTGAGAAGTGAATAGTGCTCACTAACCGAAAGCCTTATCCTTTCTAAGTATAAATAAAAGTTGTTTTCAAAACTATTGACCAGAAAAGACAGAGGGCTGAGGTGATCAGTGTGGGATGCTGATTATGGATTTGCATTAGGTGAGTCGCTACAGCAAATATATTGATCGACAAAGGCACACATTGTTGGTCTTGCATAAACAGGACATGAGAGCCAAAAGGAATACTGGAAAACACTGCAATGATTCAGTTGCTAGAAATCTGATCAAGGACAAATATGGTATTCCCAGCAGCTGGGAGTTACTAATGTACAAGTCAATGAACAAAGTCAAAATTTTCATAACAAAAGCAGGCTATTTGCTTTGTTGATGCAATATTTAAAGAAAAAGATCCATGATTCAACTGAATGATATCAAATAGAGGTCTGTGAAAGCCAGTTTACAATCGGTGAAGACCAAATCTATTTCTTAACCCACCACAGTATGTGGGAGTGACAGAATTGCAAGAACGCCAAATCTCAACGGGCATGATAATTTGTACTGCATGAGAAGTGGATCTCGATCGATTGGTAGGTGGATTCTGATTGAGGTGTTGCTATGGTGAATGTACCAGGGAACAGTTAACTGTCAATATTTTGTTTAAATTCAATCCAGGCAAGTGGACTCTGGTCAAGCCATTACCACGAGGAATGCCTTAGGAAATCACCGCTCTACAAGTTTTTTTTTAATTTATGTGAAAAGACACAACACATGGTTTTATTCATTTTGTTTGCAAAGGGCTGGGCCCAGGATGTGAAGTTGGGGAATGTGTTATATGTTAAGGCCGAGGATATTTACTGAAGGTGATTATAAAGTGTCCAGATGGGAGGCAAATGGAAGGCTCACTCCCACATACTGTGGTGGGTTAAGGAATAGATTTGGTCTTCACCGATAGAGTCCTACAGCATACAGACAGGCCCTTCATCCCAAACTGGTCCGTGCTGACCAAAATGTCCATCCATGCTAACCCCATTTCCCTGTACTTGGCCCGTAGCCTTCTTGCGGAACGTTTCAGAGAACACCTCTGGGACACCCGGACCAACCAACCCAACCACCCCGTAGCTCAACACTTCAACTCCCCCTCCCACTCCACTAAGGACATGCAGGTCCTTGGACTCCTCCATCGCCATACCATAGCAACACGACGGTTGGAGGAAGAGCGCCTCATCTTCTGCCTAGGAACCCTCCAACCACAAGGGATGAAGTTAGATTTCTCCAGTTTCCTCAGTTCCCCTCCCCCACCTTGTCTCAGTCAAATCCCTCGAACTCAGCACCACCTTCCTAACCTGCAATCTTCTTCCTGACCTCTCTGCCCCCACCCCCACTCCCACTCCAGCCTATCACCCTCACCTTGACCTCCTTCCACCTATCGCATTTCCAACGCCCCTCCTCCCTACCTTTTATCTTAGCCTGCTGGACACACTTTCCTCATTCCTGAAGAAGGGCTTATGCCCGAAATGTCGATTCTCCTGTTCCTTGGATGCTGCCTGACCTGCTGCGCTTTTCCAGCAACACATTTTCAGCTCTGATCTCCAGCATCCTCAGTCCTCACTTTCTCCCCGTAGCCTTCTCAACCTTTCCTATTTGTCCAAATGCTATTTAAATGTTGTTAATGTACCTGCCTCAAACACTTCCGCTGGCAGCTAATTCCATATGCGTACCCCTCTCTGTGTAAAAACGTTGCCCCTCATGTTCCCTTTTATTCTTTTCCCTCTAATCTTAAACTGATGCCCTCGAGTCCTCAATTACCCAACCTTAGGAAAAAGACTGAGTGCATTCAACCTATTTATGTCTCTCATGAGTTTGTATACTTCTGTAAGTTCCTCCCTCAGTTCCCATGCTCTAAAGAAACAAGTCCTTGCTTGTCCAACCTCTCCCAATAACACAGACCATTGTATCCTTGTAAATTTCTTCTGAACTCTTTGCAGTTTAATAACATCCTTTCTATAACGAAGTGACCAAAACTGAACACAATACTCCCAAGTGTGGCCTCACCAACATTCTGTACAACTGCAACATAACTTCCCAACGTCTGTACTCAGTGCCCTGACTGATGAAGGCCAGTGTGCCCATAGCCTTCTTCACTGCCCTGTCTACCCGTGACTCCAGTTTCAGAGAACCATACACCTGAACTCCAAGATCCCTCTGTTCCACTACACTCCTTAAGGCCCAAACATTCACCATGAAGCTCCTACCTTAGATTTGACTTTCCAAAATGCAAGACCTCACACTTATCAATATTAAGCTTGCTTTATCATTTCTTGGCCCACTTCCCCAGCTGATCAAAGTCCTGCTGCAATTCCTGATAACCTTCCTCACTGTCTATGATACCACCTATTTTCATGTCATCTGCAAGCTTACTAATCATGCCTTGTACATTCTCATTCAAATCATTGGTATAGATAACAGACAGCAATGGGTTCAGCACCGACTCCTGAGGCACTCCACTAATCACAGACCTCCAGTCTGACAAATATCCTTTCACTATTCCCTTCTGCTTCCTACCATCAAATCAACTGTGTGTCCAATTTGCCAGCTCGTTCTGGATTCCATGTGATCTAACCTTCCAGAGCAGCAAACTATGTGGAATTTTATCAAAGGCCTTACTGAAATCCATATTGACTACGTCTACCATCTTGCCCTCATCAGCCTACCTGGTCACTTCATCAAAGATCTCTAAGAAATTTGTGAGGCATGATTTTCCACTCAAAGCCATGCTGACTATTCCTAATCAAACCCTGACTTTCCAAATGCATATATATCTTATCTCAGATTTTTTAAGGTTAAAGTTATGGGGTTGACTGTTGCATGGATACTACTTTTGAGGGGCCACAGTCCAAAATACTGTATCATTACCAGAAGCCCAATTGAGCTCCAAACGAATGAAGAGAAAAAACACAATGAATTACAGTAATTACTGGATAAAGGCAATAGAAACAAAAATAAATTAGTAAACTTTATACATTTAAATCATAATTATATGGTACATCTTAAATTAAACATGTCAAATACAAAAGTCAATTAAAATCCTGCAAAATCACACTGTTCAACATCTTCAGCACAAAATATAGGTTCATAAGCATCAAGCATAAGACGAATGATATCATCGTCTGGATCCTCTTCACATTTGGTGTCTGTAGTTAGCAGTAGCACATCATTGGCTTCTTCTCCATCTGTGTCATCCCATGTCCTCTCTACCATCCGATGCATTTCAAATTCCACGTTTCTTGAATGATTTGGAAATAGTGTCAGCTTTTACTTCCATGAATCCCCCAACGATCCATTTCCCAATCAGTGGCAGTGATGGAGCCCACATACTGTCTCCTTTTGTGTATGCTTTTATCTTCAACACGCACCCAGTTATTCCACTTCATTTTCATTGTGTCCTTAATGGCTTATTGATACCACCATCTATTCGTTGCAAAACCCGGGAATTACAGCTACGTTAGTGTTATGTGATCGGATGTTATCAACAACATTCCTCACTAGTATGATCCAATGTGGTCCCAGATAAGCAAACTCTTTTCCTTGTGAAGTCCACCAGGTCATAAATTCCAAACTCCCTTTATCCATTTGATACACCCACTTTCCTGCATCCAGCCTTGTGGATGCTCGTGGACAACAATTCTGTTTGGAAATTTCTCATTTGGCAAAATTTTTCTCTTTAAACAGCCACAGGTTTTAACTGCCAGCAGCCATAAATTACATTTCTCATGGTCAGTGGTTTTCACCAATAGTTTTTTTCTCCTTTTTGGTTCACGATTCGATTCTCAAGAGTAATAGGCACTTAGTCCATGTTTCGAATGCATGGTAACTTGGAGCTTCCCTTCAGCTGATTTCTGCTTACAAACTGGTGAAACTGTGAAATCTTCAGATAAAAACAAGGACTGCAGAGAAGGGCTTTTGCCCGAAACGTCGATTTTCCTGCTTCTCGGATGCTGCCTGACCTGCTGTGCTTTTCCAGCACCACTCTAATTAGATTATGATATCTTCAGGTTCAGAGGGCAGCTTTTGTGCTGTCTTAGTTCTCTGCCGAAGTACTAAGCAATGCCTTCTCAGGAACCTTGTGCACTGTCCAAGACTTGCCTTAAAATCAGAAATTCCATCCTCCCTTGATTGGTTTTGTACATGAAGTCGGTTGGCTTCACAGCAAACACGTTTTCCATTTTAACGATTTTCAAGTACCCACTCAGCAACTTTTTTTTCTCCAATTGTGGTCACTAGCTGGGTTTACCTCTGTTGGCCCACTTTCGCTCTAGCATTGCCTGACGTTGGTTCGATGTCATTCTCTGGTTTCTCTCAAGTTTCTCTGAAACGTAGTTCAGTTGCTGCTTCACCATTATTTGTCTTCTCTTGCAACTTCAGTGACTTTCAGTTTAAACTCATTTTTTTTCTGGAGGGAATTTTTATACAAAATAATGGAGAAATTTTAAAACCCCAAATAGGTATATAACTGTATTCCATGTGTTCTTTGACACCTGACTCTGACCCTGACTTTTAAAACTTTCTCATCAAATTAGTGTGAATTGTACATCAAAACAGATAATAGCACGAAGAAAAATACAGTTGTACGTTATAACATTGATATACTGGATAATACCTTGACTCACAAATGTTGATGTTATCTTTGAAGAACTAGGGTCGACTTTTACATGAAATGTTTGGAAAATTCTAGATTTGTTTGGCCAAAAATAGGGGTCAACCTTTACATGAGATTGACTTTTACTCGAGTACCATATATGGTATGTGAACTGGGTTGAATTTATCCAAATTGGTACCTTCTTTGACATTGTGATTCCACATTGCAGCATTAAAGATATTAGGTCGAAGTTTATGGAGTACTCATAAAAGAAAGTTATCAAGTTATGCAAATGAGTTGTTCTTTGACCAGTATATGTTAAAGTGTATTTAATTCAGTTGGAGAACAATGATTTAATGTTCATCAAAATAATTTAATAATGCCATTCTAGATTCTGAAGGTTATGTTCTCCAAACTATTAGATTTGTAAAGTTTTTAGAGCACGGAGAAAAGCTGCTTCGGCCCATCATGCATGGGCTGATCAACAAACATTTATCTATTCCAATTCTATTTTACAGCACTTGGCCCATACCCATTTTTGCTATGGTTTTTCAAGTGCTCATCTCGATAGTTCCTAAATTTTTTAGGATTAGGTTTTATTGTCGCATGTAGAGAACAACTTCGGTTATCCAAATGTCAATTATCCAAACTTCGGATTAACCGAACAAGATCTTGAGGTCCCGTGAAAAACGTTGTCAGTTATCCGAACAATCAGTTATCTGAACAAAATACTCCCTGCCTATCTCACTCAATAATCGAGATAGTCAAGTGCAGGAATGCAGTTTACAATGTCACCATTCACAGCGCCGTCTTCGCTGCAAGGTACAAAATCTCAGAAAAAGAATAGTAAATAAGAAATAAAGCTAAAAGTTCCAAATAATATTAGGCGGCACGGTGGCGCAGTGGTTCAATTCCCGCCTCAGGCGACTCTGTGTGGAGTGGGTTTCCTCTGGGTGCTCCGGTTTCCTCCCACAATCCAAAAATGTGCAGGTTAGGTGAATTGGCCATGCTAAATTGCCCGCAGTGTTAGGTGAAGGGGTAGATGTAGGGGAATGGGTCTGGGTGGGTTACGCTTCGGCGGGTCGGTGTGGACTTGTTGGGTGGCCTGTTTCCACACTGTAAGTAATCTAATCTAATCTAAACAATCCATTCTTAAGCCATGGCTCTGAAGTCACTCCACATGGGCCTGATCTCTCGATCCTCATGCCTATGTGCTGCCTCTGTACCTGTACCACCCTTTTTGTCAGGCATTATTAGAGGTCTCTTGACAGCAAGTTTTGTATCAATGGAGTATTGGATGGCCACTTATCTGATGGCAGCCTGTAGACCTCAACAATAAGTTGTCCGATTCGGAGAGTATGTGTCGAGAGTGTGGTACTAGAAAAGCACAGCAAGTCAGGAAGCATCTGAGCTAAGATTTGCTTTCCCAAAATGCAGTACCTCACATTTATCTGAAATAAGCTCCATCTGCCACTTCTCAGCCCACTGGCCCATCTGATCAAGATTCCATTGTAATCTGAGGTAACCTTCTTCGCTGTCCACTACACCTCCAATTCTGGTGTCATCTGCAATGTTACTAACTGTACCTCTTATGCTCACATCTCAATAATATATGTAAATGACAAAAAGTAGAGGACCCAGCACCGATCCTTGTGGCGCTCCACTGGTCACAAGCCTCCAGTCTGGAAAACAACCCTCCACCACAACCACTCTGTCTTCTACCTTTGAGCCAGTTCTGTATCCAAATGGCTAGTTCTCCCTGTGTTCCATGAGATCTAACCTTGCTGACCAGTTTCCTGTGGGGAACCTTGTCAAACGCCTTACCGAAGAAAGATCACATTTACCGCTCTGCCCTCATCAATCCTCTTTGTTACTTCTTCAAAAAATTCAATCAAGTTTGTGAGACATGATTTCCCACGCACAAAGCCATGCTGACTATCCCTAATCAGTCCTTGCCTTTCCAAGTACATGTACATTCTGTTCCTCAGGATTCCCTCCAATAACCTGCCCACCACCAACGTAGGGCTCACTGGGTCTATAGTTCCATGGCTTGTCCTTACTACCCTTCTTAAATAGTGGCACCACGTTAGCCAACCTCCAGTCTTCCGGCACCTCACCCGTTACTATTGATGATACAAGTTTCTCAGTAAGATGCTGAGCAATCACTTCTCCAGCTTCCCACAGAGTTCTAGGGTATACCTGATCAGGTCCTGAGGATTTATCCACCTTTATGGGTTCCAAGACATCCAGCACTTCCTACTCTGTCATATGGGCATTTTGCAAGATGTTACCATCTATTTCCCTACAGTCTATATCTTCCATATCATTTTCCACAGTAAATATTGATGCAAAATACTCGTTTAGTATCTCACCCATTTTTTATGGCTCCACACAAAGGGGATGATCTTTGAGGGGCTTATTCTCTCCCTAGTTACCCTTTTGTCTTTTATGTATTTGTAAAAACCCTTTGGCTTCTCCTTAATTCTATTTGCCAAAGCTATTTCATGTCCCCTTTTTGCCCTCCTGATTTCCCTCCAAAGTATACTGCCTTTATACTCTTCTAAGGATTCACTCGATCTATTCTGTCTATACCTTACATTGGCTTCCTTCTTTTTCTTAACCAAACCCTCAATTTCTTTAGTCATCCTGCATTCCCTATACCGACCAGCCTTCCCTTTCACCCTAACAGGAATATACTTTCTCTGGATTCTCGTTATCTCATTTCCGAAGGCTTCCCATTTTCCAGCCATCCCTTTACCTGCGAACATCTGCCCCCAATCAGCTTTCGAAAGTTCTTGCCTAATACTGTCAAAATTGGCCTTTCTCCAATTTAGAACTTCAACTTTTAGATCTTGTCTATCCTTTTCCATCACTATTTTAAATCTAATGGAATTATGGTCGCTGGCCCCAAAGTGCTCCCCCACTGACACCTCAGTCATCTGCCCTGCCTTATTTCCCAAGAGTAGGTCAGGTTTTGCACCTTCTCTAGTAGGTACATCCACAAACTGAATCAGCAAATTTTCTTGTACACACTTAACAAATTCCTCTCCGTCTAAACCCTTAACACTATGGCAGTCCCAGTCTATGTTTGGAAAGTTAAAATCCCCTACCATAACCACCATATTATTCTTACAGATAGCTGAGATCTCCTGACAAGTTTGTTTCTCAATTTCCCTCTCACTGTTAGGGGGTCTATAATACAATCCCAATAAGGTGATCATCCCTTTCTTATTTCTCAGTTCCATCCAAATAACTTCCCTGGATGTATTTCCGGGAATATCCTTCCTCAGCACAGCTGTAATGCTATCCTCTATCAAAAATGCCACTCCACCTCCTTCCTTGCCTTACTTTCTATCCTTCCTGTAGTATTTGTATCCTGGAAAATTTAAGCTGCCAGTCCTGCCCATCCCTGAGCCATGTTTCTATAGGTGCTATGATATCCCACTCCCATGTTCCCAACCATGCCCTGAGTTCATCTGCCTTACCTGTTAGGCCCCTTGCATTGAAATAAGTGCAGTTTAATTTATTAGTCCTATCTTGTCCCTGCCTGTTCGGCTCTCTTCTGTTCTTAACTGTTTCAGCCTCAGATTGATCTGTTTCCTCACTATCTCCCTAGGTCCCACCCCACCCACCTTACTAGTTTAAATCCTCCCAAGCAGTTCTAGCAAATTTCCCTGCCAGTATGTTAGTCCCCTTCCAATTTAGGTGCAATCCGTCATTCTTGTACAGTTCACTTCTACCCCAAAAGAGATTCCAATTATCCAAAAATATGAATCCTTCTCCCATACACCAACTCCTAAGCCATCTGCTCTATCCTCCTATTCCTGCCCTCACTAGCTTGAAGCACTGGGAGTAATCCAGATATTACTGCTCAAGGACCTCCTTTTTAAATTCCTGCCTAACTCTCTGCAACCACCCTTCAGAATCTTAAACTTTTCCCTTCCTATGTCGTTAGTTCCAATGTGTACAATGACCTCTTGCTGGCCCCTCTCCCTCTTGAGAACATTCTGCACCCTCTCTGAGACATCCTTGTTCCTGGCACCAGGGAAGCAATATATCATTCTGATTTTTCCCTGCTGGCCACAAAAACGTCTCTCTGTACCTCGGACTAGAGAAACACGTAACACAATTGATCTCTTGGAACCTGATGTACCCCTTATTCCATTAGAGCCAGTCTCAATACCAGAAACTTGGCTGTTCGTGCTACGTTCCCCTGAGAATCCATCACCCAGTCCATTTTCCAAAACTTGTTTGAACGCACCTACACCAGGTGCCTACCCCTCTTACCTTTCCTGGAGTTAACCCATAGGAAGAGACTTTTTCCCCCCTTCCTATGACTACCATCCATCACATACTGTTGCTGTTGCAAATTCCTCGTTGCTTCTAACTGTCTCTCCAACCGATCCATTCAATCTGATAAGATTCGCAGCCAACAGCATTTATTGCAGATATAATCCGCAGTAAACCTTAAACTCTCTTTAAACTCCCACACCTGACAAAAAGCACATATCACTCTAGAAAAGGCCATTTTTCCTCCTCCACAATCTACAGACCCAGAAAATAACATTATCTTATTCCTCTACAAAACACTGCCCCAGGCTAGATTAATAGTTATGGCTTATATTTCAAGTTTAATCAAGAGACATAACTCAAAATCATATCATCAAGAAAGAACCCACTCTATTTAATACTGCAGACTTTCTGTTAGCCACTTAAAATAATTAACTTATCTGATTCTGTGCTGTGAACTTTACCCAAACGGTTTCTCCATGATGAGTTGTGAATTTCAATGTTTGTTAATTTTCCCAGATGCACTCTGATGTCCAGCGATACATAAATTCAAACAGCAAAGGCAGTAACTGTGAAGGTTCACTGCTGTGTCAGTTTCTTTCCTTCTCTTTCTCTCTCCTGCACTGACCTCACCATGTGCTTCCTTTGCCTGTTCTTCTCCCTTTTCAAACTGCTGTTGTTTTGACTTTTTTTTGCAAAGTTCCAAAACAATGCAACAGCATATGAAACAGTAATTGCTGCTCCTAGAATTCGAGGAAATCACCTCCAGCACCTAAAATAACTCAAAAAAGGAGCAGCTGTTATAGCCCAAAATTTCTCCCGTCTTCCAGCCCTTCAGAGATGGAGAACAGCAGCCTTCTCTGGTCTGGCCTACATGTCACTCCAGTTCCACAGAAATGTGGTTGGCTCTTGACTGTCCTCTGAAATAGTCTAGCATGCCAACTAATGCAAAGGTTACTTGGGATGGTCAACATAGACTGAAGGGGAAAAGGTGAGGTCTGCAGATGCTGGAGATCAGAGTCGAGAGTGAGTTGCTGGGAAAGCACAGCAGGTCAGACAGCATCCGAGGAGCAGGAGAATCAACGTTTCGGGCTGGAGCCCTTCATCACAAATGAGCGTGACAGTGACAGTCTGACATGACAGTGATGCCATGAAAGAATACATTAAAAATTATGTATTATCTTTTCTATACATATCATTTCTATATTTATATGCTATTTTATATGTTTATTATTGTTATTATTATTTAAAACTTCTAATATATTTTCATATGGTGCTGTCCAGGATTTTCACCTCCATTGGTACAATTTACCATGTTTACTTCTGAAGCGGAACTTTTGCCCGAAACGTTGATTTTCCTGCTCCTCGGATGCTGCCTGAACTGCTGTGTTTTTCCAGCGCCACTCTAAGCCAGAATCTGGTTTCCAGCATCTGCAGTCATTGATTTTACCTAACTGGATCTGACTTAAAATGCAGAATCACCGCTCAGTTCAGGAACTGCAAAGTTTGACTGGCTTATTTTCTTTTTAGAAGTGTTAAAAGAGCACAAATCTGTTGAGGTGCTTGTGCGGTCAAAATTCAGAAATCACACACTTTTTGCTGGCAGTTTTGCAGGAACAGCTTAAGTGAGTTCATTACTCAATATGTTTCCAGCACAGTCCAGTTTCCATGGTAAATATGATGAGGCTCAATCATCTGTAGTTTAAAATGAATCTTTTAATCTCCTGTCACATCATTAAACTAGTGAACTGCATTTATTCCACTCTGAGAGTGATAGATTTGAAATGGTTTGCTGTAATAAAGTATAAGAAGCTTATGGCCAGATGCTGTGTGACAATGGAGACACAGAAGGAGCATTCTGGAACATTGAAATGCTGATTTGGAGATTTTAAATTCGCTGGCTAACTATTAATGACAAAAGGAATGGAGCAACTGCTCCTGTGGCTAAAAAGGAAGAATTTTTAATCATTCAACGATTGCAGTGCTCTCTGAGATTGAGAAGCAAGTTTGCATCCTTCATTTTTACAAAAATACATTTCATTCATGAAATTTTGTAAAAGCATTTCAAAGATTGAAAACGATATGGCAATAAAAGTCAGTTTGTCTCCATACGTCATGTTCCACTCTTGGGTCCCTCAATACATTGTATTGCTGGTATTCCTGATGAACGGCTTTTGCCCGAAACGTTGATTTTCCTGCACCTCGGATGCTGCCTGAACTGCTGTGCTTTTCCAGCACCACTCTAATCTAGACTCTTACTATTGCAATGTATTTTCAATATCACATTTGTAGCCTGAAGGAAAACCATTTCAATTTTTTTGGAATACTACTTCCAGTTGTGGACTCCCTGCTATAGGAAAGCTGTTGTGAAACTTGAAAGGGTTTGCAAGGATGTTGCCAGGGTTGGAAGACCAGAGCCAAAGGGAGAGGCTGTATAGACTGGGGCTATTTTTCCTGGAACGTGAGAGGCTGAGGGGGTGACCTTCCAGAGGTTTCTAAAATCATGAGGAGCATGGATACGGTAAATAGACAAGGTCTTTTCCTCAGGGTAGGGGAGTCCAAAACTAGAGGCTTAAGCTGTGAGGGGAAAGATTTAAAAGGGATCCAAGAGATATCGTTTTCACACAGAGGGTGGTGTGTTTATGGATTGAGCTGTTAGAGGAAGTAGTGGAAGCTGGTATAATTACAGCATTTAAAAGGCATTTGAATGGGTATATAAATAGAAAGGGGTATGAGGGATATGGCCCAAGTGCTGACAAATGGGACTAGATTGGGTTAGGATCACTGGTCGGCATGGATGAGTTGGACGGAAGGGTCTGTTTCCGTGCTATACAGCTCTATGACAAAAAGTGCGATAGAATCAAACGTTTTCTCCCTGCAGCATTTCCTACTCTGGGGGTCAAGAGTGTGTTGTTGGGAAAGCATAGCCAGTCAGGCAGCATCCAAGGAACAAGAGAATCGACATTTTTGGTATAAGCCCTTCATCAGCAATGTGGCTTGTGGGCCGGGGCTGAGAGATAAAAAGCCTCATTCCTGTTGAAGGGCTTATTTCTCATGAGTGAGAACTCATGGGACACTTTGGGGAATATAAATTTGAGAGTAATTCCTGATATCCAGGAGTTTGGTTTGGATTTCTGGGTTGTAGAGCTCTGTAGCCTAATTCTTTCAAATGTACCTCACCATCCCCCACCCCCTTGCCCCTTACTGACAGTTGAGGATTGCTGAAATTCCCTTGTATTTCTCCTTCAATGCACTTATCAGGAGGCATTATCATGGTATCGGAATGGATATGTTCCTAATGAAGCAGTTTCTCCTGCAGTCCCCTTTGTGCAAACGTGATTATTATCTCATGTCCTCTTTCCTGCTACATTGTATACAGTGACTCAGACGGCAGCATGGTTCCAAGAGGGAATTGGCAGCTCTTTAGGGCCTTCCTTAAGTGACCATTCATCAAGTGTAACCTTTTGGCAGTAAACGCTGGCTATTAAACGTCTGTCACATGTGATTCTGTCTTGACACATGTTCGCTTTCCAGCTCAGTTCTCTGTAGTGTGGTTGGAAGTGCCAGTTCAAACTGAATATTACAGCAGAAGATCAAGCCTTTTGGCAATGCTCAACCTGTTCCTTTTCTCTTTCTAAACAAAAATCACCGTGTAGGAAATCTGGTTTCATCCCATTCCACTGTGGTCTTCACATAAATGTTAGTATTATTTCTTTATCCCCAAGCAACATTCTTTTTCAAACTGTGTGCGGGCTGTTGCCTCTTTGGTACTTTCTGGGAGACGGTTATTCTACATTTTGTGAAGAAAGCAGTGCTTAAAATTTAATTGAGTTTTTTTTCCTGAGTTTTTTTTTCCGAAGCTGGCTCATCTTTATAAATGTGCATTTGCCTCATGTTTTGGTGTCTGCGTTGCTGTCTGACGTGGGATGAAATCAGGCCTCAGGCTTACCTCATCTCAACTCTTGTTATGCGTGATGTTTGAGTTTCTTCACTGGACCACTTTAACACTTTTATTTGACAGCAAAACACTGAAGTTAGAGCACCAATAACACAAGTGACTAATAAAACTGTCACAACTTTCAGCTAGAACATAAAATAAGAGGTTATTTTGAAACCTCTTAATGGTCCAAGGCCAAAACAGGCACAAGTCAACATCTACTGTGTACATAGGTTTTTGTGTTATTCCTTCTGTCTGGGTGTGTGCATATGTGTTTGCAATATATTGTCCAAAATGTAAACTTAGCCACCTGCCAATAATTTAGTGCTTCAGTTTTTTTTATTTCGTTGAGTTTTTCGAACTCACTAATTGATTATCAATCTGATCGTCAGACAAAGAGAATTTTTTTTTTCACTGACCATGTCTGGGTATAGCTATAGTCCCACAAAATAATGTTACCTGATCCCCATCACTAAACTTGTGTTTAACATAGAAAGTAAGAGCAGGAGTCGGCTACTCAGCCCTTCGAACCTGCGGCTCCATTCAGTATGATCCTGGCTGATCATCTAACTCATTCCCCCGTTCCCGCTTTCTCCCATACACTTTGCTCCCTTTAGCCCCGAGAACTATTAGTGAGTTTTGAGAAGACTTGTAGCTCAGGTTGAGGTTTTAGATGTAGGTTTGCTCGCTGAGCTGGAAGGTTCATTTCCAGATGTTTCGTTATCCTACGAGGTAACATCTTCAATGGGTCTCAGACGAAGCAACGCTGAAAATTTCTGCTTTCTATTTACATGTTTGGGTTTCTTTGGGTTGGTGATGTCATTTCCTGTGGTGATGTCATTTCCTGTGGTGAAATCACTTTCTGTTCCTTTTCTCAGGGGGTGGTAGATGGGGTCTAACTCGATGTGTTTGTTGATAGAGTTCAGGTTGGAATGCCAGGCCTAAAGCCGGAACTCTATCAACAAACACATCGAGTTAGACCCCATCTACCACCCCCTGAGAAAAGGAACAGGAAGTGATATCACAGGAAGTGACATCACCAACCCAAAGAAACCCAAGCATATAAATAGAAAGCAGGAATTTTCAGCATTGCTTTGCCTGAGGCCCACTGAAGATGTTACTTTAGTAGGGTAACGAAACGTCTGGAAATAAACCTTCCAGCTCAGCGAGCAAACCTACATTCAAAACCCTGAGAACTATATCTAACTCCTTCTTGAAAACCGTCAGTGATTTGGCTTTAACCACTTTCTGTGGTAGTGAATTCCACAGTCTCACCACGCTCTGGGTGAAGGCATTTCTCCTCATCTCAGTCCGAAATGTCATATCCTGTATCCTTCAACTGTGACCTGTAGTTCTGGACTCCCTGGTCATCAGGAATATCCTTCTTATGTCCAAACCCATTAGAATGTTATAGATTCCTATCAAATTCACCCCTCATTCTTATAGTCTCCAGTGAATGTAGTCCTAAGCAATCCAGTCTCTCCCTTTACTGCTGAATTGATCTCCAGCAACCCCGTAGGATTGTGCTGTTTTCAAGTTGAGGGTAGTGTTTAAAGGAAATGGTGGCAATCTCACCTGCTGGTTGGACAGCCATCGAGAGCCAACCCTTGTCTGCTCTTGGAAATGCCCAGCTGAGTCGAGTGTCATTTGGGCACAGAACACAGCGGGCATTATCCGGGATTTGGAATGCTACCCTGGGAGTTGAAGGTCTATTTGAATGCAGCACCTGTGCCTTGTGTTGTAAAAGCCACTGGTTCTGAAGAGTTAATCTGGTGACATTACACAGACTTCGGCCGGAGACATAACCAAAGAGAGCTGATGCATTCTGTACAGCTTCCGAGAGTTCCGATTGTGAAATATACAAATGAGTCGTATCTGTGCCTGACTCATAATGTCATTGGCTCTCATTGCTATCACACAGTTAACTATCTTGTTAACTCACAAGACAAGATGTTCCTCTTCTGCTTAGACTCATCAGTGCTCTATCCTCCACTTCTGACCATTAGGCTGGCATGAGGAAGCTCATATAGCTCCACTGGCTGGCTTTTTGGTTTGTGATACAGAGTGATCTTAACAACATGGGTTCAATTCCCGTCGCCTTGAAGGCCCCAGCCATCCCAAACTGGCCTCTCACCGGATTTGTGGTGACCCTGCGGTTAAACCCATCGGCAATCGCCTCTCTGAAACCAGAGAGCAGCCTTGGTGACTACACTGGCTTTTGACATGGCGGTGGACCAACCGCCCCTAACCACATCTTGGCAGCAGCGGCAGGTACCACACGCTGTTCTGTGCCACTGGTAGAAGGTGTTGGCATTTACGTCTGCTGGAGGCTGTGGAGGAGGGCCGTGAGTGAAGGGTATGGAGCTGCCTCTCAGGGGGTACCCCTTCCTAATTCTAGCTCCCTCCCTCAATTAAGCACAGAATGAGGGGCATGTCCCGCACCTGGTAGCCCACTTTTCAGGATTCCCTCATAGCTGGCTCCTTCCCTATGCAAGGAAGCCCTTGAGTGAGCATTAAGGTCTCTCCTTGTGGAGGGTCAGGAAGACCATCCACCAGCCATCTATCCTCAGAGGTAATTATGGCAGAGAAAATAATGTAGTTACTGATCACCCTTCAACCTGATTAAATATCCCCATCCACACCAACTGTGCCTTGAGGGAGGGCAATAAATCAATTGCCATGGTACTCCATGGATATTGTGGAAGTTTTCTGATGTGTGTATGTGAGAGAAGGTATTGAAGAGTTTGAGATTATTCGCATTCTGAAGAATAATAATCTCCAAATAAATCATTGGACAAATCTTGAGGGAACAGTCAAGTTGATGTTTTAGAATTTCTAGTTTCTCTGGAGCCATGGACCCCATGCTGATATTCAGAAAGATGGAAGATGAAAGATGGAAAATGGAAGATTTACACACGGGCAAGCACTTGCATACAGTCAATGGAGGGATTTGAGATTCATACGTAACACTTATTAGACATAAACTGGAGTATTGTGTTCTGTTCTGGTGCACTGTAACATAGGAGGGATGTGAAGATACTGGAAAGAGTGCAAAAAAAGGTGTATAAAACTGGTTCCAGCGATGAGGAACTTCAATTATGAGACAGATTGGAGAGATTGGGATTGCTCTTTTTGGACAGAAGAAGGCAAAGGGGGGGGTGCGGGGAATCAATTGAAGTTTATAAAATTATGGGTGGGTCTGATTGAGTAGAAATGGAAAAACCGTTCCTGCTTGTAAGCGTATCGCCAGTGAAAGGGCACAGATTTGAGGTGATTTAAAAACGTAGCTAATATGATGTGAGAAATGAGTGATTTAGGGCTGGAGTTCAGTGTAGTGGAAGCAGGTTCAATTAAGGCATTGGAGAGGGTAATGATAAATATTTGAAATAGAAACAGTTTGGAAGAGTCTGGGAAAATTACAATGATGGTTGGATAGCCAGTACAGGTCAATGAGCCAAATGGTCGCCTCTGCACCCTAACAGTTCTGTAATTGCGTGAATCATTTCCAGGAGAACCAGGTAGATACTTGCAGGAATATATACTGAAAATCTTCGTTTTAGGGTTACTGGCTTGTTTCCAATTCTGTAAAAAGTCAAGATGCTCATGATTGAGAGAGATCTCTTTTGCCGGCCTTTCAGAAAAAACTCAAATCTCTCTTTTGTCAGAGCTGTTTCAGGAAGGTTCATTTGTGTTTCTCTGTTCTTCACTGCAAGTCTTTTAACGAATCACTGGGTAATCTCAGTGAGTTACAAGACAGGCACCTCATACGTTTTAAATGTGACAGCCATGATTGGCTCTGGGAAACAGAATTTGCTTACTCCGGTCTCCTCAGTTCCTTCCTGCCCTTCTGAGGTTGAATGAGAACTGTCACTGGGGAACCACACAAATGAACTGTCACTGATGCCAAAAGAAGGTGAACATGGTCAAAGGAGGGTGCCCACTGTGGTGTATTCTGCTCTTCTTCCCAGTTCAGAGTTTTATGACCTGTTATTGAAGCACTTTCTGGTATTTCTCTGGCGTCATTGGTCACAGATAACGCAATAAGATAATCCCACATGCTCAGCAGGATCCCTATTCGAACTCAGCATCCATCTGTTGCTGCCGTGTTTAAAGAGGAAAATTGATTTAATTTATTACCCCAAATGAGTACAGAAACTGTAGGAGACAACTCAGAATCTCTAAGTGATGGCAGATTTTTTTTCTCTAAGTTGGTATCGCTAAAGGTCAGGAATTATTGCTCATCCCTAACAGCTCTCCAGCTCTGCAGCTCGCTAAACCATTTTCAGAAGGCAGTTAAGAGTCAATCCCATTGCTGTGGGTCTGGAGCCTGATGTAGGCCAGACCGGCTAAAGATGGTAGAATTCCTTCCCTGCAGGGCATTGAAGAACCATGTGGGTTTTTGCACCAATTGTTAAAACGCAACCAGATCTTATTGAATGGTGGAACAGATTCAAAGCACCTACTGGCCTACTCTTGTTCTCTGTGTTTCAATAAAAGCAAAATACTGCAGAGTCTGGAAATCTGAAATAAACTGTGGCTGAATAGTTAGCACTTCTGCCTCACAACTCCAGGGTCCCAGGTTTGATTCCAGCCTTGGGTAACTGACTGTGTGGGGTTTGCACATTCTCCTCATGTCTGCGTGGGTTTCCCCTGGATGCTCCGGTTTCCTCCCACAGTCCAAAGATGTGCAGGTTAGGTGGATTGGCCATGCTAAATTGCCCAAACTGTCCAGGGATGTGTAGATCTGATGGATTAGCCGTGTGAAATGCGGGGTTACAGGGATTGGCTAAGAGGGTGGGATGTTCTTCGGAGGGGTTGGTGTGGTCTCAATGGGCCGAATGGCTTGCTTCCACACTGTAGGGATTCTGTGATTCTTAAAACAAAGTCTGGAGAAACTCAGCGGGTCTGGCAGCATCTGTAGGGAGTAAAAGAGGGTTGACAGAGTTTAGAGCAAGGGTGTAATGAAAGCAGGGGAGGAATGGGCCTGGTGAAACACAAACTGCTGGTTGAGCCGGTAGTTTGTAGAATTTCCTCGACAGCACTGTCGCTGATATATATTCTGTCTCTTTGGTGATCAAGAGGAGGCTGATAGGGAAGTAGTTGACAACTGGATTGGGTTTGCTTTGCTACATCTAGATGTATTATGCTGAGCTAATGCCGGGTAATTACCTAGAGGATGGGAAAGAGAAGTGGAAGAGGATGTGAAAGAAGTCAGAAAATAGTTAGGGTAGCAAAGAGAAACTTCAAGACTATTGACATGAAACATAAAGAGTGAAGTGTACTACATACAGATTCCAGACCTGCAGTGGTAGTTTGTCTGCATCAGTGTTTTCTGTGGAAAAGGACATGGAAGATATAGAATGTAGAGAAATAGATGGTGACATCTTCCAAAATGTCCATAAGTGCAAGATGTCTTGAAATGCATAAAAGTGGATAAATCCCCAGGACCTGATCAGGTTTACCCTAGAACTCTGTGGGAAGCTAGAGAAGTGATTGCTGGGCCTCTGACTGAGATATAAGTGAGGTGCCGGAAGACTGGAGGTTGGCTAATGTGGTGCCACTGTTAAGGAAACTATAGACCACTGAGTCTGATATCAGTGTTGGGCAAGTTGTTGGAGGGAATCCTGACGTACAGGATGTACATGTATTTGGAAAGGCAAGGACTGATTAGGGATCGTCAACATGACTTTGTGCGTGGGAAATCATGTCTCACAAAGTTGATTGAGTTTTTTTGAAGAAGTAACAAAGGGGGTTGATGAGGGCAGAGTGGTAGATGTGATCTATATGGACTTCAGTAAGGCATTCGACAAGGTTCCCCATGGGAGACTGATTAGCAAGGTTAGATCTCACGGAATACAGGGAGAGCTAGCCATTTGGATACAGACTGGCTCAAAGGTAGAAGGCAGAGGGTGGTAGTTGTGGAGGGTTGTTTTCCAGATCGGAGGCTTGTGACCAGTGGAGTGCCACAAAGATCGGTGCTGGGTCCACTACTTTTCATCATTGATATAAATGATTTGGATGTGAGCTTAAGACGTATAGTTAATAAGTTTACAGATGACACCAAAATTGAAGGTGTAGTGGACAGCGAAGGGGGTTACCTCAGAGTACAACGGGATCTGGATCAGATGAGCCAATGGGCTGAGAAGTGGCAGATGGAGTTTAATTCAGATAAATTCGAGATGCTGCATTTTGGGAAAGCAAATCTTAGCAGGACTTATACACTTAATGGTAAGGTCCTGGGGAGTGTTGATGAACAAAGAGACCTTGGAGTGCAGGTTCATAGCTCCTTGAAAGTGGAGTCGCAGGTCGACAGGATAGTGAAGAAGGCGTTTGGTATGCTTTCCTTTATTGGTCAGAGTATTGAGTACAGGAGTTGGGAGGTCATGTTGCAGCTGTATAGTACATTGATTAGGCCACTTTTGGAATAGTGCTTGCAATTCTGGTCTCCTTCCTATTGAAAAGATGTTGTGAAACTTGAAAGGGTTCAGAAAAGGTTTACAAGGATGTTGCCAGGGTTGGAGGATTTGAGCTATAGGGAGAGGCTGAACAGGCTGGGGCTGTTTTCCCTGGAGCGCCGAAGGCTGAGGGGTGACCTTATAGAGATTTATAAAATCATGAAGGGCATGGATAGGATAAATGGACAGTCTTTTCCCTGGGGTCGGGGAGTCCAGAACTAGAGGGCATAGGTTTAGGGTGAGATGGGAAAGATATAAAAGAGACCTAAGGGACAACAACTTCATATGTTTATGGAATGAGCTGCCACAGGAAGTGGTGGAGGCTGGTACAATTGCAACATTTAAACGGTATCTGGATGGGTCTATAAATAGGAAGGGTTTGGAGGGATATGGGCCAGGTGCTGGCAGGTGGGACTAGATTGGGTTGGGATATCTGGTCGGCATGGACGGGTTGGACCGAAGGGTCTGTTTCCGTGCTATACATCTTTATGACTCTACCTCTGAGTCAGTAGATAGCAGATTCAAAACTACTTGCACCAGATATGTATCATACTAATCTCTGAACAGTTTGATTAAACTAAATACAATACTGTAAATATCAAAACATAAATTAAGATATGAATAGAGTGAATAAGGGATGTAGAAGAAAAAGCTATGAGAGAGTAGAAATATAGACCGGTCACTTTGCCTTTGTGTTTACAGGGAGACTAAAGTTCTATATGTGATATTGGAAAATGCAGCAAAGAAGATATCACAGAAGATTATTGCTGAAGTAATCATGAGGGGGTGTGGATAGGGTAAAATAACCAAGATCTTTTCCCTGGGGTGGGGCAGTTCAAAACTTGTAGGGTCTGGGTTTAAGGTGAGAGGGGAAAGATTTAAAAGGGATCTAAGGGGCAACATTTTCACGCAGAGGGTGGTGCGTGCATTGAATGAGCTGGCAGAGGAAGTGGTAGAGGCTGGTACATTTACAGCATTTCAAAGGCATCTGGGTGGGTATATGAATAGAAAGAGTTTAGAGGGATAGGGGCCAAGTGCTGGCAAATGGGACTGGATTAACGTAGGGCATGGATGAGTTGGACTGAAGGGTCTGTTTCCATGCTGTACATCTCTATGACTCTTTGACTCTAATCAGACTTGGTAAGGGTAAAGCCCCTATGTATATTAAAAGTTTGATGAATTATGTGATGAAGCACAATTATGTGATGTATCAAAATTCTTTCGAGAAGCCAATAGTGCTTGGGGTCTGGTGGACAGCTCGAGTTATTTTTCGATGTTGCCACAGATGGGATAAGCTCAGGGAACCACAGCCAGTTAGCTCGCTGTAATTGGTCGGAGAATTGGTGAAGCTTAACTCAAAGGCACAAAGGTGTAATGAATGTGCAGTTAACACTGACAATGAAACAGCAAAATATCAGAGAGCATTAATGACCCTGCAGAATGGAGATGTCATGAGCAGGCAGAGGTGGTTACTGCAGATGTTGGCGATGAGAGTCAATATCACCATTACCCCCACCCCCATCCACCTATTACATTCTCAGCTACCTTCCCTCTAGCCCTACCCCCCTCCCATTTATCTCTCCGCCCTGGAAGCTCCCAGCCTCATTCCTGATGAAGGGGTTTTGCCTGAAACGTTGATTTTCCTGCTGACTGACATGTCATGAGCAGGTTAATGCCAATAGAGTGAAGTATGAGGAGATGCATTTCTTAGAAGGGATAGCCTATCTCTTGAGAGGTTAAAAAAGTTCCTAAAACTAGTGAGCCAGGTAAATAAAAATAATTTTTTTTAGAATACAAGCATTTAGGATTCATTTAGTCATCGAGGCCTAGAGATGTGCAGCATAGAAACAGACCCTTCGGTCCAACTCGTCCAAGCCAACCAGATATCCTAAATTAATCTAGTCCCATTTGTCAGCATTTGGCCCATTTCCTTTGACCGAGAGGGATATAATTGAAAAGCAGAAGGTTTTCTTTCTCTTATGGGATGCAGGCACCCCTGTTGGGCCAACATTTACTGTCCATCCCTTATTACCCTTGGGAAGGTATTGCAGCACTGTCTTGTTGAGCTGAAGTGTGTCTGGTGGAAGTACATTCACCATGCTGTTGGTAAGGAACGATGAAATATTTCCAAGTCAGATGGTGTGTGGCTTGAAGAGAGACTTGCAGGTGGTGGTGTTCCAATGTATCTGCTGCCCTTGTCCTTCCTGGGGGTAGAGGTGACAGGTTTGGAAAGACCATGAAATCTTGCTGAGACCACATTGAGAAAAACGTTCTGATTCTCGTGCTGACATTGATTGTGAAGGTGAAAAAAAGATTTCCAAGGATAATACCAGAACCAAAAGCTTATAACTCGCAGCAAAAACTGAACTGGCCAGAGCTGTCTCTTTTACTTGAAAGGAAAATACAGAAGGGTGACCTGAGAGAGTGCTTTAAATAATGACTTTTCATTTGTTGGAAGACCAAAACTCTCAACCATAAATGTAAAATAACTGCCGATTAAATCCAATAAGGAAGTCAGAAAGCCATTGGGAGAGCAGTGAGGTGATTTACCTGACTAACACGAAAGGGTATTTTAGGGGGAAGCTCGATAATGAGGCAGAAAGGAATAGAAGATCATGTTGATCGAATGAGATGAAGAGATGTTAGGAAGTGGCTGTCACTGAATAGAAATGGCAACGGAGCAGTTGGGCAGAACAGCCTGATTTGTACTGTGGTTTCTATCCAAGCTCTCACTGCTCATTCTGTTCACATCCCCTGGGACCATGAGTCAACGTTCATGATGTCCAGGGAATAATTGTAACTTTGGTATAATACAGATAATGTGAAGTGGACTCCTCCATTACACATTTCTGTTCCATTGAAGTTAGTCGGAAGGATAATGAAGTGGATATATAATGTTGGCCTGCTGTCCCTCTATTTACACCATTGTCCAGTAATAAAACGATTCCAGCAGCAAGCATTTTGGTAAGGTAATAAGGGTTGATAAAATGGGAGTTTGTAAACCATTATATTGAGTAGCAAATTCCATATCATTTTGGTATTCTCACAACAGGACCGATACCTTGTTTTACTGGAGATGTTGCTGCATAATTGATTGTGTTTCCATGGTACAGAGAGTGACCCACAGCTCAATGACAGTGTGTATGGAGCACTCAATACCTTTGTTCCACTTGCGAAGGCAAAAGGTTTCACTTGTAACAACGTGTCGGCTGTGATTAATTAGACTGAGCACTGTAATTATTCGCCCACAGACAGATCTATTCAGCACAAGTGTATTGTTACCAGTTTGGTCTTAAACAGTGCCCTGCCTTACCTTGCAGCTTCTAATTACCTCCTTTGTTTTCCTTTTGTCTGCTAATGGTGCAGTTAAACTTTAAAGAGCAGTTGCTGATGGTGGTGAGCTGAAATCTTGACCACAGGGAGTCAGTGATTCTGCCCAGAAGCCTGTGCCCAGATTTTGAATCTCCTCCTTTGGGGTGGCATGGTGGCTCAGTGGATGGCACTGCTGCCTCACAGCGCCAAGGACTCTTGTTCGACTCAGTCCTTGGGCGACTGTGTGAAATTTGCATGTTCTCCTTGTATCTGCATGGGTTCCCTCCAGATGCTCTGGTTTCCTCCCACGGTCCAAAGATTAGGTGGATTAGCCATGGTAAATTGCCCATAGTGTACAGGCTACGTGGATTAGCCATGGGTAATGCAGTTTTAGGGTAGGGGAGTGGGCTGGGTGGGATGCTGTTTGGAGGACCATTGTGGACTCAATGCCTGAATGGCCCACTTCCATACTGTGGGGTTTCTGTGATTCACTTGTTCAGATATTGGGCACAGCGATTGATGGAATGGTGGGTAGAGTGAGAATCTTTAAGGACTGCAGGACTAATAGAATCCAACTGCTCCATCAGCCTCCTGTCAATCATCAGCAAAGGTGTGGGTGACACAAACCACTTAATTAGCACCAAGCTGCTCATGGGTACTCACTTTGGGTTTGACCAGGAATACTAGCGCCAGATCTTGTAGCTGTGTTGGTCCAAACCTGGGGAAAAAAAAATCCAATTCCAGAGGTGAGGTGCAAGTAAGTACCCAGATATTAGGGCTGGATTTGACTGGCTGTGCCAACAAGGAGGCCCCAGTAAAACTGCAGTTGGTTCTTCTCAGTGGCAAACTCTTCACTGGTTGGCACATCAGAAGATGGTTGGGATTACTGGAAGTCAATTTTCTCAGCTCCAGAAAATCTCTGCTGGAGTTCTCCAGGGTATGTACATTTAATCAGTCTTCAGGTATGCTATGATACACCTCTGGAACATGTGGGACTTGAACACAACTTCCATAGTACTTCAGCACAGTCCTAGGCCCGACCATCTTCAGCTGCTTCAACAATGACCTGTCCTCCATCCTAAGGTTGGAAGTAGCGATGTGCAATTATCACTGAACAATGTTCAATTCCCTTCACAGTCTGCAGATAATGAAGCAGTTTAAAGGCTACTCTGCAATATTTTTTAATATGAAGCACAAATTAAAACAGCAGGTTTTAATTTGGCAATGATCTAAATGTTTCAAAGCTGATGTTGGAAATAATCACTTGGAGAGTATTCTCTTAAATTCTGAAAAACAAATATTTAGCCTCGTGTCTCATTGTGTTGCTGTGATTCATTAACTTCAATTTGAACACTCATTAGATTTACAAATTTGACTTCCTTTGCTGTGATTTCTAAGGATTACAGCGTTTATCTCTAGTATATTAAAGGAAGAACTTTATAAAACATTTGCTGAGACTGGAGGACAGCTTGCAGCCCCTTTTATATCCAATGTTCTGTTTCTGAAATGTATTAATAAATGAAACAATAGTATTTAATTTGTGTGCAGAATGTTTTTTGGCAACAGGAATGAAATAATATTCAGATAGTTTCATTTTGTTTGGAGATTGGATCGTTGGTTGAGGATAGGATTTGTCCAGGATATGGGCAGATCCCTCTGGCTACCTTTCATTAAACAGTGCCATGGGATCTTACATATCTATCTGAGTTTGTGGACATGGTCTACGTTTGCTGTTTTGTTTTAAAGGTGACCTCTCCGTCAGTGCAGCATTCCCTCAGTACTGCACAGCAATTAGTGCCTGAGGAATGTGCTCCAAATGTGAGGTGATGCATTTTGGCAAGACTAATTCTAGAGCGAATTATACAATGAACAGAAGGGCCTTGGGAAAAGTTGATGGGCAGAGAGATCTGGGAGTGCAGGTCCACCGTACCCTGAAGGATGCTGCACAGGTGGATAGAATGGTCAAGAAGGCATATAATATGCTTGCCTTCATTGGACGGGGTATTGAGTATAAGAGCTGACAAGTCATGTTAAAATTGTACAAGACATTGATTTGGCCGCATTTAGAATACTGTGTACAGTTCTGGTCGCCACATTACCAAAAGACTGTGGACGCTTTGAAGAGTGTGCAGAGAAGGCTTACAAGGATGTTGCCTGGTATGGAAGGTGCTAGCTATGAAGAGAGGTTGAGTAGGTTAGGATTGTTTTCATGAGAAAAAGGGAGATTGAGGGGGGGGGACCTGATTGAAGGGTATTGACAGGGTGGATAGAGACAAGCTTTTTCCCAGGGTGAGAGATTCAATAACGAGAGGTCACGCTTTCAAGGTGAGAAGTGGAAAATTTAAGGGGGATACACGTGGCAAGTACTTTACACAGAGGGTGGTGGGCGTTTGGAATGCGTTGCCAGCAGAGGTGGTAGAGTCAGGCACGGTAGATACATTTAAGATGCATCTGGATAAATGCACAAATAGGTGGGGAGTAGAGGGATACAGATGCTTAGGAATTGACTGACAGGTTTAGACATTACATTTTGATCGGCTCAGACTTGGAGGGCCGAAGGGTTTGTTCCTGGGCTGTAAGTTTCTTTGTTCAGTCTCGACATTGGGTCTTGAGTTCTCAGCCACCTTGATTATAGAGTGTGAAGGCCGTGCTTAACACCTGGCAGGGCACCGTATGAAATCCTTTGGCTTCAGTGAATCAAAAAAATGGCTCAAGGCAGTGGGGATGGGCGATAGATGCTGACTTAGCCAGCTATACCCACATTCTGTCAACAAGTGAAAACAATCCCTAATACAATTATATTCTGGTCTAATAAAATAATTGGACAATGCTATAGCAGCAATAGCTTCTACAACACATCATGTGGCCAATGTACTTGCCACATATTGCCAACTGGGAAGCTGGCTGCAGCTAGAGTTATAGAGTCTTTGAGATGTACAGCATGGAAATAGACCCTTCAGTCCAACTAATCCATGCCCACCAGATATCCTAAACAAATCTATTTGCCATTTGCAAGCACTTGGCCCATATCAGAATCTCAGGGAGTCCCTCTCCCACTGCAACTCCCAGGTCATTTCCTCTGCTCTGAAGCTCTTCAACCATGTCGTGAAACAAACTCGCTACCACAGCCGCATTTGCTTCCTCATTTCCCCTTCCCCCACCTCACCCTAGTTCTAAACTTTCAGCTCAGTAACTGTCACCTTGACTTGTCCGGACTTGTCCTACCTGCCTATCTTCTTTTCCACCTATCCACTCCACCCTCTCCTCCTTGACCTATCACCTTCATCTCCTCCCCCACTCTCCCATTGTACTCTATGCTACTCTCTCCCCACCCCCTCCCTCCTCTAGCTTATCTCTCCATGCTTCAGGCTCACTGCCTTTATTCCTGATGAAGGGCTTTTGCCCGAAACGTCCATTTCGCTGCTCGTTGGATGCTGCCTGAACTGCTGTGCTCTTCCAGCACCACTAATCCAGTATTTGGTTTTCAGCATCTGCAGACATTGTTTTTACCATATCCTTCTAAACCCTTCCTATTCATATATCCATCCCGATGCCTTTTAAATGTTGCAATTGTACCAACTTCCATCACTTTCTCTGGCAGCTCATTCCATACACGTACCACCCTCTGTGTGAAAAAGTTGCCCCTTAAGTCCCTTTTAGATCTTTCCTCTCTCACCATAAACCTATGCCTTCTAGTTTTGGACTCTCCCACTGGGGAAAGACTTTGTCTGTTCACCTTATTTATGCCCTTCATGATTTTATAAATCTCTATAAGGTCACCCCTCAGCCTTTGATGCTTCGGGAAAACAGTCCCAGCGTATTCAGCCTCTCCCTGTAGCTCAAATACTCCAACCTGAGTAACGTCCTTGAAAATCTTTTCTGAACCAATTGCATTTCTAGAATCACAGAGTCAGACAGCACAGAAACAGATCCTTCTGTCTAACCGGTCCATGCTGGTCATAATCCTAAATTAAACTAGTTCTATCTGCCTGCGGTTGGCCCATATAACCCTAAACGTTTTCTAGTTCATGTACTTACCTGAATGTCTTTTAAACATTGTATCTATATACGCACATCCACCACTTCCTCTGGAAGTTCATTCCCCACATGAATCAACTGTAGGAGACTCACCAACTTTAAGGGCATTTAAATGGTCATTGGATAGACATATGGACAAAAATGGATCAGTGTCGGTTCGATGGGCTTCAGATTGGTTTCACAGGTCAGTGCAACATCGAGGGCCGAAGGGCCTGTGCTGCACTGTAATGTTCTATATTCTGTGAATCGTACTCTATAAAAGGAATTGTCCATTGTGTCTTTTTTAAATCTTTCTCCTTTCACCTTAAAAGTATGCCCCCTAGTCTTGATTTCCCCCACCCGAGGCATTCACTTTATCTAGCCTCCCTCATGATTTTATAAAACTCTATAAGGTCACTTCTCCGTCTCCTACGCTCCAGTGAATAAAGTGCCAGCCTGTCTGGTAAGCGAAATGTAGTATAGACATTGCTGCCAGTCATGTGATCTCAGTACTCATTTACACAGCATGCTCATGATGTCAGTGTTAACTTTTTTGTCTGTATTGTGGTAAAATAGCAAGGTGATAAACAGGGGTTGTCTTGCCTGCTTAGCTTCCATCACTTAGAATGGTGGGAGAGATTTATGTAATTATACACCTGGAAAGCACGCTTTGCGTGTGCATGTGTGTGAGGCAGATAAAGTAAGTAATTCTATGCAAAGAAAATTAAGTGCAAACAAGAAACTTAGTGTCCTATTGGGACACGTGGGAGTGTGAAGAAATGGGTACCACCAGAAATGAGATGAGTTCAGGACTAATTGGAACATTGGAGCCAAGGAAAGCTTGCCTAGTTGCTATGGTATTTTAAAAGATTAATATTGATAATCAGATTTGAGGTATTAACAGAAGTGAGGTTCAGAAATATTTGAGTGTTGTGCACCGTGCATTTAATGTGTCTGGAATTAAATTCCAAACGATAAGTTCTGACCATTGCTTTCTGTCTCTAGATTTGAGCAGCAGTTTTCTGTAAAATGTATAAGAGCAGGAGCAGGCCATTCAGCTCCACCATATAGTATGATTATGGCTGATCAAACACTTCAAAGCCTTTTACCAGTCCCCAACCTCATAGTCCTGTACACTACTAGGAATCTGAAAGCTAACAATTTCTATCTTAAAACACATTCAAAGACTGAGTTTGCACAGCCCTCTGTAATAGAGAATTCCAAAGGTTCACAAACCTCTGGCTTAAAAACAAAATTTGCCTCCTCTTGGACCCAAGTGGCTTCTCCGTTTATTTTGAAATAGTGCCGCCAGTCATAGACTCACCTAACCAGGCAAATACACCCTACCTGCATCGACCCTGTCCATTCCTTTCAGTATTTTGTAAGTCTCAACAAGATTCCCTCTCATTCTTTGAAACTCGAGAGAGTCTAGGTCCAGTTGGCCCAAACTCTTCGGAGGACAGTCCCGTCACCCCGGGAATGAACCTGGATGAATCTAGTTGCGCTCTCTCTATGGCAGCAACATCTGTCCTAACATAAAGAGACCAACACTGCACACAGTACTCCAGGCACAGTCTAACCAATCTGCTCTACAACTGAAGCAAGACTTCTTTACTCCAGTACTCAAATCCTATTGGAATAAAGGCTGACATTCTATTATCCTTCCTGATATCCAACTACACCTGCATGCCAACCTTCAGTGACTTATCAATAAGGACACTTGGAGTGATAAGAGTCATAGAGATCTACAGCACTGTAACAGACCCTTCTGTCCAACTCAGCCACGCCAACCAGATTACCCTAAATTACTCTCATGCCATTAGCTAGGATTTGGCCCACTTCTTTCTAAATCCTTCCTATTCATGTACCCATCCAGGTGCCTTTTAAATGTTGTGGTTGTAGCAGCCTGCACTACTTCCTTTGGCAGTTCATTCCATATACGCACCACCCTCCGCATGAAAACATTACCCCTTAGGTCCCTGTTAAATCTTACCCATCTCACCTTAAACCATACATATCAGCAAGGCGGCTAAATCTACTACTGTAGTGTCTCCCACCTGCCCTCCTCCTCTAACCTCGTTAACAAGTAGGAAGAGCGGGAGTGACGACCAGGGGACTGCCGGTAATATATCTGGGCAGTGGCTGAACCTGAGACACTACACGTGTTGTGTCTCCCATCCTCCCTACTGCCCCTCCTCTAACCAAAAATAGGACTCTGGTTTGTTAAGATAAGGATTTTCTATTTCTTTATCAGTGAATGGTTAAAAATTTACTTTTTATGGTTTATCTATTAATTGGTTTTTAGAAAAAGACTATAGCAGAGAGGTATCAGAAAGTATTTTAACTCAAACCTATACAAAGTAATAAAGTAATTAACTAAACAGAGATGGCTGGGCAGGTGATGTGCTGTAGCTGTATGATGTGGGAGCTGGCTGACCCCATTGTAAATGGCAGTGACCACATCTGCAGCAAGTGTTGGTTGCTGGAAGAACTCCGGCTCAGAGTTTATGATCTGGAATCTGAGCTTCAAACACTGCGACACATCCGGGAGGGGGAGAGTTACCTGGACGCTTTGTTTCAGGAGGCAGTCACACCTGGGAGATTAATTCACATTCAGTTAGTGATCAGGGACATCAGAGTGTGACTGTAAGTGAGGCAGGTAGGGGGAACCTGAGTTCAGGAGTGCAGGAGCCTCAGCCCTTGACCTTGTCCAACAGGTATGAGATTCTTGCTCCCTATATGGATGAGGAAAAGAGCTCTGGACAGGATGAGCCAGCTGACCACGGTGCAGAAGGCCATTCAAGAGGGGGGAGCAAAAAGACAAGTAGTGGTTATAGGGGATTCTATAATTAGGGGGACAGATAGTATCCTATGCAAGCCGGATCGGGAGTCTCGCATGGTGTGTTGCCTGCCCGGTGCCAGGGTGCGGGACATCTCCGACCGGCTTGAAAGGATATTGGAGCGGGAGGGGGAGGATCCAGTTGTTGTGGTCCACGTTGGGACTAACAACATAAGCAAAACTAGGGTGGAGGACCTGTTTGGGGATTATCAAGCACTAGGAAAGAAATTGAAGTACAGGTCCTCAAGGGTCATAATCTCCGGATTACTGCCCGAGCCACATGCCAATTGGCATAGGGATAAGAAAATTAGGAAAGTAAACACGTGGCTAAGGGATTGGTGTGGGAAAGAGGGATTCCATTTCATGGGGCATTGGCATCAGTTTTGGAACTGGAGAGATCTGTATCGTTGGGTTCAGGTCTCCACCTGAACCGATCTGGTACCAATGTTCTAGCGAAGAGGATAAATAGGGTGGTCAGTAGGACTTTAAACTTCTGAGTTGGGGGGAAGGGAAAGTGAAAGTGAGAGAGAGTATGGAGTTAAATGGAAAGATAAGCAGCAGGATAGCATGTATGCAGGTGGATTTAACCTTGAGGCAGATTAGGAATGCAACAAAAAGGAAGGATAACTTAGGACATCTTATGACTTCCAATATCTCGAATGATAAGAATGCTCGTAGCATTTGTAACAAAGTAGATGAACTAAACGGCACAGATCATCGTGAATGATTATGATGCGATAGGCATCACAGAGATTGTAGGGGGTTCAGGACCGGCAGTTAAACATCCAAGGATTTACAACTTATCGAAAAGACAGGGAAGTGGGCAGAGGGGGCGGGGTGGCCTTGTTAGTTAAGAACAAAATTAAATCTATGGCACTGAATGACATAGGGTCGGATGATGTGGAGTCTGTGTGGGTGGAATTGAGGAACCACAAAGGCAAAAAAAACCATAATGGGAGTTAGTACAGACTTCCTAACAGTGGTCAGGACCAGGGGCGCAACATGCACCGGGAAATAGAAAAGGCATGTCAGAAAGGCAAGGTCACGGTGATCGTGGGGGACTTCGATATGCAGGTGGACTGGGTAAATAATGTTGCCAATGGATCCAAAGAAAGGGAATTCTTGGAATGCTTACAGGATGGCTTTTTGGTACATCTTGTCATGGAGCCCACAAGGGAGCAGGCTATTTTGGACCTAGTGCTATGTAATGAACCAGATTTTATAAAAGATCTTAAAGTAAAGGAACACTTCGGAAGCAGCGATCATAATATGGTAGAGTTCAGTCTGCAGTTTGAAAGAGAGAAGACAAAATTGGAAGTAATGGTGTTACAGTTAAACAAAGGTAATTATGAGGGCATGAGAGAGGAACTGACTAAAATAGACTGGAAGCAGAGCCTGGCGAGGAAGGCAGTAGAGCAAAAATGGCAGGAGTTTGTGGGTATAATTGAGGACACTGTACAGAGGTTCATCCCCAAGAAAAGAAAGATTATCTGGGGAAGGATTAGACAGCCATGGCTGACAAAGCAAGTCAGGAAATGTATCAAAGAAAAAGAAAGATCCTATAAAGTGGCCAAGAGCATTGGGAAATCAGAAGATTGGGAAGGCTACAAAAACAAATAGAGGATAACAACGAGAGAAATAAGGAAGGAGAGGATCAAATATGAAGGTAGGCTAGCCAGTAATATTAGAAATGATAGTAAAAGTTTCTTTCAATACTTAAGAAACAAACGACAGGCAAAAGTAGACATTGGGCCACTTCAAACTGATGCTGGAAGGCTAGTGATGGGAGATAAGGAAATAGCTGGAGAACTTAATAAGTACTTTGCATTAGTCTTCACAGTGGAAGACATGAGTAATATCCCAACAACTAAAGGGAGTCAGGGGGCTGAGTTGAGTACGGTTGCCATTACAAAAGAGAAAGTGCTAGAAAAGCTAAAAGGTCTTAAAATTGACAAATCTCCTGGCCCTGATGGGCTACATTCTAGAGTTCTGAGGGAGGTGGCTGAGGAAATAGCGGAGGCGTTGGTTGAGATCTTTCAAAAGTCACGAGTCAGGGAAAGTCCCGGATGATTGGAAGATCACTGTTGTAACCCCATTGTTCAAGAAAGGATCAAGACAAAAGATGAAAAGTTATAGGCCAATTCGCCTAACCTTCGTTGTTGGTAAAATTCTAGAATCCATCATTAAGGATGAGGTTTCTAAATTCTTGGAAGAGCAGGGTCAGATTAGAACAAGTCAACATG